>NW_026057576.1:76799961-76854766 GCF_023721935.1 Panthera uncia
CTCTTCTCTCCCCCCCTCCCTCCACCCCCCCTCCCCCCGCCACGCTCTCCTTCTCTCTCTCTCTCTCTCTCTCTCTCTCTCTAAATAAAATTAAAAAAGAACTGTGGGGCAAACAGGACTGAAGCGACACTTTGGAAACCTGTGTTCTCCCTCAGTATCTGTTGTTTTCTGCTTGCAGATCCTGTGGTCCCCTGGCCCTTGTTAGATGAGCCTACTGCTGCCAGAGGACATGGGCTGCAGGTCACCCTGTGCCCCGGCTCTGACCTTTCCTTCACTCAGTGCGGTTTACTCAGCCTAGATCCTTCCCTTCCCTTCACTCAGTGTGGTTTACTCAGCCTAGATCCTTCCCTTCCCTTCACTCGGTGTGGTTTACTCAGCCTAGATCTTTCTCTTCCCTTCGCTCGGTGCAGTTTATGCAGCCTAGATCCTTCTCCCTCAGAGAGGATAGAGACAATCTTATGTGCTAATCCAGACTCATACAAATAATACAACTGCCTTAATCCATCTTTCCAAGCAAAATCTGCATTAAACACATCTGAGGTCTCTGGACACAATTAGATCGTATCATGTATATTAAACCTATTTTATGTGAAATCGATATATACTATTAAAGCAATCATCATGGCAGCAGCAGCAACAATAAGTAACTACCCCAGCCGGTCTTAAATGTGTGCCGTTCAGAATGCACGGGGATTCCATCAGACTGCAGGCGGCAGCCCAGGGCTTGCGGGAGCCCCCAGATGACCTCAACGTGCAGACCAGCTTGGGAAGCAGTGCTGGAACGTTCTCTGTAGGCCAGCCTGTCTGTACTACGTGCTTGTACTTGAGCAGGGCTTTCCCTGGGGGTCAGCAAACGGCAAGAGTGTGGCCGGCCAGCCCGACTCCGAAGGCCGCACTTCCTGCCGCACTTGAGGGTGACAAACCCCTGAAACAAAAGGTCGGCTTGGCTGGGGCGCTTGGGGCAGTCTGGTGAGCGGAGGTCCTGGAGTGAGGGCTGCTTCCGGCCTGACTCCGCGATGATAGTCCCGTTAACAATGTCGACTGAGGCTTCAGAGTGTGTCAGCTTTGACCCCGGGGACACGACGGTGAACACGTGCTGGCTTCTGTCAAGCAGCTCCCAGTTGACTGGGGAAGGAGGCATCATGGCCTGTGCCTGCAGAGCTGCGAGCCCAGGGCCGTGGCACCAACCGGACAGCTGAAAACAGGTGTCCATTTCTCCGGGCTTCGCAGGAACTGGGGAACGGCAGCGGATGGGGCGTTCCAAGCAGCAGATGGAGTGTGAGTCAGGCTGCAGCCCAGGTTTGCAGGATAGAGGACAATCCCCTGTGAAGGGGGTGGGCAGGTCAGCCATGCCAGGGCTGGAGGGCAAAAGGCCTTAACCTGGGAAAAACGGGGAGCCTTTCATGATCCTATCTGGTTTTTTATTAATTTTGTAATGTGTTTATTTTTGAGAGACAGACAGCGTGAGCAGGGGAGGGACAGAGAGAGAGGGAGACACAGAATCCGAAGTAGGCTCCAGGCTCCGAGCTGTCAGCACAGAGCCCAACGCAGGGCTCGAACTCACAGACTGTGAGATCATGACCTGAGCTGAAGTTGGAAGCTTTGCTGACTGAGCCCCCCAGGCGCCCCATGATCCTACCTTGTTTTACATCTGTGCAGGCGCGCCCAACCCTGCTGGTGTTTGGACTTGGGGCACATGGACCTTGTTGGTGGAGGGACCTCTGCACTCATCCACATAGATGCTGAGAACTGCAGACAAGGCAGCACCAGGGGCACGTGTCAGATAGGCCGGGCGTCCAGGGAGCACAGAGGACACAGCACGAGGACATTTCTAAGGAAAGAACACACACTCCACTTTAGACACCCTGGGTTTTCAGGATTCTGGCAGGCGGTGGCCCCCATGACCTCTGTGCTCACTGAACATTAGCCGGGTAATCACGTGCATGAAATTGAAGCCTGAGATGCCTCCCAGGGATGGTGGCTGTGGGTACCCAATGCCATTTATTGGGAGGATGGCCATTCTATTCCTGCCATAGAACATGGGGGTGGCCCTGACTGCAGGGCTTTGTGGGACACGAGCAGTGCCGAGTGGCTCCAGAGACTGCAGAAAGCTGCCAGAACCCTGACCAGTGGCAGGCAGGGATCTGACCCCTAGCCTCACCTCCCAACAACCCTGCGGGGAGGTGTCCTTATTTCTAGCATCCTGATTTTACAGGTGGGGAAGCAGGCACAGAGCGGCTTGTGGGGGCCTCACAGCTGGTAAGAGCTGGTGGGATCCACACGTACAGTCTGGTTGCGGAACGCATCCCCCATGCTGCACACACGACTGCTTTCATCTGGAGTGTGTTGCTTAAGCAGGTAATACTATCAACAGTGTAATGGCCTTTGAAGAAGAATGTAGAAAAAAAGAAGAAAAAAAGAATTAGTAAAAAAAAAAAAAAGGATCACTACACAGAAAATTATATGGTGTTTTGTTTGTGTTTTGTATCATTTGGCTCTTGGCTAGAAATGGACTTGAACTTCTCATGCATAACCCTCCTGATGAGCTGTGAGACCCTGGGCAGCCCCCGCCTCCGCCCCGGAACCTCTGCTCCTGCCTCGCTGGTCTGTAAGTAGAGTAGACGATCTCCCGGGCCTCCAGCATGTTGAGTCTGTCATTCCGTGCACAGACGAGACCTGTTTGATGACAATAAGAATTAAGGAGCATTCAGAAACAGGTGAGTTTTTTTTTTTTTTTTAACTTAAGTCATCGTGCTGAGCTCTGATAAACTGCACAGTATCAGTAGGTGGCATGATCAGCAATTAAAACTAACAGGACAAGAAGCATCGGAGAAAGCGATCCTGGTAGACATGGGCAGTTGCCGCTGTTTTGCAGTTTGGAAGCAGCAAAGGGTGTTCCCCCACAAAAAGCACTCTTCCCAGACTGGAGGCACGTAACGTCCACTCTCCTTGGCGGGAGGGTCCACAACTAACCCACACCACCGTGTTGATGAATCAGCGACCACGGCCCTCCCAGGAGGTGAGTGCACACGAGAGAACTGCGTGTCTGACGGAGGAGGCCGGAAGTGGGGAGCTGGGGCAGACCACAGGTGCGGCCACAAGGTCGTTTGTTTTCTTAGGGCCACGCGACCACGGCAAGAGGAACCAGGACGTGAGCATGGCTCATGTCCCTGAACACACGTCTGTGGAGGCATCTGCTCTAAGCCAAGCACCGCTTGCCAAGGCCCAGGTGCGGGGCGGCGGGAACAGGAGGGCACAGGTGAAACAGAGGGTCTGAGGTCTGAGCCCAGGTGTGCTTCCATTCCTTCTCTGGCCCTCACGCCCTGGAGCTGCATGTGGTCACAGGGCACGTTTTGCAAATGAGGTCTGAACAGAAGTAACTTGTGTCAGTTATAGGCAAAAGTGTTCAAGATCGAGTGCATAATCCTCCATTGGGTTTCTTCCAGAGTCTTGACGGCTGGGACGGCTGCATCCACGCACACGGGACTGTGGCCCCAAGAACATCGGGACCACAGTGAGCTCGTCGTGAGGGAGAGACAAGTGTGTGTGTCATCAAGGGCATGGGTCTTCAGGTGATTTGTAGGCAGGTTCTAGACCATCTGCCTGAAACCACAGATGAGGTCCATGGCCACATGGGTGTACGTCCCAGCAAGAGATGGACAAGAAAGAATCGGCCAAGTGTTGGGTCACTTCATGTGGGAGAATGCCCTGAAGGAAAGCTTCAAGGAGAGCTGAGTAGGTGACATAGGGGAGTGTCTATTCAAGAGTCCAGATGTCTGAGGGAAGAAAAGGAAGATGGTTCATGAGGAGGTTCAAGTCCAGCATTCCAGGAATGGAGAAGGGCAGGTGCAAACCCCCAGCAGCCAGACAGGCATGGTTTCCTTGAGGGGCAGATGACAGCCAGCAAACCAAGGCTGGGGACGCGTCCGGGACCAGATGGGGCCCAAGAGGCGGGCAGGTCACGCAGGACCTGGTTCCACGACAGTGGAGATTTTGAGTGACTTGTGCTCGTTATGCTGGGGACTGGGGTGACCCGATTATATCGTGAGGACATCAGTCCTACCACAGGGTGGAGGACACCCAGCCAGGAGCAGAAATGCACGAGAAGGCCCGGGAGACCCTTCTGGATGTCAGCAATGCTGTGAACTAGAGCAGGTGGAGATGGTAAGAAGCACCACACCCCCGATTCTAGTTTGAACTTGAAAGACTTGCTGACCCCTTGGCTCCACGGTGTGGGGAGAAATGAGAAATCAATACCAGCTTGTAGTTTCTGGATCTAACCAACTTTGTGGATGGAGTTGTGATTTTTGAAAGTAAGGGAGGGTCTAGACTGGAACAGGTTCGGGGGTCTAGAGTGGGGGAAGAAATCCAGTGTTCTTTGAATACCCACCTTCTCCTAGATGTTCCCTCTGGATACCGATTGAATAGGCACATGGGAAGATGACTCTGGGGCTGAAATTAAGAGATCAAGCCTGGAGACAGACAGAAAAGATAAAAAACGAGGGGGCGGGGGGAGGAGAGGTGGATACATAGCCAGATGGAGGAGGGCGCAGACAGATCACAGAACCCACAGCATTTAAAGGCACAGGGATGGGTGAGAAAACCACCACATGATAGATGTGGAGGCCAGAGCTCCAAGCCTCCAGTCCTATAGCAGTCTGAATTTGGACATTTAGAAGAGGAGGGGGATCCTGCTGGGCAGACTGGCAATAAATAAACAGGACAGCAAGAGGAAGGAAGAAGAAGGAAGGGTCTTGGGAGGAAGGTAAGGAGGGTCAAAAGCAAAGGCGGCATCATTTGCATCAGAGACGTCTGATGGATGGAGTCAGATAAAGTATGAGGATCGCCCTTTATTTATTTATTTATTTATTTATTTATTTATTTTAATGTTTATTTATTTGACAGAGAGAGAGCGCGCATGAGCAGGGGAGGGGCAGAGAGAGAGGGAGAGAGAGAATCCCAAGCAGCCTCCACACATCGGCGCAGAGCCCCACGCAGGGCTTGAACCCATGAGCCGTGAGATCACGACCTGAGCCCAAATCAAGAGTGGGACGCTTAACCAATGGAGCCCCCCAGAGGCCCCAAGGATCACACTTTAAAGCTGTCAGCACAGACGTCTCGACAAGACAACTTCAAGTGTTGGGAATGAGAGCTTGTTTAAGCAGTTCAGGAGAGGTCAAACTTCATTGGGTGAAAACATTTCAATTGGCTTCATTCAACCCTACACCTTGCAAAACTGTGTAACAGTTTCTCCAAAAGTTGTAAGTATCCCTCTCATGCAACCCAGCTATTGCCTCCCAGATATTTACCCACCAGAAGTGAAAATCCCCCACAAATACCCTCACACAAATGTTCCAGCAACTTCGTCTGTATAAGCTCTGAACTGGAAACAACCAAGATACCTCCCAGCAGGACAAACAAACATAGATGTACCGTACCCTGAGCACCACTCCCCGATAAAACCGGACATGTTAACAACATGGATGTGAGCAGGGGAGGGGCAGTGAGAGAGAGACAGAGACAGAATCTGAACAGGCTGGAGGCTCTGAGCTGTCAGCACAGAGCCCAACACGGAACTCAGACTCACGAACCATGAGATCATGACCTAAGCCGAAGTCAGAGGCTTAACCGACTGAGACACCCAGGCACCCCCGGATTCTGCTCTTTCTAAACAAGAACCTCATTCATGCAGTATTTACAGTAAAGAAAAGTTTATTTATTTATTTATTTATTTGGGGGGAGGTAGGGGCAGAGAGAGAATCCCAAGCAGGCTCCCCACCGTCAACACAGAGACCACCGCAGGGCTTGAACTCACAAGCTATAAGATCGTGATCCGAGCTGGAATCGGACACCCAAACAGCTGGGCCAAGCAGGTGCCCCAAATCGGATGTTTTCTGTTGGGTTGATTATCTTCTTAATATTGAGATGGAAACATTCATTTATTGTATGTTTATACAGTATAAATATACATAAACATATTTTTTCTTTAAAGAAAAGATATGAAGAGCTGAACCCAAAACATGAGCTGGAGCACTCTTCCTCACTCCCGCACCTGAATATGTATATTATTTATGTTTTAGCTGAAAGCTTTCTTTGTATTTCCAGCATATCACACTTGGTCACAGAGAACTACATTTTCCACGCTCCTTCATTCTGTTTGCTATTGTTTCAAGTAAGGTTTTTATGGATTTAGATTAGGCTGAGCTGTGTGTGTGTGTGTGTGTGTGTGTGTGTGTATCAGGGTGCTATCTTCAACACATTTTGGTATTGTAGCATTGCTGACTTTATAAAAAGGAACACTTTTTAAAACCTGGTAATGGTTTAAATAGCACTGACACTATCCTTGAAGTTTGGGAGGCATTCACCTGTGAAACTGTTTGGACCTGGTACTTTTTTCAACGAGTAGCTTGTTTCATAGAGACAGTAATGGCACGTGTGTGTTGCTAGGAGGTTTAAATGACGAAATAATGCCAGTAAAGCTTGTGGCGCTTCAGAGGTTCGAGGTGAGTGTCAGTATCAACGTGTGACAATTTCAGATTTCCCCACCATCGGAGCTACATTTTGCCTTGCAAACAATTCAGGAAGAAGGAAAGTTTTGAAGGATGCCGTGTCACTAAGCCATTATGCTCTTCTAAAATTTTCCGCGTTCCTTAAAATTCCTCAAGAATGGGAAAAGCGTTATTAGGAAAGACGAGCATTGACCGTCCCCCTCTGTGACGTCTCCCTGTCTCCACGTAGAGGCACTATCTGTCATTAGCCTCCAAGGGAACGTAAAATTAAACTATGTCTGACTGACTTTGGTAGGTTGCCATGATACAGCTGGATTTTTCTGAATTTCGTGGCCCTCTAAGACCTCTCTCACAGCATGTTTGCTTGGCTTCTCTTAGGTCATTGGTGCTTAATAAGTGGGCTTCCCTTGTGTTGCTGTAAGTCATTGTGTATTTCTCATTACCAAGGCCAAAGTCCTTTGCTTGGCACAGAAAACCGCAAACAGCCTGCTCACATGCAAGTGTCATGGGCGATGCTGTGTGCCCTTTCTATCAACTTTATTGATATCATTTGCTGAAAATAGACTCAGACCTAATGAAGAGAGAAACCGAATTAGCAACTGACATAATAATTAGCACACACATACCCACACACACACAGACACACTCCCCTCATTCCTTCTAGAAAAAAATGTTGGGTCATTAACCTGTGATTCAGAATGAGCGTTAGTGACCTCAGTCAGTAAATAATTCCGGCACACCACAGGGTGAGTGACTGTCCGTGACCCTCGTATTTATAGTCCGAGGGACAAGAGTGTGTCATACCATAATTGAAAACGCTCTCCCATTGGCCTTATTCATCACTGGGTTATTAAAATCTTTGTTAAAATATTATTAGCTTGTTTGAGCTTTGTCAGGTCTTATATAAACTCCAGAATTAGCCCTTCATCTAAATGTAGTGGAATTTTCCCCCCTTCATAATGAACAATCATATTCCAGGTGCCCTGTGAATCCATGGTAAACTAATTAATCTTTGTCTAATGATGTTAATTAGGGTGGTATTTAGACCGATGTCTTGCAAACACCCTGGGGGCCATGACTTGCTCATAGATCCTCAGGCTGACATGAAAAGCCATCAACTCTCATTCCTTCGTGAGTACAATTTCTGACAAAAAGGTACACGTTGTAACTTTAAAGCTAATTAATTATATTTCTGGCAGGTAGAAGATACTGTGATTTTAGGGTGTTTCTTGTGAAAAGTCACAGGATTTCCTACCAAGACATCATCCTTAGTAATAATCCGGCAATTTCAGGGCATGGTAGGCTTATGGCCAAATGAAGCCACTTTTGTAAACATCAAACGTAACTCCTGAATCACAGATAGGGACCCTCCAGGCTGTATGTCGGATCTATTGGCACAAAGTTGCGATTTCCCTGGGGAAACAATTTTCCTGATCGGGAAGACTTTTCAATGACCCAGTCAGAGAAGAATTCTGTATGGGCAGGACATCCCTCCAAAGAGACAGTCTGTAGAGAACATGTATTAAGTGCGCAGCTGAGAGTTAGTTTCTTGTGTTACTTACATCTGGAATCAAAAGCTGGAGAACCGAGGAGATAAGCCATAAAAAGCAGAAACATGCAAACATACTTGGCGAGCCAAACTGCATATTTTAAGGTTGTGGATAAAGTAACAGCAGAGCACGACTGAAGTTAATGCAAAATAAATGAATTGTTTGGTGGAGGCATTTGGCAGCAGAAGGGGAAACACAAAAGAACAGCATGGGAATTATTACTGAAATACGGAAAAGCTGTGGACTGTCGCCAGCTTTCCAGTGACTTTATAAGCTGTGACGTTTATGAAAAGCATAGTATGCCCTACGCTTCTAAATTTATAACAAAAATATCAGTAAAACTGTCCGGATGGAATTTGTGTTCTGGCTGTGGTTCTTAACCATAAAACATTAGCATATATGCACATAAAACCAAATGTACTTGGCTCATTTTGATGTCGCATTTTCTTTTTTAAATTAAAAGTTTTACTTACATTGATCTACAGGTAAGAAATGCTCTGCTGCTCCGTTTCATGCATGTTTCTAATTATCTGCCGGGTTTGGGAATCTAATTGTTTTGCAGGCATACTTTCTCCCTCTCTCCTTCCCTCTCGTCCTCTCTCCCTCCCTCCCTCCATCCGTCTGTCCCTGTCCATCCCTCCCTTCTCCCCTCTCTCTTTCCTTCCTTTCTCCTTTCCTTCCTTCCACAAGCTCAGTCCCTCAGCCCACCCATATTCCTGGGCACCAATCACAATTTAGTGAATCTCTGACTTCCAGGAACTCATTATCTCAAAGAGTTGTCCATGATGAATTCACTTAAACTGTTGCATGAACTGATGCCATTTGATAACTATTTGATATTCAACAATGCTAAGTGCATATCTAATGAAAATCGCTTATAATAGATTTCCGGAAAAGCTACTATGATGCGTGTAAGCCAGTAGTCTCCGAAGCAGCCTTCCGAGGCAAAGCTCAAGCTGGCAAAGCATGATGACACTTATTACACATATCTTGGAAAAAAACCATATCCACAGAGTGTTAATTGAAGACCCTGAAATGACTGTCTTGCACATGTTCTCTTTCCGGCCCCAAATAGAGAAAACTTCCAGACAGACAGGGATCAGGACGTGTTTTTCCCTCCTCGCTGCTCAGGGAAGAGACCACATGGCTGGCAATCCTCCCCCCCGGGGAGCGTGGTTCTGCAGTGACAGCTCCAGTGACAGCTCTCCCCTATACCAACACAACACCACAGCCGCCATTTTTCATATTCTTCCCATGTATGGGTACAAATAAGGAAAATGAAGACACACCCTATTGTGAGAAGGAATATGAGTTCTGAAAGACTCTGGACAGTGTAGTTCTGAGGAGCAATGTATTCACAGAAGCGGAATTCACGGTGGCCAAGCCCAGTGGGACCTGTGCGCCTCCTATGGGTTCCGGGTACCCAACGGCCCACCGAGGCATGGAGAGGATCCTCTCTGTAGACCACCCTAGCGGAAACTCGGCCCATACTAACAGAGATGCCAGGCCCAGAGCCCATAGGCCAGGTGGAAGGCCATCTGTCACTGCACAGGGCACCAGGACTCTGAGGGGCTAGCATTCGGTCTGTGCTGCCATTCGATACATACTGGGTGTGAACACATTTCTCTCCAGGTTGAGTATATGCACACATATACCAAACAGAAAACGTGGGATGACCCAGCAGGACATGGTGCTGACCCCCTCAAGTGTCAGAGGCAGGAAAAGCCCCTGAACATTGACTTAACATAACGCCTAGAAGACCACTTGCTAAGTGGTTTAACGACTCACATGGGGTGTGAGAAAGGTCTCCAGGAAGCCAGAGGAAAAGTCAGTAAAAAGGAAGTGGATGACAAAAGTGAAATTAAAATAATTCAAAAAAATGCGATAAAACAAGCAAAATTGGCCCACGGAAGAGCAAATAGAACTGATACTGTAGAAAATGAATCAGGAAGGCAGAACGAGCTCGAAAAACCCCAGAATGCAGGAGAAAAAGGCAGTATCGTAAAGAAATAACAGTGCGAGCTTATGTAGAGTGGGGAGTGAAAACACGACAGAAGAAAGTGACTTGGAAACACACACTGAAATACACACTTGAAGAAAAACGCAAGGAAGGAAACATCGGGAAATGCCAAAGGCTTACCACAATTGCAGAAAAAATTCCCACCAGCATGCAGGCCATAAACACGGTATCTTACAAGGGACAGATATCAAACTTGCCCTTAAATTTCCTTTCTTTCTCCCAAGTGACACATTGGGAGACAATAGAGTATGTAACATATTGTATAGTATCGAGGGTTGGAGAAACCGATCATGCAAAAAATTCGGCAAATACAACCCAAAAAAGCAGAGCATTGGTGTAACAACACGATTTGAGGATGTACAAGAGACATATCACACCGGGCTGAGGTTATCTAATACTGATAAAGGGGAAAATCCAGACTGAAAAGGAGAGGGCTACGAATTCAAGGCATCAAAAACAGCATACCACAAATGTTAAGTCTGTTAGAAACCCCAGAAGAATGTAATGGAACGGTACGTATTACTGTCAGGCTCTACAACAGAACCCACACGTCCTGTGCATTTGCAACCCAGATACTATTAATGAAAGATTACGTTTGAAACCCCAGCCTGGAAGGTAAATTGCAGCAGAGACTTTGCAGGGCAAAGTTGGGAGCCAGAACTGGGCACAACCTGCAGGTGGCATTTCACTTCCATACACATGGCCCACGTGGCTCGTGCGGCTCAAGGAAACATGGCTCACGGTCGCAACGGGACAAGGTGTGAGAGGTCCTGAACAGCAATGGGGCAGCAGGGGACACGGGGCTTCAGTAGGGAAGCCGATAATTACGGTGCAGAAGTTGATGAACTTCTATAAAGAAATATAAAAATTTAGGGGTGCCTGGGTGGCTCAGTGGGTCAAGCGTCCGACTTTGGCTCAGGTCACGGTTTCATGGTTCATGAGTTCGAGCCCCACTTCAGGCTCTGTGCTGACAGCCCACAGCCTGGAGCCTGCTTTGGATTCTGTGTGTGTCTCTCTCTCTGCCCCTCCCCTGCTCATGCCCTGTCTCTCTCTGTCTCAAAAATAAATAAAAACATTTAAAAAATTTAGAAATATAAAAGTATATAAATGAGTGAAATAATACATTGCTAACTCATGCTAGTGAGCCCTGGGGGCTGGGAGGTAGGAAGGGGACTGTGTGTTTTGCCATCGAAAGAGAATGTAGCTTTGCCTGTCGTATTTCTTTCTTTCTCCTTCTCTTACGAAGAATGTACATGTCTACCACGTGCACGGTTATTGAAGACACTGGAGAAATACTGAGCAATGGTAACCGTGTTTCATTCTGAGTGTTGGGAAGGCGGGCCATGGCTTCATTATGCTTTGTGTTTCCTTTTCATAATTTTCTCGCTGTATTAAAACACAGAACTTGGAAATGAAAATTCTAATAAACAGCACTTAGGCCAAAAGGATAATGAAATCGAGAGCTGCAGATTATTTTAAAAGCAAAACATTGAGACCACCCAGGAGGGAAATTAGGGAGGTGTAGCTAAAGTTGTATTCAGAGGCACACAACTCATCCTCATTATTAAGAATTAAAGAAACAGAAATAAACGTGGCATTTCATTCAAGAAGATAGAGAGATGGGTCCAAAGAGAGAAATGCATGTATGTTTATATAAACATTAAGACTGAACCCTCCAGGGGCGCCTGGGTGGCTCAGTCGGTCAAGCATCCGACTTCAACTCAGGTCATGATCTCACAGCCCATGAGTTCGAGCCCCACGTCGGGCTCTATGCTGACAGCTCGCAGCTTGGAGCCTGCTTCGGATTCTGTGTCTCCCTCTCTCTCTCTGCCCCTCCCCTGCGCATGCTCTGTCTCTCCCTGTCTCAAAAATAAAAAAACATTAAAAAAAAAAAAAGACTGAACACTCCAGACTTCACACGGGATGTGACAGGGGATCGGCTGGAAGTGTGAGCCGTGACATCACATGTGTGGCTCCCTCTTTGGTGACATGTTGTTTCTGGGTTCTGATGTGGACGCGGTGAGACAGAGGCATGGGCTAAGAAATCAGTTCTCAACTGAACTCCTAGGGGCGTCCAGGCCATGTTCCCCCAAGTGGGCACTGGAAGGGGCGTGGGGGCATTCAGTAGCCATCACAGCAGCCACTTTTCCTGGAAGGAGGCAAACTTCTTGGTGGGAGGGTCTAGGAGCCGCCAAAGCACACATGCAGGTGATTATGAAGGATGATTCTTGCCCCTTGTGAACTGAGAATCAGAAGGTAAAACCCTGTCGTGGGAAACACTGGTAAAGCCCTAAACCTGCCTCATTTGTGGGGAAAATTGTACCTAGAATATCCTGCAGTGCAGAGATGGGGAGGGGAGAGGGACAGGGTATCTTTGAGGCCTGGGAAGAATTTGAATTACTGTTGGGGAAGGGAGCCCTATAAATGCATGACAGAAAAGACTTATCTGCAGTTTCTTTTCTAATGGATAATAGGCCCTGTATCTTCTCTCCCTGAGATGAAAACATTTTGTTCTGAGTTTTACATGAACATTTGTGCAATTTTCTTTGAAACGAAAAGCTGTTTATAGTGGTTTTCTTTGAGCACGGACACTGAATTGTTACATGCATTTGAGGACTTTGGTTTTGCTTTGCTCTCTCTTGTTTTCAAAAACTTTCTCGTAAATCTCACCAGGGCCTGGCATGATTCCTTTAGAGTCCTATGAAACAGAAACTTTGAATTAGTAGTCTTGTATGCCATAGGATGAATTTTCAAATGAATTTTTTCCTATGGAAAAACTGAATCAATAAAGAAAGAAAACCACAACAAAGGAGTTCTCTAACAGAAGAATGAGAGAACAAGAGAGAGAGAGAGAGAGAGAAAGGGAAGGAAGGAAGGAAGGAAGGAAGGAAGGAAGGAAGGAAGGAAAGGAGGGAGGAAAGGAGGGAAGAGGAAGGAAAGGAGGGAAGGGAGGGAGGAAAGGAGGGAGGAAGGGAGAGAGGAAGGGAGGGAGGGAGGGAGTAGCAGGCACTGTGTCTTGAAGGAAGGGAGGGAGGGAGAAGAGAGGGAAGAAAGGAGAGAAGGAAGGAGGGAGGATGGGAGGAAGGAGGGAGGGAGGGAGGAGGAAGGAAAGGAGGGAAGGGAAGGAGGAAGAGAGAGAGGGAGGAAAGGAGGGAGGGAGGGAGGGAGGGGAGCACCCCAGCAGGAGGCTCTCACAGTGGCCTTGGCAGGACCGTCTCACAGCCACCAAGTCCCAACCCTAAAGGAGCGCTGCCTATGGTGGATTGTGGCAAGTTCCCAAACTGACTACCAGAGCATCTCCTGTCCCATGTCATTCCTCAACGTGACTGCGCCATTCCCCCAGCAGCAGGTAGAACCTGATGACTTCCCCTGAAGCCGGTAGCTGGGACTCTTCCATGAGTAGAGTATGGCGGAAGTAATGCCCTGAACCTTCCAAGGCCAGATGTGGAAGGCAGCACATCTTCTGCCACGTTCCCTGGAGCAGGCAGTCCTGGAGCCCGGAGCTGTCAGGGAAGAGGGGACCTGCGGGGACAGCCCGGCACCTAAGGGGCGGGAGAGGGAGACTCTGGCAGGTGTTCTAGGCCACAACCCTGGACCTGAACCCTCCCGGCCCTGGAGGCGGGTGGGAGTGGCCAAGGTTGCAGACTGGCCTTGGGAAGGAGGGGACCCGTGGAGGCAAATGTCTCCACTTGAGTCACAACTTAGAGAACACGTAGGAAGAAGTCTCCAGCATCACCTGCAAAAAACATGAAGACACAAAAGGCAAAATGAATTGCATGTCTTCTAAGGGACATTTTCAACTCCTAACCACCAGTCCGATCACGACAAAAAGCGTCACGTGATCACAGATTGGGGGAATTCTAGGGGAGGCTCGGCTAGAACTTTCCCTGACTGTCAAGGTCATGAGAAACAAGGAAAGATTGAGAAACTGTCACTGAGCAGCGGAGGTTAGGCAGACACGACAACGAAACGCAGAGGGATAGCCTGGATGAGATCCTGGAACAGAAGTGGAGTAAGGAAATAGGAAAACTGAGAACCAGGAGCTTAGCGAACGCTAACACCATGGCCACTCTTAGCCAGACCAGTGCACCAGGGCCACGACGAGGCTCAAGGGAGGTAACTGGGTCAGGGATGTGGGGCGACTCTCCATACTGTCTTCGCAACTTTTCTGTAAATCTAAAATTCTTCCAAAATCCAAAGATCGTTTTCAAAGAAGAGTTCAAGGTAGAGGGGTGGACCCAACCACAGAATGAAATTACCTGGAGAATACAATCAACCCACTGACTGAGTGTTCAGCAAACACTGGCTGGACCCCTCTGATGGGCCAGGTAGTAGCAGGTGCTGTGTCTTGATGATAAAAACACGGTACAGTGCCTTCTTCTGAGCACACGCACAGGCTCCTGCACCAGGGTGACCTGTGAGACCAGCAGAAGAGATGTGAGTTCTAAGCACACAGGGGATCGTGCTCCTGGGGATCATAGTTAACCACAAGCTCAATATTCACTGGCCTCGGTTCAACGGAGGTTAACCTTTGGGGGTTTGGGGGTGCAGGCAGAGACATGGGCCCCAAGCCTCCCCTGCTACCCTGAGCAGCTGAAGTCCTGGAGATAAGGACTTCTGACAGGTGACGTTGTGTGGTCCCCCAGGGGCTGACTGGGCTCACGTGGAAGGGCCTTCTAGTCATTACCTGGCCTGGCCAGAGGGGGGCATCTCCTCCAGACACTGGCCACAAAGAGGCTCCAGCATCCTGGAGATACTCTCGGCTGTCACGATTGAGGCAGGTGCCCCTGAGGGCGAGTGGGATGAGAGCAAGGTGCTCCCTACAACCCCCAGTGCACAGAGGGGGCCCCCGCTGCTCAGCGCCTGCCCAGAACATCAGTGGTGCTGAGGCTCAGAGCGGTGCAGGCACACCGGGAGCCGGGTCCCTGTTGTGGGACGACAGATCCACAGATCGCCCTGACCCTGGGTCCCTCGCCAGCCTAGCTCGCCCGTCACTGGAGGCACGGGGTAGAAGGAGGAATGAGCTCTGTGGAATCAGAAAAGCCATCCTTAGGTCCCAGCTGGAATCCCTCACACCTAGGTCTCCCTCCGGTTGTCAGCAAGTGACCCGCTTCCCTTCCTCACGTGTGACCCAGAGATAACACCATCTGCTCCTGGGGGTGTGAGAACACCTGCCTCTCTCTCTCACTGTGACCGTTTTGGGATTTTAACCTGGCATCCGGGGGGTGTGAGGATAGAATTGATTTTAATACAAAGGAGTTACTTACAATCCTGTACATCTTATATAACACATTTAAAATTTTTTTTTAATATTTATTTATTTTCTGAGAGACACAGAGCACGAGCAGGGGAGGGGCCGAGAGAGAGGGAGACACAGAATCCAAAGCAGGCTCCAGGCTCCAGGCTCCAAGCTGTCGGCACAGAGCCCAACGTGGAGCTTGAACTCACGGACCCAGAGATTATGACCTGAGCCGAAGTCAGAGGCTTAACCGACTGAACCACCCAGGCACCCCTCTTATGTAATGCATTTAAAAGCGTGATCTGCAAGAGCATCTATACTCACCATCGCAAGGTCAAGGGCATCCATGGCATGAACTTAAGGACTCTGGGATGTCAGCAGAAATGTGTGCCAGGGGTTTAAAAAAACCAATCCTGGCCAAGGAAATGGGACGTTCTCACAGACCACCTCCTGGTCACTGCTAACCCAAACCAAGGGCGTTCAGTTTCTCTGTTTCTAGGTCTCTGACCCCATGTGGCACCACATCCCAGCTTCTGATGCACAGTCAGGTTCTCCTTATTGAAACAAGTTGGACTCATCCAGCGGAACTAACCCGGATACAGTTCTTCAGTCAACAAGAACTATCCAGGATGTCAGCATGTGCCACTGCTCTGGTCTAGGCACCCCCAGGCTTGCCCAGCTGAGCCCCGACCTCCAGTCCCATCTCCCCACCAGGGAGCGGTGAATGCACCCCAACATGGGGCAAACATGCTGACTGGTCAATAAGGGCTTGAGTCCCCATCCGACACCTGCATGTTCTGGGTCACTGGGCCAGGCTCGACCCAGATTCTCGGCCAATCCCAGCTTACCCGTCAGGGCCAAGCTTGAAGTACCCTGACTTAGGAACTTCCCCTAACCATTCCTGCTCGCCTAGGCTCAACTGGCTAAAACTGCGTCCTCTTCGATAAGATTGAGTCCCGCCTAAAATAGGTCACCTGCAACAGAATAACTCACAGAAATGAAAGACATATTTGAAAGCGAGGTACGGCCAGATGTGGGGGAGGAGAAAGTGGAAGCTAGGTTGGAGAAAGTGCCAAGGGGCTTCTCCTCTGAGTTAGAAGGGGTCCCGGTCCCCTCCGCGGCCATCACAGATATTCAAAGGTGAGCCTGATGACAGGTGTCTCGTGAGCGCCCAAATGCTCTTCTCCAAGGAGCAGCATGTAGCTGTTCGGAAAGCCAGCTCCAGAGCGCACACCCCTGGACGCTGGCCTCCAGTTCCCCCTCAAGCGCCGTGCTGCAGATCGGCTTCTGGCTTCGCTGGCAGGGCTGGACCGGCTGCTCTGGACTCTTCTTTGATCTTTGGCCGCTTTCCACCTTATCTTCCTCCCTGGCTCCAGTTTTCGAAACCTTAGGCGTTTTCTGTTCTGCTTGGGCGGAAATCTTCAGTCCGGTCCCTGGGAATTATCGGGCCTTCCCTCCATGTGCCACACGCAATCCTATCTCTGGCAGAACAGGGCTCAGCTCTCCTGTAGCTCAGATGATAACCAGATTGGCCCGTCACTTCCTGCGCGGAGCTTACAAGCAAAATTCGTTCGTGCTCCTTAATGCCCTTTTGGATGTGGGTTTTCCTCCCAATTTGGAAGGTAACTAATTTGCTTGGAGCGTCTCCAGTCCCTAATCCTTAGACTCACTCTTGCGTTGGACGAGCAAATTGCAGAAGTTTTTCGGAAACCATGAGAGTCGCCTAAAAAACAAGGCAGCATAAAGTAGTGATTAAAAGCTTAAGACTCTGGAGCTAGATTCCTGGGTTTGAATCGGCACTGTGTGAACCTAAACTAAGCAAAATATGTCACCTGTTTATGCCCGGTTGGCTCTGTCTGCAGACCAGGCAGTGCCTGGGATGGTAACTCCACTTACGAGGCAGTTCTCTTCAGTCTATTGTCTTCTTACTCATGAGATGTTCAGCTTCCAGGTAAGTCTGTGAGTGATAAAACAAATGTGCAAAGGAAGTACAGTATTTGCAGATACACTCACAGATGTGAGAGTTGAGTCATAATAAAACTTTCCCCTTAATCCTTAAATGTGGTTTAGAGCTAATGAGACTGTTTAAAATACCAGATTTCTGAGTAGAGTCCACTGCGCCCCTACCCACTGCATACTCAGTGTGTAGTGAGCAGCCGAGACCTCAGACCATGGCATGACGAAAGTCCGCTTTTCTCCTTGAGTACTTTGTCATATTATCATAGCCCTGCTCTTGGCTGAGGCCCAGAAAGAGAAGAACGCAGTGCAGAGATCTCTGTGTATTCCAGGTACATAGGGTGTTGGTTTACAAGGTGGTTTTAACTGGTGGTGGTCAGTGTGTGTTTCCACATCTGTGTTTTCCTGCCCATGCCTGCTATGGGGTCTCACACACAGGAGGTGCTCCGTGAATATTTGCTAACTGGCTGAAGCCAGAAAGAAGCTGGGGGCAGGGGGAACAATGCCAGCTGGTTGGATTTTGGTTATTCCTTCTACACACTCAGCTTCCCAGTGACTTCATCACAAGGGGAATCTTTGGGGCCGCCTGGATGACTCAGTCGGTTGAGCGTCCGACTTCAGCTCAGGTCATGATCTCACAGCTCATCAGTTCAAGCCCCACGTTGGGCTCTGTGCTGACGGCTTGGAGTCTGGAGCCTGCTTTGGATTCTGTGTTTCCTTCTCTCTCTGCCCTCTCCTGCTCATGCTTTCTCTCTCTCTCAAAAATAAATATGAAAAAATATTTAAAAAGGTGGGGAGTCTTTGTTAGTTTAACTTGGTGTTTCAAGGTGTTGCTGAACAGCCCCCTGAAGCTAGGACCTCATACGAGCGAGTCTGTGGCTTTGCCTTTTCATCCCCAAACACTTCCTGGGTGTTTTCAGCGTGCCAGCCCATGAACACACGGACATGAGCCTCCCTCTATCGAACTGCAACACTGACTCTCCCAACAGTGACCTTAGAAATACTTAAGAAATATTTGTGGACAACTTGCCTGAGATCCAACAACATAGGTAAGAGTGGTATTTTTTAAATCAGCATGATTTCTCTACCTGTTGGTACAGCTTCTGTCAGACGTATGTGGTACCTACCTGTGTTGCTTTGCTCTACCAAAAATGCAGGGTCATGAATTTCAAAGGACAATTCTTAAGGATGGCATAAAGATGGAGTTCCTTCCAGCACGCTCAACTTGAAAGTGACAACTAGTATGAACGTAGCTGCTGTTTGCATTCTAATTTCTACGATGTCTTGCAAAGTAGAGCTTTTGTGTGTGTGTGTATGGGTGTGTGCGTGTGTGTGTCAGTGTAAGACTATTCACCAAATAATAATCCCCTTGTGGAAATCAAGACTCTTATTTATGAAATCCTAGCAAACACATTTTGCATTAGATACTACAAGGTTAAAGCATGAGAAGGCATTAAATCAGCTCTTCCAGGTGAATGATCTCCAGGAGGACTGTCCCCAGGGGTCACACCAAAGCAGAAGGAGGCTCGGAAGGATGCGAGAAACGTGTGCACGATTCGTGTGTGCTCCTGTGTCATTAGCATGTGGGTGCTGGGCTCCGGCATGAATGATCTCCCCTCAGGTTGTCATCCCCTCTTGCCTACACAGGGAATCTGCACTGTGTGTGAGTATGATGACCCAGTACGGCTATTGCATAGCTAGCAAGATGAGTCATGACAAGGCAGCTGAAAAGATCATGGGGACAGCAGTGTCACCCAGAAATCTGTGCTGGGCCATTAACTGCCTAGGGTTTAGAGAATATCTTATATAAGTCAGGAAGAAAGAAATGATATGTCTAACTTGCCCTGGCCAGGAGTGTCTAAATCGCTTATACCAAATCACGTATACCTCCAGTTCGAGGCTAAGATGTCATTTTATTGTTTTTGTTAGGAGGTTAAGATTTAAACTCAAAAGTCCCAAATACAGGGCCAGCTCCCACTCCCCGCTGAACCACCAAAATAAACTCAAAATTGGTATTTATTGTCCTAGGACATCCCTTTCTCTCCGAGGATCCCACCTTTGCTGCTTTCCTCCAACTTTGTCCCTGTTCTCTCCTGAACACCAACTCCTCGCGCAAACAGAAATCTGCTTTCAGAAAGGGTCTGATATAAGTCATGTGCACCTTAGTATGAATTTACTGACAGTTCATTTGTTCAACAGTATGTATTAAACAGCTACTTCTTATTGATTCCTTCTTTCCACACGTTTTCTGAGTGCATGGAAAACTCCCACTGCTGTATTGAAGGCACAAAGACCAAACCTCTGACAGCTTGAGGAGCTCACTGTGCACGGAGAGAGAAAAGCAAAGAACAGTGCTAGTGTGAAGTGTTCAAAGTGGAGAGTTTGGGGCTACACCGTGCTCGCTATGAACTCCCATGTTAAAATCCTAACCACCAGGACTTCACTGGGAGACAGAATCTTTATAGAGGAAATCAAGTTAAGATGAGGTCATTAGGACAGGTCCTCATCCAACATGACTGCGTTCTTAGAAAAGAGACACAAAGAAGAAAACAACGTGAAAAGACGGGGAAGGCAACCAGGGAAAGAGGCCTGGAGCCATCCTGTTCTTCTTGGACTTCAGAGGGGACCACCGACAGACACCCTGACCTGGGATTTCCACCATCCACAGTGGGAGACAACAAACCACCAAATCTGGAGGATTTTGTCACAGCCGCCCTAGGAAGCTGGCATCTGGCATGAGCAGGACTCTAGGGACACTTAGGGAAAGAAGCCACCAACTTTGCCTTAGGGATCAGAGAATGCTTCCCCCAGAAAGTCTGAGAGAAGACAGCCCACGACCCCTTTCCTTCCTTGTTTCCCACTCATGCACTTGCAGTCTGGACGAGATGAGCCAGTTTGGGCAATAGTTCCCAGCAGAGAGGAGAGGCCAGTCAGAGCACCAGCTATCACTTGTCCAAAATGCGAGGGTTTACCTCTCAGTCCGGGAAAGCCTGACTGCACACTCACAGCCTCAGCTTGGTTTTCACGGCACCCTGGCTGCAGGGCAGGGTGGTGGCCACCCTCCTGCTCCTGCTTTTCGGTTGGATGCTCGATGAGCAGGTTGTTTCTTTGACCACACTCAGTGTGGGTTCCCCGAGAAGTGGATGGGGGCATTTGGGTGACCCTACGGCTCTGATGGGGCAGAGGCAATGGGGCACCAGGAGGGGATGGAGGCAAGGGACGGAGCCAAGAAAGGTGTGTTGATATTACATCCTTCCCCGCTCTGGGCAGCTGAGCCCGGGCCCCGCTGGAAACTCTGGGAAAACGGGGGCAAATCACAGGCTTCAGGGTGACCCACCTGGGGCAGTGGGGCTGGTCTGTCGTTGTACTCGAACATCATTGTCATTGGGGTGGGGGTGGCTAATTCTCCAGCCTGGGGTCAAAGCAGCCCTCTTCAAACTCAGAGGAAAACGTGGACACAGAGAAGGAGACCCCTGGAACATCAGCAGGAGGTACCCCCAAGGCAGGTCTGCAGGCTTCTGACCCCACTGTGCCACCAGAACCCCAAATTACCTGCCAGCCGCCCACCCCTGTGACTTGCCTTTAACTTTAATGCTTCCTCATGTACAACCCATAAACATGGCCAGATTTCTGACACTCAGCTAATAAGAGTATTTGTGAGCATATAAAAAATAGCCATGATTGGCATGATAACTGATAGACCATTTCTCCAAAGACCCTGAACTCTCCTATTCTCAGACCATCTGAGCCCCATCCTTTTGCTGCTTGGGATGACCTCAGGAGTCCTGAGTCCACATTCAAATGTCCTGCTGTTACAACATCATGGTGAAATCAGCCAGCTCCAGAAACAGCAGTTGCACTCACAGTCCACATGTTGGTGTCCAAATCTGAAGTTGGAGATTGACTCTAGCAATAGCAGGGACAGGACACCCTGGGTCCCAAACCTCCGCCACAAGCGTATCCCGGGTCTCGGCACAGGGCAAGATACTGCTGTCTCCCCAGAAAGGTACCACTATATCACACACCACACAGAGCAGCTGGAACCAGACCGTGGACTTCCCTGTTCAGTATTCATCACATGCGTGCCCAGATGAAGTCCTCGTAAATACTAGAGATGCCAAAATGCTGAAGACACAGTGCCTGCCCCCAAAGACATCACACCCCTAAAGAGAAAACCCCAAGGGCCTTCCTTCAATAAGATTTGAACTCATTCCAAAATATTTGGCAGATTTGGGAAAGAAGGGCCTGACTCTCAATCACTTAAATGTGGATACTATTAAAGTATTTTCTTTTCAGGCTTTTGTCGGCCTGTGTTTTTCGGTGCCTCGCTCAGAGGGTTACAAACACAGGAAGGGGATTGCATTCAAGCGCATTTCAGTGACTTGGTATGTGGGGGTGTGGGACTGGGAAAGGTAAGGACGGTACAGAAATGGTCATTTCTGAGCCAAGACTGAGCTGGTTGAACCTTTCAAACATGTTTATGGAGCTTCAAGCCACACACCTGCCCGGCACCTTCTCACGGTGGAAAAGGCAGGGCCTCCAGGTAAACAGAGTCCTGGGCTGCTGCCCCTCTGCCACATGCTGGGCTGGGGTCTGTCATCTTTGAAACTGAGCTCAAGCAGTGACATCTCCAACTTGATTCGATCAGGCGGTCGTTCAAACCAGCAGTGTCTCCCGGTGACACAACTCTGTCTGCCCTTCATGGTTTCGCTCTTCTCACCTCACTTAGAAGTGCCTTCTGTGTGCTCACCTCCCCGGGGGCGGCCTCCTGCCGAAACCCTGCTCTTTCTTTCCTCTGTCCCCTGTACCCCGCCCCATGGCCCCGTCCAGCTGGACACACCAGCATCCTGCCTGCCGTGTGGATGTCCCCTTCCCCACTGACAGCACGCCCATGGGAGCATGTGGAAGCCTTGGAACCCAGTCCGTGGCCGACCAGCCACCAGAGCAGCTGCCAGGCACAGACTGGGCCAGTCAGACTCCTCCCTCGAGAGTTTGGATGTAGAAATAAGAGAATAAAGCAAATAGCCCCAGGACCTAAAGCCAGAAGATTCCATAAGGTGGGGTTGGGGCATGATAGGTCATGGCAAGCTGCCATGGGGAGGGCACTCCAGGGGGTAAGAGTGAGAAGCACCTTCTAGAAGCTGTAGCAGAGCCACAGGAGAATGGAGCAGACACTTACAGACTCAGAAATGCTAAGAAATGGGGAAGCCAGGAAACCCGTGAAGGGGGCACCCAGGGTGGGCCCCTCGATGGCAGGCCAGGTCTCCTGAAGGACAAGTGCCGTTCTGAGAACACTGTCCCTGCTAAGCTCCAGGAGAGTCTCCTGGTGACACCCCTGAGGCAACCCGGTGCCACACTCCCGCACCTGCCAGCTCCAGCTGGACCCACGTGCCAACAAAGATGCTCAGTGCTTTTATGAATGCAGCCGCCTAGGTGCTTAGACACCAGCCTTCCTCTTAAAGGCTTTCAATCTTCTTGGTTTTGTCTAATTTCTGTTTCTCAGGCCAATTTTAAGGGAAGTAATTCTTTTCTTTAAATGCTTATTTATTTGTTCTGAGAGAGAGAGAGTGAGCAGGGGAGGAGCAGAGAGAGAGGGGGAGAGAGAATCCCAAGCAGGCCCCACACTGTCCGTACAGAGCCCCATGTGGAGCTTGAACCGATGAACCACAAGATCATAACCTGAGCCAAAATCAAGAATTAGACGCTCAACCAACTGAGCCACCCAGGTGCCCCTAAGGGAAATAGTTCTGTGTAAAAATACTGTACAAATAAGTTAAAATCACATTGTATGATCTATTTCACTCTGTGTTCTGTCCACTGACAACAATTAGTAGTAGTTTTTGTGGGTTTCAACAGGTCTGTTCAGTGAGAATTCCAAGATTCTTTGTGGCCCTTCTGGAAAAGGTATTTGACTACACAGTGGCCAATGCAAACATGACAAAAGGCCACAGAGAAGAAATGTCTCCATTCCCAACAGCAACGCACATGGAGGAGAACCGAGGGGTGGCCAACAGCCGAGAGTCTCCTCCCCTGAGTGTCCGGTCCCTTCAAGGCCAGCTCTCCCCTTGGGGACATCCAGTGGGTGGTCTTGGCCCGGCTCTAATGGGCACACCAAGAAGGAGGCTCTGGCTGGAACATCCGGGGGAGCTGGGTGACCTCGCCCCACCAGGAGTTAACCTCACACCTAATCCACAAAGTGTGTTTTCCTCACTTCTGTGGCTGACTCGGGCATCACAGCTGGCGGAAGATGTTTTCCCCAGGGGTGCCCAGCACCTGGGTCTGCCCCAGGTGCACCCTTTCCGCTCAGGCTTGTCACGAACCCCACTCAGCAGTGCCTCTGTCTCCCCGGCTGCCTGTGGACACCGTGTCCTAACCTCAATTTTAACGCATTCCTCTAGTGCTGACGGTGCCATTCATTTTATTCTTATATGCCTGTAAATCTTTTTTAGATATGTGTTCATAGTCACTTGAGGGCGGTCATCAGCATATTTATAAGCTGAAGCAATCAGAAACCCTCATGTCAATGTAGCTTCGAGCCTGTGACACCCAGGAAGCTGGGCTGAGTCCCAGCAAAGGGGCCAGTCTCCATGAATATCATATCGTAACATTTGTGGTGAAGCCCAAATGATGGCTTCAGCCATTCATAAATGCATTCTAAACCAACCCGATTATTCCAAAGGCACTGGTGCATTTGGTTTTATGATTTAAAAAATGTGGTCTTTACATAACTCCAGGAGGAATACAATTTGCATTCTTGATATGGATTGGGAATATCCACGTGGCTGGGTCCAGCTTTTCAGGGGCCCACTGGCGGCAGCTGGCATAGAAACCAGAGAGGTTCCCGCCTACCACACAACCCCCACACACAGCTCAGGACACTTTCAGGGTCAGCTTCCCTCCCACTGAGATGCCTCAGGTTCTGCTCATTACGTAGTTCATAGTGACAATGGGTCCTCCATCAGGCAGTATTTGTATTGCTGAGTTAGGGCATCGATGATGTTCTCTAGAACATTCCAAGAGGAAATTTGGGAGTTACGCTAATCAGAGTCTTCTGTCATTCCCTCAAACATCCCAAGTTTGGGCTTGTAACTAATATCATGTTTGCATAATACATAAGAGGAAAGTGCCGTACCTTATACACCAAAGTCAGAGAAGTAACTCTATTACAACTTCTTATCTCAAAACACATGGAGCCAGACAAAGGCAAATATGAATTTCAGAGCCTCAACCACTGAAAATGTGAGTTCTCGCTGGTACTTAAACTATAAGCCAATCTCACAAGAAATTATTTGCCTACACTTGCAGTAATATGTCTGCTCCACAGAGAGCATGACACGTGGTGGGAAGAGAAACAGAACTGGATGGGCCACCGCTTTGTTGTTCTGCCAGCTAGTCCGGGCCAAGGAAAGGAAAGTCATCTATAGTAAGCACCAGAGTTAGATGGCGAGAGACAATTGTTGTCCCAGGCACAAATACCTAGTTGACAAGGACAGTGAGCTCAAAGTGGAGAAAGCACATGAAACGCCAACGTCACTTGGGCTAAACCCTGAACCAGCCGACCTCTCTCTCAGTAATGTTCCTCCAGAGACTATGATACCACCTGCCATTGGGGACATGCCTGCACTGCAGAAGGGGCCCCGGCCGGCCCCGATGGCCTGAGACACTGGTGCCACCTTCTCTCGGTGGGCAGGTGACAGCAACTGCCCCCCGCAATCACATCCGAGGGCCACGCTGCCTGAGTTCACTGTCTCGACCTCCTTTCCAAGGCCAGTGCCAAGCCGGCAGGGGCAAAACGATCTCTCACTCACTTTCCACCGAGGGCCATCACCCAGCTTTAGATTTTACGTGGAAGAGTGCACAATGAATGAGCAGATGTCACCCTACTTTTTAAGGCATTAAGTTACATTGAGCTGTTTTATCCAAGTTCATCACATTTAGGTGGACTGAGATCGCAGGCACGTGACTTCCGCATTTTGCCAGAATTTTTGCTGACATGATGTGACAAAAAGGAATTAAATGAGTTCGGAGTCTGCTTCTCGCCCTTCAGGTTGATTTAAGGAAGGAGCAAAGAGAGACTCTTTCTTTTGTATTTGGCATCAGGGCTGGTACACGGTGTGCTTCATGGGTGTAGTCAGGGAATTAGCTGGTCCGAATAACAGTTCTCCGGGGAGCATCTTCAGGAAGATGATGGCTTGCTGCTGGGCTCCCCGTAGCCAAAACAGACACCACAATGAAGGGGCCTTTGGAGGACGGGTCCCAGGTGCTTCAGACGTGCCTTTGTGTGTCTGGCAATGTACCCCTCTGGGGAGTTCAGTGAGAACATCCCGACTTTACCACAGGTTTTCAGATACTGGATTTGAACACCTTTAACAGGTGGGTTCCAGTTTGCATGCCCTTTTGCCCTGTCCCCTCCCCTGCCGTTTCCAGGCCTTTCTGCACCATCCTAGCAAGTGCTGTCCCCACCACACATGGTCCAGCCCCGGCACCATGACCTCAACTTCAGATGGCACCAGCTAAATCCAGAAATAGCGTGAACCACTGCAGGTTAAGTAAGGCGTTAGCCTTCCTGTTAAAGTCGCACTGTAATAAGTCCGGTACAGATCATGGGAATGGAGTCCAGGGAGCAGTCTGGAGTGAATGAAGGAAGCATTTTTGGCAAAGGGACAGTCTCAGCACCCTCACCACGCATGCCACAGTCAGGTGCCACATGCTCCTCATCAGAAGCTTGATTTGTGCCCATGAATGGAAAGACATGGGCTTTTGTCCAGCCAATACCTCAGTGGGCAATGTTTTCATTTTAACTCAATTGTTTTCAGTAACTGGAATATTATTTGGAAGCACTGAGAAAAGTTAACTGGGTAAGACGCCTGGTGTCCTCGCCATAAGCTAACCAGGGTTTGGTCCACTAGATGGTTCCCCAGCAGCTGGAAGGAGGTAGGAAGAGCCAGCTCTTGCCGCATGGGGCCAGAGGAAGGTCAGGGCCGGACACTGACGTCCTCTTATTCTGTTCACACCTAGACCACAGATCCACTGGCTGTGCGTTCTGTCCACTCATTTCGGAAGTTAGCTTTAACTGACTCTCAATAGCCCAAACTTGACGATCTCAAGTCTCCACATGAGAGCCTCTCAGAAGGACAGTTGGAAAGGGGGTAACATGGAACCTACTACATTTCCATTTTGCAAAGGACAGTGAAGGGATATGCCAGGAATTAGAGGCTGACCAGTCTCACTCGGGTACCAGGAAAACTGACTGAGGATAGAATTAGAGACCGTGAAGCAGTAATTGGTAGCACCGTAATCTAAGAGCATCAGTGAACCAACTGCTTAGGGGAGAAAAAAATCACTACTGTTAGTTCAATGAGAATTCTCTCAGTGAAATGGAAAAGCGAATGTGCCTTTTAAATTTGCCACAATCGAGTCCATCCCTACAAATTCCCTTCATTTACAGGGTTCTCTATTTCCCGGATCACCTCGGAAAGAGTTCTGAAAGTGTTTCTGGTGATGCCAGTGATGAGGTCAACCCAGAACAACATCCGATCTGTATGGACACCCCAGAGTTGAATCTCTGAGCAGCCTCCAACTCCACAACGTCCTTGGGGCTCAAATGTTTCCTACAAAGGCCAAAAATGGATTCCGCTGACTCGGAAATATCTGAGTTAGGGATGCTGTGCTCATGATTCCCCACCCCCATGTTTGCTCCCTGAAGCATAATGGAAAAAAGAAGCCAGGCTTTGGCCCCACAGACAGGAGTGGGATCTCCAGCTTACATACTGGCTCTAAGACCTTCCTTGCCAAGGCTTAGGACTTTTTCCCAGTGTGTGTGTTTGTTCAATGCGAATAACAATCTCTGTTGAGAACAAAAACCCAATAAAAGGCATTTACTGAGAGGGTCTGGGATGAGGCCCATTCCGTGTGATTGCTGTTTCTGAAGTTTGTATGTTTGAATGAGCACTATGTTTGGAAAAGGATATGACCCAGCCCCAACACCCAAATGTGGTCTCTTGGTTTGCCCTCCAGTCACATGGACTAATGAATAAGTATATGACCCAAACCTGAAGCATTGCAACCAGAACATTCATGTGGTTGGTATTCATCAAAACAAGAGGAAAGAAAATCATAGAAAGTCAAGCAGTGTTGACAAAACCCCCAGCATCACCACAGTGTTGCATGAAGACCCTCGCCTCCCACCCAGATCACTCGGCTCGTAAACCATGCATCATCCCGTGGTGTCCACCTCCCCATGGGCCATGGGCGATAGCAGATAAACTTTCCATGATTTATTACAGCCATTTTTGACTTTTTAAAAGATCTGTATTTTAAATGTTTTTGGAACACTTGTGTTATTTGGCTCCTTCTCTGTTTTGACTCCTGCTGATAAATAATCTTCAACTCTGTGATAACAGTTGCAAATTGCTCTCCCTGCAGTGCTCATAATGTCTATTCAGTAAATGTTCATTTTGCTTCCTTTCTCACTCGAGCTCATCTAGTCCTTTAAAATAGTGGTCTGTCAACTGCTTTTTATGTGTCTATTGACAGGATCATATGGTTCTTATCCTTTCTTCTATTAATGAAAATACAGCATCCTTTCTTAATAAAAACCTGCAAGAAAGTAGGGATAGAAGGATCATACCTCAAGATCATAAAAGCCATATATGAAAGATCCAACATTAATATCATCTTCAATGGGGAAAAACTGAGAGCTTTCCCCCTAAGGTCAGGAACACGACAGGGATGTCCACTCTCACCACTGTTATTCAACATAGTATTGGAAGTCCTAGCCACAGCAGTCAGACAACAAAATGAAAATAAAAGGCGTGAAAATTGGCAAGAAGAATTTAAACTTTCACTGTTAGCAGGTGACAGGATACTCTACCTGAAAAACCCAATAGACTCTACCAAAAGTCTGCTAGAACTGATATATGAATTCAGCAAAGTCGCAGGATGTAAAATCAATGTACAGAAATCAGTGCATTTCTATGCACCAATAATGAAGCAACAGAAAGAGATATCAAGGAATCAGTCCCATTTGCAATTGCACCAAACCCCATAAAATACCTAGGAATAAACCTAACCAAAAAGGTAAAAGAGCTTTATGCTGAAAACTATAGAAAGCTTATGAAAAAAATTGAAGACACAAAGAAATGGAAAAATATCCCGTGCTCGTGGATTAAAATAACAAACATTTTTTTTAAATGTCGATACTACCCAGAGCAATCTACACATTCAATGCAATCCCAGTCAAAATTGCACGAGCATTCTTCACAGAGCTAGAACAAACAATCCTAAAATTTGTCTGGAACCACAAAAGACCCCGAATAGCCAAAGTAATGTTGAAAAATAGAACCAAAGCAGGAGGCATCACAATCCCAGACTTCAAGCTGTATTACAAAGCTGTCATCATCAATACAGTATGGTATTGGCACAAAAACAGACACACAGACCAATGGAATAGAATAGAGAACCCAGACATGGACACACAAGTGTGTGGTCAACTAATCTTAGACAAAGAGAATCCAATGGAAAAAAAGACAGTTTTTTTAACAAATGGTGCTGGGAGAAGAATGAAACTGGACGACTGTCTTACACCAAACACACACACACACACACACACACAACACAAAATGGATGAAAGACCTAAATGTGAGACAGGAAACCATCAAAATCTTACAGGAGAAAACAGGCAACAACCTCTTTGACCTTGGCCACAGCAACTTCTTACTTGACAAGTCTCCAAAGGCAAGGGGAAAAAAAAGCAAAAATGAACTATTGGGACCTCATCAAGATAAAACGTTTCTGCACAGGGAAGGAAACAATCAGCAAAACTAAAAGGCAACTGACAGAATGGGAGAAGAGATTTGCAAATGACATATCGATAAATGGTTAGTATCCAAAATCTATAAAGAACTTACCAAACTCAACACCTGAAAAGCAAATCACCCAGTTAAGAAATGGGCAGAAGTCATGAAAAGATACTTTTCCAAAGAAGACATCCAGATGGCCAAACGACACATGAAAAGATGCTCAAAGTCACTCGTCATCAGGGAAATACAAATCAAAACCACATTGAGATACCTCCTCACACCAGTCAGAGTAGCTAAAATTAACAACTCGGGAAACAACACATGTTGGTGAGGATGTAGAGAAAGGGAACTCTCTTGAACTGTTGATGGGAATGCAAAGTGGTGCAGCCTCTCTGGAGAACAGTGTGGAGTTTCTTCAAAAAATTAAAAATAGAATTACCCTACAACCCAGCAATTGCACTACTAGGCATTTTCCCAAGGATACAGGAGTGCTTATTCAAAGAGGCACATGTACTCCAATGTTTATAGCAGCACTATCAACAATAGCCAAATTATGGAAAGAGCCCAAATGTCCATCAACTGATGAATGGATAAAGAAGATGTGGTTTATATATACACAATGGAATACTACCTGGTGATCAAAAAGAATGAAATCTGGCCATTTGCAACAACATGGATGGAACTGGGAGGTATTATGCTAAGCAAAATAAGTCAGTCAGAGAAAGGCAGATATATGATTTCACTCATATGTGGAATTTGAGAAATTTAACAGATGACCATAGAGTAAGGGAAGGAAAAATAAGATAAAAACAGGGAAGCAAACCATAAGAGACTCTTAAATACAGAGAACAAACTGAGGGTTGATGGGGTGGAGGGTTGGGGGGTGGGGAAAATGGGTGATGGGCATTGAGGAGGGCACTTGTTGGGATGAGCACTGGGTGTTGTATGTAAGCAATGAGTCATGGAATCTACTCCTGAAGCCAAGACTACACTGTATGTTAGCTAACTTGAGAATAAATTTTTAAAAAGAAGAAAAAAAATAAAAATAATAAAACAGTGATCTGCACGCTGCCATATGCATTTCCACAAGTGATTTCCAAGGTGCTTGGGGCACAACTTGTCTTAAGTCTCGAGACACCCTTTTCTGTGGGTGCTCTTTCCCCAAACTTGCACCTGCCAATGCCCCGTTTCTTCTCCACTCTGTTTCACAACTGACCATCTTATCCTTCCCAGAAGAAGGTTTCTCCTTTCTCCCTTTCTGAACCCCAAGCAAGTACATTTTCACAGGGCATAAAGCCTTCCTCCTACCAAACCAAGGGAAGAGGAGGAAAACAGCAGCTTCCACTACCTTATTGCACTTGCCTGTCTGATACATCTCATTTCACCTAAGAACACAGCATAAACTTAGAGGCAGGGTATTTGGGGGCCATGTGAGGCATCTGAATTTTGATCTCTTGTAGAGCTGTAATAACAACTTTGGTATAAATGGCATAATATCTTCCATCTCCTAAAGTTCTGTCTGATTTTTGCTCGCGTGTGGGAGCCTACCCAGAGGACCCAACAAAAACAGGAATAAGAAATACTGAAGTCAGCCCATGGTGGGCTGAGAATGCTCCCTCTGCCCATGACAAGAGGAGCCATAACCTGTTAAAAACTGTGTTTACCAATATTAATCTGCCGTCAAACACGCCCTCTGCTTTTTACTCAGTTTTGGTAACAAGGAATGCAGGGAATAACTTCATTCACCCACACCTCGGCTTGTGTCTGCTACTCCAAGGTTCTGATGAAAATATTTTTTAAATGTATGACAAAATAATCCCATTTTATGAAAAACATCCTGCAGTGGTAAAGGTGTATTGAAATTAACAATATTTCTCTATCCCTAAAACCTTCTGGTATTTTTTAAGTTTATTTATTTATTTTGAGAGAGAGGGAATGTGAAAAAGAAGGGAGGGGCAGAGAGAGAGAGGGAGAGAGAGAATCCCAAGCAGACACCGTGCTGTCAGCGTGCAGCCTGGCATGGGTCTCGAACTCCCAAACCGTGAGATCATGACCTAAGCCAAAATCAAAAGTCAGATGTGGGGCACTCAGTCGGTTGGGCATCCGACTTTGGCCTAGGTCATGATCTTGCTGGTCCCGAGTTCTAGCCCCACATCAGGCTCTGTGCTGACAGCTCGGAGACTGGAGCCTGTTTCAGATTCTGCCTCTCCCTCTCTCTCTCTGCTTCCCCCTCCACCCCACTCACACTCTGTCTCTCCCTCTCAAAAATAAATAAACTTTAAAAAAAAGTTATAATAAAAAAAAAGTCAGATGCTTAACCAACTGAGCCACCCAGGAGCCCCACTAAAATCTTCTGGTATTTTGAGCTTTTAAAAAATGAATGCTCCAAAGCAAAAGAGTAATGACAGATCTCTAGGTAATATTTTTGCATACAACCGTAAAGAAGTCTAAATAATTGAATGGCATTGCTATAACGAAACTCCTTCCAATTCCAAGCACTAATTTATTTGAACAAGATATTTTAGTACTTAAAACTATAAAAATAAATTTTTTTAGCCTGGCAGGCTCAGGCAGCTAAGCACCTGACTTCAGCTTAGGTCATGATCTCACTGCTCATGAGTTCGAGCCCCACATCAGGCTCTCTGCTGACAGCGCAGAGCCCGCTTTGGTTCCTGTCTCCCTCTGTCTCTGCCCCTCCCCAATTTGTGCTTTCTCTCTGTCTCAAAAATAAATAAAAACATCAAAAAAATTTTTTTTTAAAAATCAGGAATTGAAATGATAATAAGCCTTGTCTCATTCTTTTCATAAAGAGGAGTCATCTGTGGTCATGTACGCTAATTGGCACAAAAGCCCCATCCACATCAACACATACATTTCCTATAAAACCTTACTTTCTTATGTTTAATCACGATACATACAATTTTATAATATGTTTGTTGTTTTGATCAATTTCTTCAGTTAATAATTGTCATGACTCAGTTCAGAAGAAAACGTAGAGCACTCTGGTCATTAGAAATGAGTAGAGTTTTATAAGATTTCATATACAGGGTTTTTTTTAAGTTTACTTATTTATTTTGAGAGAGAGAGAGAGAGAGCATGTGAGTAGAGGAGAGGCAGAGGGAAAGGGAGAGAGAGAATCCCAACCAGCCTCCACACTGTCAGTGCACAGCCTGATGCAGGGCTCAATCCCAGGAACCGTGAGATCAAGATCTGAGCCAAAATCTAGAGACGGACACTTAACTGACTGAGCCACCCAGGTGCCCCAAGACTTTATATACGGTTTTTGAGAAGAATTATATAGGTTGGACAGTAAAATATATTACAAGAACATAAAATCTGTGGGAAACTGCAAATAAAGAGAACAGTAGAAATCATTCTATCGTAAAAGAACTTGTTCATATGCCTTTTAAATGGAGGATGGAGTAACCAGAGTAATAGGATACTTAGATCCCACTGGGTCCATTTTTTAAAGTGATGTACCACTTTTATTTTAAAAAGTCAATATTCACTGGACACCAGAAATCATAATTTTCCCAACAATTAGGACTTTTAAATAGAATCTTTAGCTATCGTCTTAAAAGAGAGTAGATCCTGCAGCCTTTCAAGCTTCTTTCATGGTTGGCAAAAAAAAAAAAAAAATGTTAAACCTGCTGCTTTAGAATATTATACGGTAAAAAGTAAGAAATTGAACATCTGCTGGGTCAAACCCCATGTCCTACTCTGACTGATCCATCATATTTCAGCAGAGAATGAGGTATGACCCTATAGCTCTACTATCATAGCCAGAGAACATTTCTTTTTTAGATTCCCAGGGGGGTACCCAGGTGGCTCAGTCGGTTAAGTGTCCAACTCTTGATCTCAGCTCTGGTCTTGATCTCAGGGTCATGAGTTTAAACCCTGTGTTGGGCTCGACACTGGGCATGAAGCCTACTTAAAAGAAAGAAGGAAGGATTGCCTCCCCCTGCAGCCATCGCCAGGAACTGCTGTGTGTGACCACCTCCTTGTGTACCTATATTCTGTGAGTGGGACAGGAAAGAGGCTTGCTCCTCTCCTGAAGGATGATGACCCTTAAATTAGTTGAGTAAGATTTTCCCTTTTATTAGTAATGTCCTGCTATTTAATTCACAAGGAAAAAGAAGTTTGGAGGTATAATGGGCCACCTTATGTAGGCAAAAGCTATGTTCAGGGAAAGAACAAACATACACATACAAATGACTTGAGAGTTAATTTGTAATGAAACAATCTCTGAAGCACAAAGAGAAATTGCCCTGGAAAGCCAATTAATACAATACAAAGTGAGAAAAGATTTAGCTTGGGTTGCTAGGCTGGAGAAGCCTCTGTCGGGGAGATTTTGCAGACAGTCCTATGCCCTTCAGCAATTCGATAGAAGCACTATAAATCACCTTTCGGAGAAGGGAATGGATGCTTAGTGATTAATAATTGTGAGGTTTCTTCTGCAGTAGATGCTGATACCTTAACACTGTTTGGGACAGAAGCATGTTTTAAAACTTCATTGTTACAGAACAGTGGTTCAGAGCAGAGACCAGAGGTCAGAGGACCAGCCCTTCATGTTTACAGATTTGAACACTCTGCAGCCAGCACAGATCTGAGCACTCGTCGGGTGTAAATGAAAACGAAAATTTCCTTTTGTGTGTTTCCAGTCTGGATGCACAGAGGTACATAACAATACCGCGCGATGCTAAGTGCTGAAACAAAACAAAGCAAAGGGATGCGGAGAGGCAGGACACTGCCTGCAAGGTGCCTCCAGGGAGGCCTCTCTGACAAGAGAAGAGACAGAAAACTAAGACATGCATGGTAAAGTCACTTTTCAACTGGTGCCAACAGCTCCAACAAGGTAAACAGAGGCAGATTAAAGCTGTCGGAAGCTGAAGACAAATATTATCCAAGGGATATTAGTATGAGGTCTACCTGAAGTCCAAGGGTCATTCAAGATAAAGTCTGACTCCAAGTTAAGAGCTCATTAAAAAGAATAAATATTGATGGATAGATAGATCAATAGAGGTGGGATAAGACAGGCATTGAAATGTTAATGGTTGAATCTAGGGGTTGGGCATACAGGTGTTCCTGGTAGAATTCTTTCAACTTTGAACATTTACAGAATAACATGGTCTGAGGACATATTAAAATGACACATTAGAAAAATACATCCTTCTCAAGGTTACAAATAAATTTCAGGTTAGCATAAGTCATACATTATAACAATCATTAAGAATAATTATGAAATTCATCCAATTTGCATTGGTGTTTACTTAAATCCCATTCCATATAGCTATCGTCTTTTAAAAATGTTTGACGACGGACAATGTTGTATTAGTTTCAGGTGGAGAAGGTAGTGATTCCACAGGCCTATACGTTACTCGTCTGCACTCAGTTCTGGTTTTGTCTTAATACAGAGTAGCCAATGAAAAGTCACACTCGTGTGTCTTTCAGTTACATGGATGGTGCAGAGATATTGAGATGATGAAATTACCCATTACCTGTGCATAGGGGAGAAATACATTCTAATTTCATAGAAAACCCCTCTAAAGCAAAAAACCATCAAGTTTTCAATATTAAGTGCTGATATGAATGTTAAAAGCCCTCATTCTTAAATATTTAATTAGTCACTGAAATCTGAGAAAACCAGTAATAACTGGTAGATGACTTCAATAATGTAGACTGACACCATTCACGCCAAATGGCATAGCTCCAAAAGTCCCAAAAATACAGTAGCAAAATAGTTTTCCTCTTCCAAAAAGAGTTTGAAAGTGTAGGGCTGTATGTAGTCGAGAGTCTCTGGAAGGTCACACATTAGAAACTGAACAGAAACTTTCTAGCATCAGAGTATGATGGTGGCTCCATGACTGTTATGACCAAAGCTAGTTTTTAGAAGAAACTTCCCTCAAATTTCTCTTCAAATTCTCTTAAATGCAAACAAACTATTTCAAAAGAAATGGGGCACAGAAATCTCAAGGTCTGCCAGACCAGAGGTGTAATTTCTAAGAATCAAAAGTGAAATGAGGACAGAGTTACAATAACTTGATCCCTCACAAGGAAATTAAGCAATTTCCACTCCCCCCTCCCTGCCATGCACGCTTACTGGGGAGGGATGTTCCCATCACACAAAACGTCTTTCTAAGGTGTCTGGGATCATTTTGATCCTTTCCCTCCCACTATACTTATATTTGTTCAATTGCTTCCAGTTAGGCAAAAAATGACTTTTGGCTAGCACTTTCCTTGTGGAATGTGAAGCTGGCCGAGGAAGGTGCCGACTTTGGACGGGCCACTGGAGCACTGCCTTCTGGAACTTGTACCATGTTAGTTCATTATTTCTAGCAAAAGTGTATTTCATACTATCCAAAAATAAGTTCTCCACCCAATAACATGACTGGGCTGCAGTAACAGGAAAACATACCTCAGTGGAGCAAATCCATAGTAGATGGATGACTGATAAACACCGGAGTGTTGGCTATGAAAATATATTAATAAAAATTAGGGACATTAAGATTAAGACAAATAGGATGGTATACAAATATTGCACTCTAGTTCGTAAAGTTGTTTTTCACTGGGATGTGTCATGGAAGTTCTGAAATTGCTTTTTGTGTGTTCCAAGACTGAAAAACTAAGTAAATATTTTTAGGGAATGGACAGCTGAGACTCTCATTATCAGAGTAATAAGTTACAAATGAAGAAAGCGGAATCCTAAAATGAACCCCAGCATGTTGGATTGGAACCAAAAGCACGAACTAAAGAACACGCACACATACACAGATAGATATTGAAATAGGTAAAGGTATGTATGTGTGCATTTGCATGCCTATACACATTTTTTGATCTGTCCATGAAGGAGTCCTAGAAACAATGAATGATACTAAAGTAGCAATGAGCACAGCACACAACTTGGTTCCTAAACATCATCTTCCAGTGATAACTAGAGCTCTTTAGAAAAATAGCTCTTCCAAAGTGGGGGCAGGGAAAATATAAGATGAGCCTGGAACATCTTGTGGTACCAGAAAGGAAGGAGGTGCCCCCAAAGTGGTGGAGTTATGTCACACACAAAAAAGAAGAAGCCAATTTTAAGAGGTTCCCAAATGTCAAAGCCAGCACCATTTGAACAATAACCTAAATCCAATTATTTCAATAATTACATTAAGTAGAAATGGCCTAAAATAGCACTAATGAAAAGAAATTGACAGACTGAATTTTATTAAGAAATAATTATATGCTATCTATAAGAAATCTACTTCAAACATAATCATACAGGTAAATTAAAAGTAAGTAGACAGTATAACAGTGTACCAAGTAAATACTAATTGAAAAACCTAAAGTGGCTATAGTAATAGCAAAAAAAGTAGGCTTCAGAGCAAGGAAAATTACTAAGAATACGGAAAGACACTGCATTGTTATAAACAGTCAATTAATCAAACATAAACAATAATCCTAAATGTGTATGCATCTAACAACAAAGTTCCAAGATAATGAAGCAAAAACTGAAAAAAATAGGCAAATCCACAAGCGATGATGATGATGTCAGCGGTCCTCTCACAATGATTGATTGAACAAGTGGAGAGAAAATCTGCGAGGAAATGAAAGACCCACAACCCCCACCTGACAATATTACCTCAGGGACGTTCCAGACTCCACGGTCAACAAGCAAACTGCATATTTTTGTTCAAGTGTACATAGATACACATCAAAACAAACCATATTCTGGGCCACAAAACAAACCTAAACAAAATTAAAAGGATTTGAATCAGGAAAAGTCATTTCCCTTGCCAAACATAACGATAAATCAAGAACAGAAAGATCCTTCGAAAATGTTCAAATGTTAGGAAAATTAGGATCACGCTTTTATTTTTATTTTTTTAAGTGTTTACTTATTTTGAGAGACAGAGAGACAAAGTATGCATGCAAGTGTGAGCAGGGGACAGGCAGAGAAAGAGAGGGAGAGAAAGAATCCCAAGCAGGCCTCATGTTGCCAGCACAAAGCCCAATGGATGAGGGACTAGAACCTGCTTGGGGTTCTCTCTCGCCCTCTCTCTCTACCCCTTCCCCACTCTCTCCCTCTCTCTCTCTCTCTCTCCATAAATAAACATTTAAAAAAATAAAATAAAATTGGCAATTATTGGAAACAACCCAGATATTCCTCAATATGTGTGGTCAGTGGCTGCACAAACTATGTTACATCTGTGCAAGGAAGATGCTCCGCATCAAACGTAAAGAACCTCAGAGGAGGGGCCAAGATGGTGGAGCCGCATGGAAGTTCTCTGTTTCTCTCACCCCTGAAAGGCAGCTAGAGCAGCACCAAATCACCTTGCACACCTAGAAAATTGATCTGAGGATTAACACGACAATCTCCATAACTTGAGCCACAGAACTCGGCAGGTATGCAGCGTGGAGAGGCAGACTGGGGGAGAGAGAAGCCAAAGAGGGCAGGGAGCTGTTTTTGCTTGTGGAGAGAGGACAGAGCAGGGAGAATGTAGGAAAATCACTCCTGCTGAAAGTAGCTGGAGAGAAAGAGAAAGACTGGAAACACCCTCAAGGTACTGAACAAGAAAGGGAGAAAGGAGAGGGCTTCAATACCATTAAGACTCTATAATCAGGGGGAGCACAGAGTCAGAAACTGCAGCTCAATACCTGGTGGTACTCTCATGGGAAAGGCGAATCCCCAGGAGCAGACAGTGAGGTCTGAGGGGTCCTTGGGCCACACAGGGAGAGGCAGCTCCCCTGCTGGGAGGACATTTGGTAGAGGCTGTGTGGCTTCCCCTGGGGAGAAGGTCCCAGTGGGCCCCAGAGAACAGCAACATTTGCTGGTGCTGGCACAAGGACTCTAGGGTGCGGTGAAGGCTGGCACCACACGTGTTCTGTGTTTCACCATAGTCCCTGAACCATTGCGTTACACAATCACATGCACTTTTTCCGGGGTGGGCTGGTACCTGGCTGCAGTCTCTGGGCATCTGCAGCAGCATGGTTGCACAAGCATTCCTGGGGGTGGACCTGTACCTGGTCATTGCGTGGCAAGACCCTCCCTCAGAGGATCCGAGTGGGTCCAAGCTGCAGGGCCCTCAGAAGCAAGGGGTTTGGAAACACAGCCCCGTCTGAGATAAAATTCAGGAGGGAAGCGCCACCTGTCTGGCTGATGGCCTGGCCACAGAGAGTACAGAAGCAGGGAGTGGATGGAAGATGGGGACAAAGGAGGGGGGCCTGATGGCTGGTCAGTGAGAGCACAGAGTTCTGATACTAGAGACTGGGAAGCTGGGTGACACCATTTTTACCTCTCCTGCACATGTGCATAAACTTAGACATGTGCCGGGCGCCTGGGTGGCGCAGTCGGTTAGGCGTCCGACTTCAGCCAGGTCACGATCTCGCGGTCCGTGAGTTCAAGCCCCGCGTCAGGCTCTGGGCTGATGGCTCGGAGCCTGGAGCCTGTTTCCGATTCTGTGTCTCCCTCTCTCTCTGCCCCTCCCCCGTTCATGCTCTGTCTCTCTCTGTCCCAAAAATAAATAAAAAACATTGAAAAAAAAAATTAAAAAAAAAAAAAAACTTAGACATGTGCCATACCAATCTGCCCCAGTAAGCTAAGCAGCACCACCTAATGGAGAATGGAGCTGTGACACCAAGACCCATCCAACTGTGCCAACCAAGCACTAGAGGACCACAAGTATCTCCGCCCGCTTACTGTATGGACATAAAGTGCTTCATAGTTTGACTTCTAGGGGAAACTGGATGTAATTTCAATTGTATTTCATTTTGCTCACTGGTCCATCTATTCACTTTTTTTCTTTTTCTTTTCTTATTCTTGGATACAGAGAGAGGAAAACTTGTTTTTATTTTCCATTTTTATGAAAAAAATTTTTTTTTAATTTTTTTCTACTGTATTTTTTATTTTTTTATAAATTTTTATGCTATTTTACCTTCTTCATTTCATTTTATTCTATTTCATTGTATGCATTTTTAAATTTTTAAAACTTTTCTTACTCTTTTTCTTTTATTTTCTTTCCCTTTTTTCTCTTTTCTTTCAAGCTTATTTCAACAACCAGACCAAAACACACCTAGGATCTAGCTTCCTTCATTTGATTTTTTCTGTTGTTTTTAATTTTTTTCATTTTATTTTTAATTTTGTTAATTCTTTTTCTTCCCCCAAAATGATGGAATGAAGGAATCTACCCTAAAAGAAAGAACAGGAAGAAATGACAGCCAGGGACTTAAGCAACACAGATATAAGCAAGATGTCTGAATTTGGAATCACGATAATAAGAAGCTGTGGTTGAAAAAAGCATAAAATCCTTTTCTGCAGAGGTAAAAGAAAAAGAGGGAAACTAAGACAAGAGAGCACAATATAAGAATTAGAGAACTCAGTGACTCATTAAAAAGGAATAACATTCGAATCATAGGGGTCCCAGAAGATGAAGAGAGAGAAAAAGCGGTAGAAGGTTTATGTGAGCAAATAATAGCAGAAAACTTTTCTAACCTGGGGAAAGACACAGACATCAAAATCCAGAAGCACAGAGAACCCCCATTAGATTCAACAAAACCAACCATCAACAAGGCATATCATAGTCAAATTCACAAAATACACAGACAAGAAAAGAATTATTAAACAGCAAGGGAAAAAAGTCCTTAACCCACAAGGGAAGACAGACGAGGTTCAAAGCAGACCTATCCACAGAAAAGTGGCAGACCAGAAAAGAGTGGCAGGATATATTTAATGTGCTGAAATGGAAAAATACGCAGCCGAGAATTCTTTATCCAGCAAGGCTGTCATTCAAAACAGGAGAGATAAAATGTTTTGCAGACAAACCAAAACTAAAGGAGTTTGTGACCACTAAACCAGCCCTGCAAGACATTTTAAGGGGGACTCTCTGAGGGGAGAAAAGACAAAACAAAACAAAAAAGAGCAAAAGCAACAAAGACTAGAAAGAACCAGAGAACACCACCCAAAACTCCAACTCCATAGGCAACACAATGCCAATAAGTTCATATCTTTCAGTACTCACTCTAAATGTCAATGGACTAAATACGCCAATCAAAAGACATGGGGTAACAAAATGGATAAGAAAACAAGATCCATCTACATACTGTTTACAGGAGATACATTTTAGACCTAAAGACACCTTCAGATTGAAAAGGGATGGAGAACTATCTATCATGCTAATGGTCACCAAAAGCCAGAATAGTCATACTTATATCAGACAACCTAGATTTTAAAATAAACACTGTAACAAGAGACGAAGAAGGGCATTATATCGTAATTAAGGTTTATCCACCAAGAAACTCTGACAATTGTAAACATTTATTCCCCCAATGTGAACACCCAAATATATAAATCAATTAACCACAAACATAAAGAAACTCACTGACAATAATACCATGATACTAGGACTTCAACACCCCACTTACAGCAATGGCCAGATCATCTAAGCAGAAAATCAACAAGGAAACAATGGCTTTGAATGACACACTGGACTGGATGGACTTAACAGATATATTCATAACATTTCATCCCAAAGCAGCAGAATACACATTCTTCTCGAGTGCACATGGAACATTCTCCAGAATAGATCACATACTGGGACATAAATTGGCCTTCAACAAGTACAACAAGATTGAGATCACACCTGTGCATATTTTCAGACCACAACACTGAAAATTGAAATCAACCACAAGAAAAACTTCAGAAAGACAAAAAATGCTTGGAGACTAAAGAACATCATACTATAGAATGAAAGGGTTAACCAGGAAGTTAAAGAGGAAGTTAAAAAGTACATGGAAGCCATTGAAAATAACACCACAGCTCAAAACCTCTGGGATGCAGCAAAGACGGTCATAAGAGGGAAGTATACAACAATCCACACTTTCCTAAAGAGGGACGAAAGGTAATAGATACACAACCTAAACTTACACTTTAAAAAGCTGGAAAAAGAACAGCAAATAAAACCCAAAACCAACAGAAGACAGGAAATAATAAAGATTAGAGCAGAAATCAATGCTATCAAAACCAAAAAAACAGTAAAACAGATTAATGAAATCAGGAGCTGGTTCTTTGAAAGAATTAACAAAATTTATAAACCCCTAGCCAGTTTGATCAAAAATAAAAAGGAAAGGACCCAAATAAATAAAATCAAGAATGAAAGAGGAGAAATCACAACCAACACTGCAGAAATACAAACAATAATAAAAGAATATTATGAGCAATTATTTATGCCAATAAATTGAGCAATCTGGAAGAAATGAACAAATTCCTAGAAATATATAAACCACAAAAACTGAAACAAGAAGAAATAGAAAATTTGAACAGACCCATAACCAATAAAGAAATTGAATTAGTAATCAAAAATCTCCCAAAAAACAAGAGTCCAGGGTCGGATGGCTTTCCAGGGGCATTCTACCCAACATTTAAAGAAGAGTTAACAACTATTCTGTTGAAGCTGTTCCAAAAAGAAATGGAAGGAAAGCTTCCAAACTCTTTCTATGAAGCCAGCATTACCTTGATTCCAAAACCAGGCAAAGACCCCACTAAAGAAGAGAACTACAGACCAACTTCCCTGATGAACATGGAGGCAAAAATTCTCAACAAGATAATAGTCAACCAGATCCAACAATACATTGAAAGAATTATTCACCATGATCAAGTGAGATTTATACCTGGGATACCAGGCTAGTTCAATATCTGCAAATCAATCAATGTGATACAGCACATTCATAAAAGAAAGGACAAGAACCACAAGATCCTCTCAAAAGATGCAGAGGAAGCATTTGACAAAATACAGGATCCTTTCTTGATAAAAACCCCCAAGAAAGTAGGGATAGAACGATCATACCTCAAGATCATAAAAGCTATATAAGAAAGACCCACTGCTAGTATCATCCTCAATGGGGAAAAACTGAGAGCTTTCCCTCTACACAACAGGGATGTCCACTCTCGCCACTGAAAGTCCTAGCCTCAGCAATCAGACAACACAAAGGAATAAAAGACATTCAAATCAGCCAGGAAGAAGTCAAACTTTCACTCGTCACAGATGACATGATATTCTATATGGAAAACCCTAAAGAGTCCACCAAAAAACTGTTAGAACTGACCCATCAATTCAGCAAAGTCTCAGGAAGTAAAGTCAATGCTCAGAAGTCAGTTTCATTCCTATACACCAATAACAAAGCAACAGAAAGAGAAATCAAGGAATTGATCCCATTTACAATTGCACCAAACCCCATAAAATACCTAGGAATAAACCTAACCAAAGAGGTGAAAGATCTATACACTGAAGACTACAGAAAGCTTATGAAAGAAATTGAAGAAGACACAAAAAAATTGAAAAAGATTCCATGCTCATGGATTGGAAAAACAACTATTGTTAAATGTCGATACTACCCAAAGCAATCTACATATTCAATGCAATCCCTATCAAAATAACACCCACATTCTTCACAGAGCTAGAACAAACAATCCCAAAATTTGTATGGAACCAAAAAATACTCCTAATAGTCAAAGCGATCCTGAAAAAGAAAACCAAAGCTGGAGGCATCACAATCCTGGACGTCAAGATGTATTACAAAGCTGTAATCATCAAGACAGTATGGTACTGGCACAAAAACAGGCACTTAGATCAATGGAACAGAAGAGAGAACCCAGAAATGGACCCACAAACATATGGCCAACTCATCTTTGACAAAGCTGGAAAGAATACCCAATTGAATAAAGACAGTCTTTTCAGCAAATGGTGCTAGCAAAACTGGACAGCAACATGCAGAAGAATGAACCTGGACTACTTTCTTACACCATACACAAAAATAAACTCAAAATGGATGAAAGAGCTAAATGTAAGACAGGAAGCCATCAAAATCCTCGAGCAGAAAGCAGGCAAAAACCTCTGACCTCAGCCGCAGCAATTTCTTACTCAACATGTCTCTGGAGGCAAGGGAAACAAAAGCAAAAACGAACTATTGGGACCTCATCAAAATAAAAAGTTTCTGCACAGTGAAGGAAGTAATCAGCAAAACTAAAAGGCAACTGAAGGAATTGGAGAAGATATTTGCAAATGACATATCAGATAAAGGTTAGTATATAAAATCTATACAGAACTTATCAAACTCAACACCCAAAAAACAAATAATCCAGTGAAGAAATGGGCAAAAGACATGAATAGACACTTCTCCAAAGAAGACATCCAGATGGCCAGCAGACACACGAAAAGGTGCTCAACATCACTCATCATCAGGGAGATACAAATCAAAACTATGAGATACCACCTCACACCTATCAGAATGGCTAACATTAACAAGTCAGGCAATAGCAGATGTCAGCGAGGATGTGGAGAAAGAGGATCTTTTGCATTGTTGGTGGGAATGCAAGCTGGTGCAGCCACTCTGGAAAACAGTGTGGAGGTTCCTCAAAAAATTAAAAATAGAACTACCCTATGACCCAGCAATTGCACTACTAGGAAATTATCCAAAGGATACAGGTGTGCTGTTTCAAAGGGGCATATGAACCCCAATGTTTATAGCAGCACTATCAATAACCAAAGTATGAAAAGAGCCCAAATGTCCATGGACGGATGAATGGATAAAGAAGATGTGGTATATATATACAGTGGAGGATTACTTGGTGATCAAAAAAATGAAATCCTGCCATTTGCAACAACATGGATGGAACTAGAGGGTACTATGCTAAGTGAAATTAGTCAGTCAGAAAAAAACAAATATCACATGACTTCACTCCTATGAGGACTTTAAGAGACAAAACAGATGAACACAAGGGAAGGGAAGCAAAAATAATATAAAAACAGGGAGGGGGACAAAACATAAGAGACTTCTAAATACAGAGAACAAACGGTGGGTTGCTGGAGGGGTTGTGGGTGGGGGAATGGGCTAAATGGGCAAGGGGCATCAGGGAGGACACTTGTGGAGATGAGCACAGGGTGTTACAAGTAGGGGAGGGGAGGGGTGGGAAAGGAAGGGGAAAAGAAAAGAAAAGAAAAGAAAAGAAAAGAAAAGGAAAGGAAAGAAAAGAAAAGTCTAAACCACAGGGATGGGAACTGGCTGGCAGCAGGTGGGGTTGGGGGAGAAGGGCTTGGGAGAGGCTATGGAGCGGCACAGAGGGAATTTGGGCGGCGGGGCTGATCAGGGTGACCATAGCGGTGGACACATGACCCCACCCATCAGAGCTCCTAGAACTGCACACGAGAAACGAATTTTATCACCTGTAAATAAAAATTAACAAAAATGTGTTATAATCAATGACGTGCAGCCCAGGCAGGAAATAGTCATAGTCTCAAAAACTAGGTCAATAGGAATAATAGACTAAGAATAAACGAAATAAACATCCAAGTTAAGGAGTCAGCAGAAAATTGAACTACATTGAAGGAATCCAGATAAAAGCACAAGCTAGAAGAAGAGTAGAACCAATGGAAAAACCCCTTTGCCTGCCGTTGCGGTGCCACTGGTGAGCCCCGAGTTGGCCCCTTCCAGGGAGGAAGAGGGGAGAAGAACACAAACACAAAATTAAAAATGACAGAAAGCATCCTCAAAACAGAGGACGACTTTGAAATCAGAAGAGACCGTTGCCCTACACAAACATACTTTTAAAAATAGAGCGGCTCCCGGGTGCCTCAGACGATTGGTTAAGTGTCCAACTCCTGATTTCAGCTCAGGTCATGATCTCACAGCTCATGAGTTCGAGCCCCACATCGGGCTCTGTGCTGACAGTGTGGAGCCTGCTTGGGATTCTCTCTCTCCCTGTCTTTCTCTTCTCTGGCTCTCTCTCTCTCTCTCTCTCTCTCTCAAAATAAACTTTAAAAACTTAAAAAAAAAAATTAGAAAGAGGACTTCCAGAGAAGACCAAGCAGAGAATTGCCCTGGAAGAAATAAAGAAAACTTTATCCCTGAAAAGCAGGCCTAGGCATTACGCAGGGCAACTGTCTGTCCCCCTGAAAGTGAGGTCGTTCCAGTAGCACAGAAACTGTTCCCTACAAGGGCCTAGAAGCACTGGCTTCTGGTAACGATGACCACAGACTCCCAGAGCTCCATTCCTGAGACATAGTCCCAGCTGGAAGGACCAGGGCCCCCAGACCCGCCGCTCCCAGCACCGGGCCGACCGTCCACACAGCCTCCAGCATCTTGCCGCACCGAGGGCCAGAGGCGTCCAGGCACTGACCGAGGGATGCTCCGGATGCAGGAGCCAGGCTGAGGGGCCACCCCGGCCACACCATGGTAGCATCAAGACGGGTACCGGCTGGACCAGCCTGGAAACGCTGGTCGAGGTCACTGCAGAGACGGAGGCGGAGGGAAAGACAGCATCCTTGCCACCACGGGGTGTGGGTGCCGCACGTAGCGACCGCATGTCCCGGTTCCCCCGCGCCTTCCCGCCGAGGGTCTGCCGTCATCAGCAGGGCTTCCTTTCGCTTTTCTGAACACTTGAAAAAATACTCCAAAAAGCTGGAAAAACAACAGACTTAGGAGATGAAATAACCAGATGTAGAGCAAACACGCTGGTGGGGACAGAAGGGCAGAAGGGCAGGTTTGGACTGTTTGGAAAATTTGCACATGTGCTCAGTGCTAGAAGATAATAAAATAAAAAATCACCAGCGTTTACATGTGAGAACGCCACATTGGCTCCATAGGAAGACTTCCTAATTTTTTAGAAGAGTCTTAAAGTATTTTAGCGTGTAATATCATGACGTCTCTAAGTTGTTTTAAAATATTTCAGCATAAATGTGGAACGGTAGAAATATATGTCTGTATAACTTTGATTTACATAAATAAATTGCGAGTGGGTATACAGAAAATCCTGGGACTACCTATGGTAGATTTTATTATTTTATTTTATTTTACTTTATTTTACTTTTTAATTTAATTTAATTTTACTTTATTTTATTTTACTATTTTGTTTTGTTTTGTTTTGTTTTGTTTTATTCTTTGTGAGGGGGCTGAGGGAATAAATATAGAGAAAGAAAAGATGGAAGGAAATGCCTGTATATAAAATTTTGAATGTATTTCTACTCAACCAAGTAAATATTTTTACTATCAGAAAACTTCTCCACTCTTTAACAGATCAAGAACGAGAAAACAAAATAAGTCTGGAGGGTGCCTGAGTGATGATGTCATTATAAGGGTAAATGAAATAACATATTTCTGATTTTGTTTCCTATAGAAAAACATCTTTTCTGGGATCCACAAAGTGTTCACAAAAAGTGATTATGCATCAGACCACATATAAAACCTCACTGAATTTCAAGAGGCAGGAGTCGTGCACGCCAAGTAATCTGACCACAGTGAAATAAAATTAAGCTGTGTTCAAAGAGAGATTTATATCCGTAAAAGCTTTTGTTATTAAACAAGAAGAAATGAAAGCATTCAGTCCAGGAAGTTAATATAAGGCAAACAAAGCCAGAGGAAGGAAGTAATTTTTAAAAAAGAAAATTGATGGCAGAGGTAGAATAAAACCAGATTTGATATACATGTCCAAGAGCTCATAACTTTGAGGGGAAAAAAGACTAATTAAAATGCCAAACATCTGGCAATCTCTTAAAGAAAAATGAGAAAATATAGACATACAAAATAAGGGACAGGAAGACAGCTGGATAGAAAATTAAATGAACAATATGGTTCACCCTGTCATAATGAAAATGGTTAACTTGTGATAACAAATAGGAAAATCTTGCAGAAATGGGTGATTATTTTAGGGAATGGTAATTTTCCAACACCTATTGAAGACTAAGTATACCATCTACATGTATAACGATCACAGAAAAACAATGCAGGGTTATCAAAGCATGACTTCCAGAAAAGGTGCCAGACTTTTCTGGGCTAGGTTCTTTCCAGCCATCAAGGAACAGACCATCACCGGGTTGGGTAGACCGCTCCAGAGCAGAGGAGATCCCAGGAAGTTTCCCAGCTCATTTCACTAACCGACGCAGTCTGGATCCCCAAGCCTGACAAAAGTGGCCCAGAAATGAAAATGGAAGGCTTATTAACATTCTAAAAAAAATACTAGCAAGTCCAGACCAAGTCTATCATCACATGACGGCCATTCACAATCAAGTAAAATGACTCAAGGAGCAGAAGGGTATTTTGATCTAACACATCACGTTACCAGAGCTTAAAAACCATGTAATCATCAAAGAAGATTCCTCGGAAAAGGCATCCGAAAAAGATACACTATCCATTTTGAGGTTAAAGAGAAAGAAAAAAGGAAACCAACATTTTTAGGAAAGCGAGATCAGAAAGCTACTTCTCTAAAGTGTATCATCATTTAGACTTTCTCAAACTTTGGCCCACAAGTCATTTGCATTAAGGTTGTCAGGATGCTCATTTAAAATGTAATATAAGTTCTTTTCTGGTGAATCAACCATCTATTGCCAGAATAATGCTGTGTAAGGAACCTCCCCAAAACTAAGTGACATTAAATTTAGCCACTGAAGGTCTGTGAGGGGGTGTTCAGGGGAGCTGTTTCCCCTGACCTCAGCAGGGCTCCCTGGGTCCAGGGCTGGGCCATCTGTGGCAGGTGGCCCTGGGGCTCCCCTCCACACCCCCCTTCTCCTCCTAGGGCCAGCAGTGGCCCAGGCGGCTCCTCTTGGCTACATGAGAGATGCAGGGACCAAGCACAGCCACAAAGACCCCTTTTAGGGCTCTGCTGGTGTCACACCTTCTAACACCCCATTGGCCTAAGCAAACCCAGTTTTAGGGAGTAGGCAGATCACCCCTCTTCCACACAGAAGCCAGCAACAAAGGGTATAGATGAAAGGAGAAGAATCGAGGCCATGTCTATGTTTTTCAAATTTTCTACAATTATCATGTCACTCTTGAAGCCTTTCTTACTTAAAAAAAAAATAAGGATCACAGATTTGAGATCCCTTAGATTTGTACCGTGAGGAAGAGACCTAGCACTGGCCCTGTCCTGGGCAGCGGGGGAAGGGAGGGGATCTAACGGTGAGAGTGGGTTTCTGTTTATAAAAGGGGGGAAACACAAGAAAGAAAGATATACAGTAAAACCTTGGGTTGTGAGTAACTTGTTCTGTGAGAGTTCCACAAGACAAGCAAACATTTCTAATAAGTTTTAACTTGATAAACACGCGACGTCTTACAATACGATTCGTATGTGACACGGAATGTCACATGATCACAATTGAGCTGATGGTTCTTTTCTCTCCCTCTCTCTCTCTCTCTCTCTCTCTCTCTCTCTCTCTCTCCTCTCTCTCTCTCCCCCTCGCTGCAGGATTGTGGGTGATCATCAATGCAATGTCACATGTCTGCAAAATCTTCAAAAGGGGGCAAAAGCAAGTGTCATTGGATAAGTTCCTTGTTAAAGTTGCAGAGAAAAGAAAAAGATTCCTTTGAGCCAATAGATAGCAGTGATTCCATTAGTGATCGTGAAAGTCCTCCTACAAAATAACCCTCCTCTCGCTCGTCTCCCTCATTCTAGCCATGAAGGTTTTCAAAGGGAAGTGCAGGTTGATTTGTTTATTTTTCTTTATATTTTCTATTTTCTTTATTATTTTGTATAATATTACAGTATTGTTATCATTTTTATATGAATATTTTGGAATTGAGGAATGAATCATCTGAGTTTCCATTATTTCTTATGGTAAATTTGCTTTGATATACAGGTGTTTCGTATTACAAATATGTTTGGGGCACTTGGGTGGCTCAGTCAGTTGAGTGTCCAACTTTGGCTCAGGTAATGATCTTGTGGTTCGTGAGTTCAAGCCCCACGTCGGGCTCTGTGCTGACAGCTCAGAGCCCGGAGCCTGCTTCGGATTCTCTGTCTCCCTCTCTCTCTCTCCCTCTCCCTCTCTCTCTCTCTTTCTCTTTTTCAAAAATAAATAAACATTAAAAAAAGAAAAAGAAAAACAAGTATGTTTCCAGAACAAATTATGCTTGCAAACCAAGGTTTTGCTGTACTTCGAGTCATAGGCTTTGGAACAAGTGAGTGGTCACCTGGAGTAAACAGTTAACTATAATAATATTTTTTAAGCTGCAATTTGCAATTCATTACTGGATCAGGATCACATCTTGGCGGACAATGAAACCTTTTTTTAATGAAGTAGAATAGACCAGAAAACATCAGAGTTCAGCACTGAGCAGATGGAAACACAACGTGGAATAAAAGCGGAGTGGACTGCAAAATGTCGACATCCTTCTTTGAAGACTTTCTGTACAGGAGCCCTAAGGATACTCTCTGGAGAAGGAGTTACGCAGGGCTGTGTCATGGGGCACATGGAAAGCATGGTCTGTGTCCTCAACTAAGTCTGGCGGGGTTATCAAGAGCATCCTTCTAGTTCTTTTTTTAAGTTTATTTATTTAGGGGCACCTGGGTGGCTCAGTCGGTTAAGTGTCCAGTTAAGCATCTGACTCTTGATTTCAGCTCAGATCATGATCTCACGGTTCCTGGATCTGAGTCCAGCGTCAGGCTCTGTGCTCAGCCTGGGATTCTCTCTCCCTCTCTCTCTGCCCCTTCCCCACTCATGCGAGCTCTCTTTCTCTCTCTCTCTCTCTCATTAAAGTTTATTTATTTTGAGGGGGTGCACAGCCCAATGCGGGGTTCAATCTCATGAATCATGAGATCATGACCTGAGCCAAAACCAAGGGTCAGATACTCAACCAACTGAGCCCCCCAGGAACCTGCATCCTTGTAATTCCTAGAAGTGTTCCACTTTGGACAATAATCAGACAGTCACCCTAGGGATAGTCCGCTGAATATGGCAACATTAGTAAGGGCCTAAGTGCCCACAACAAGCAGCAGACTCCTCAAGTTCTCCCCAGGAGGGGGCTCAAGAATGCCCCTAGGCTGAGATCCTGAAGTCTGTGCTGTGATGGTCAGTCCCATGTGTCACTTTGGCCGGGTTCGGGTCCCCAATAATCTAATCAAACACTAAACGAGGTGTTGCTGGACAGGTGCTTTGTAGAAGTGGCTCACAAGTACAGCCAGCTGACTTCAGGGCAAGCAGGTAATGTGGGCGGGCCTCACCTACTCACTGGGCGAACCGGTCCAGCATTTGCCTTAAGAGCAAACACGGAGGTTTTCCAGAGACAGAAGGGGTCTGTCTCCAGACTACAGCCTCAACCCCTGCCCCTGCCCAAGCTGGCAGCCCCCTGGCCCACACTCACAATGAAGGGAGCCATTCCTTATAACAAATCTATACCCACATCTATCTGTCTGTCTATATCTGTCTGTTTAGATGCCTATATCTCTGCATATCTGTGTCTGTCTATAAACCTGTATCTATCGACCTACATATCCACATCTATCTATCTACATATCTATACTTGTGTGCATCCGCATCTGACTCCTTCGATTTCGTTTCTCTGGAGAATACAATGGCAGAGAATCAAGGCGACAACTGGAAGAATGTCCAATCACGCCAGAATCCAAATGGAAAGAAAGACTCATCTCTGGTCCAGCTGTGTGAAGGGCTGGATAAACCAGACTAGTTGATGGTCATGGGCACAGAGCTCAGGACAAGGTCTTGGTCGGGAGTGACGCATCAGTGGCCAAGCCTCACGATGCTATTTAACTTTTTCAGGGTTGAGGGGACTAACCAGATAGTGTCATGATACTCACATGATACTTCACTCAGCTTCATATGGTTTGTACTCTGCTATTTTCTTATACTCTCGTCACAATGTTAAAAACTCTGGGTGTGCTAAGGGTGAGAAGTAAGTAGCAATGGAGGTCCCTTCTAGGGTCTCCAAAGAAACAGGAGACATAGAGGATGGATGGATGGATGGATGGATAGAAGGAAGGAAGGAAGGAAGGAAGGAAGGAAGGAAAGAAGAAAGAAAGAAAGAAAGAAAGAAAGAAAGAGAAAGAAGAAAGAAAGATGATAGAAAGATACTATATAGATGATAGATAAATAATAGATTATAGATAGATAATAGATTATAGATAGATATCCACATTAGGACATATATTACCTATCTATGTATCTATGTATGTATCTATGTATCTATCTATCTATCTATCTATCTATGTACCTACCTACCTACCTACCTACAGAGGCAGCAGAATTCCTTCTTCTTTGGGAAACCTCAGAGTTTGCTCTTAAGGACTTGTTAAGGATTGTATGAGGCCCACCCACATCACTGAGGGTGACCAGCTTTATTTAAGGTCAACCCATTGTAGGTGTGAACCACATCTATGAAATATCCTCACGGCAACGTCTAAACTGCTGTTTGCACAACAACTGGGCACAATAGCCTGGCCGAGCTGACACATGCGGTCACCCATGTCCACATCACATAGCTGTGGATCCAGGCAGACCTGGAGCATATGCCTCCTCGTTTTGTAGCCCAGGCAAGGGGCCACCTTTACAAGCTTCTGCCATCTTGTCTTTAAAATGAGAACAGTAGGGGTGCCTGGGGGGCTCAGTCGGTTAAGCGTCCCACTTCGGCTCGGGTCATGATCTCACCGTTCACGGGTTCAAGTCTCGCATCGGGCTCTGGGCGGACAGCTCGGAGCCTGGAGCCTGCTTCGGATTCTGTGTCTCCCTCTCTTTGCCCCTCCCCTGCTCACTCTCTGTCTCTGCCTCTCAAAAATGAATAAACGTTAAAAAAAAAAGGGTTTTTTTTTAATGAGAATAGTAAAAATTATTCATAACAGTTGTTGAAAGAATCACGTGTGTGCTCTGTGCCCACCAAGCCCCCTGGGGCCAGCCACACGCTGACCGGACAGGAGGCCTCGAGGAGAGGCCGGGGGCCCTGATGCAGGTGCTAGAGGAGACCGTCCACTCTGGCCCGAGGTGGCGGCCACACAGACCCGATCTGGAGGATGGGGCTCCCGCTGCGATGTGCCCCTGGGACCTGTCCTGCTTCGTGACCATTCCACAGGCTAGCAAACAGGTGCCCGATACCATCAGAGGGAGGCTGTCCCCCTCTGCTGCCAGCCAGAGAAGGCTGTGCTCAGTGGGGTCAGCTGAGGCCACGTCCTCCCCACCCCCGCCATCACCCCCCCTCCCGCCCCCCTTCTGTAAGCACACACAGCCTCCTGTTGTTAGCCCGGGTGCCTGGCAGGGGAGCCTCCTGTTTAAACCCTGACTCCCTTCTAGGAACACCCGGTCGACTGAAACGCAGTGTTTTCCTAGGAAAGTAGGTCTGCGAGACAGATCCAATTACAGCATATCCAGGTCAGCGTGAAGGAAGACCCACAGAATTCATAAAGCCCATACAAAAATAAATAAAGTTCTGCTGCGTCGACTCCCTTGAGTAGCATCGAGACACAGGTACCGATGAATTGCTCGGGTGACGCACAGCCCCACACGCCCGGAGCGTTATGATGTGTTACTGAGGTCATAACTGCCAGGCCGCCAGCGCTGCGTTGTTAGAGCAAACACATCAGCATTAAATTTCTTCGCCCTTATGTAACTGCTTTTACTTAAAGGATTGCTTGTCCTCATGCGGGAACGAGCGTCCAGCTTCTGACAGCAGCGGGACCGCCTCACGGCCTTGGACGTGGACAGGTTCGCTGCCGTAACTGGAGGTGGAGATGGGAAACCTACGTCCCTTTGTGGCCACATTCAAAGGCCTCTCTTTGCTCCTCGCTTTCTGGACCTTTCATTTGATGACAGAGTCATCCTGAGCCCCCAGGAGTGTCATCAATCAGCAGACGAGAGGCACGGCCGGGACATCCCGGGGAGCACCCCAGGCAGTGGTCCCCGACACTCATCTTGCCTCTTGTAGTTAGTGGAAAACAATTCTTGAAAAAAACATTTCAAAAAGGAACTTTTTTTTTCTTTCTCAGAGATTTCCAACAGGATGTTATTACTGCTTGTTCTATTACATTAGAAAACTTTTATTAAAACCACCTTTCTCGGGGCTTTTAAACAGGCAGGCAATGCAGCAACCTTGGCAAACGCGTGAGCCTTTCTGTAACGCCAAACGGGAATACGAGTGCGTGTGTACCGTGAAGACCGCCCTCGTGTTCTTAGAATTCTCTCTTCTTTCTGTGCCTTCTCTTGGCTTTGTGAGAAAATAAGCTTTTTTTTTTTAATTAAATTTTATTTTTAAAAAATTTTAATGTTTATTTATTTTTGAGAGAGAGAGAGTGAGAGCAGGGGAGGGGCAGAGAGAGAGAGGGAGACACAGAATCCAAAGCAGGCTCCGGGCTCCGAGCTGTCAGCATAGAGCCTGACGTGGGGCTCAAACCCATGAACGGCAAGACTGTGAGCTGAGCTGAAGTTGGACGCTCAACTGACTGAGCCACTCAGGTGCCCTGGAAAATAAGCTTTTAATCAAACTGAGATTAATAACCAAAACCCTTGGAATTCGTGTAACTAAGGAGAGGATTGACTTCACTGGGTAACTTCCAACCCCCACCCTGGATGGCTCAGCATCCGTGTTTGCTTTATTAAGTCCTACAAATGCGAGTTTGGTGGTCGACAAGGGCTGACTTAACTCATCCATGAATCAGGGTTTCGGACTGTGTCCCTGGGGTCTGATGGGCCCAAACAGCTCCAGTGGGCCAGCTGGGTATGTCCCTCACTCCAAGGTTTTGCCTTAACTCACCCCATTTGCTTCTCAACATTTGTCACCTGCATGGTGGGTACAGCCTGGCCCCTCATGAGTCTCTGGCATCCTGAGAGAGGTACCCAGTGTATCGATGACCAGTTATCCACCAATAATGCCGAGTGAAAAACAGCCACAGAGACTCAATGAAATACAAAAATAAATGCCTAGCTCACTGTTCCCTGAAGTTCAGCTGGTCTGGGCTTGTTTGGGCCGCTCTCTGGTGGGTCCACTCATGTAGGGCGTGTGCCAGTCTAGAAGGTTCTGCTGGCCTTGGCCGGCCGTACTCACCCCCGCATCTGGGGATCAGCTGGGTGTAGGCTGGGCCAGGACGGCCTCCACGGATGGTGATGGTGACCCCCCCCCGCCCGGTTCCCTGGGAGGCCGGTTCAGACAGGCTCTCATGGCCACGGCCCCGAGCCAGGGTGAGGGCAGTGCCAACCGCTTGTCAGGTTTGCTGAAGTCCCAGTGGCCAAGGAAGTCGCGTGGTCAGCTGACAGTGGAAGGTGCTCTGAAAGGTGGGCTGGGAAGACACTGGGAAGTGAGGGGGGCGGGGACCTGGGGACACTCCTGCCACCTAGCACACTCGAAGGCGTCACTGGAGAACAAAGCGGTGTGCAGGCTCAGAGCGATGAGAGGCCTCTGACAGGGGCATCAGGGAGGGCTCCCTGGTGGAGACCACAGAGTCCAACACACACAGTAATGTCACAGATGTCACCCCAAAAATGCTTTCACTGTGAAATACTAAAACTGCAGGACCCCCAAAGCCATATTTAAATAGTGCTTAATAACCCTTTACCCCAGGTGGTCATTTCCCTGCCTGCCTGGTGTGATGGCTGAAAACTTTCACTCAGCATGACGAGTTCCCCGCTGTGCTCTAACCCCTTGGTCATCTTCTAGATTGGGGAAGAAAAATCTAGAAGCTTGGACAACCTACCAGCTGCCACAAAGTCCTGCCTACTTCCTACAACCTCTGGGGGTGTCCCTTCCTTCCCTCCCTCCTCCCTCTCCCCTTCCCCTCTTCCTTCCCCTCTCCCCTCCTCCCTTCTGTCCTCCCTCCCTCCTCCCCCCTCCCTTCTCCCTTCCCCTCTTCCTTCCCCTCTTCCCTCCTCCCTCCCCTCTGTCCTCCCTCCCTCTTCCTCCCTCCCTTCCCCCTTCCCCTCTTCCCTCCTCCCTCCCCTCTGTCCTCTCTCCCTCCTCCCCCCTCCCTTATCCTTCCCCTCTTCCTTCCCCTC
>NW_026057576.1:76859766-76966323 GCF_023721935.1 Panthera uncia
GTTCATGCTCTGTCTCTCTCTGTCTCAAAAATAAATAAACGTTAAAAAAAATTTAAAAAAACATTAAGGAAACAAGCAATTAATTGAACTAACTACAATGTTTCAAAGTCTGTATGGAAAATACATACACACTCCACAAATAATTGCGGATGTAATTAAAAGACTAGTGACACTTTTGAAATAAATATTTGCTATTTGGGAGGCGCCTGGGTGTCTCAGGCAGCTGAGCGTTTGACTTCAGCTCAGGTCATGATCTCACGGCTTGTGGGTTCAAGCCCCACATTGGACTCTGTGCGGACAGCTCGGAGCCTGGAGCCTGCTTGGGATTCCGTGTCTCCCTCTCTCTCTGCCCCTGTCCTGCTCATGCTCTCTTTCTCTCAAAAATAAATAAACGTCAAAAATTTTTTTTTTAATATTTGCTATTTGGATCACAAAGGGCTAATTTCATAAATATATAAAAAGTTCCCACAAATGAATAAGATCGAGTACACAGAAATGGAAAAGAGAGATGAACAGAGAGTTTCTAGAAAAGAAGTCTTGTTCTTAAAATGATTTAAAAAAAAGATACACTCACTTCCGTGAACAAAAAGGAAAATGTAAATTAAATTTACACTGCGAGACCACAGTTGTTTTTTTGTTTTTTTTTTTTTACTAGAAGATCAGCAAAGATTTAAAACTCTGACGTTACAGTACGCTGGGGGAAGTGACTATTCTCGTACATCGCAGGTGGCAACGTGAGTGAAGACAGCCCTGAGGAAGGCAATGTGCCAATGTGTATGAAAGTTATAAAAGCATATGCCCTCTGACGCTTGCAGGAGTTTTCCTACAAATATCCTCACACGGGGTGATGCTTTCTGGGGGGAGGGGGAAGGTTGGGGCCAGGGGTTTCCACTTGGCTTTTCCAGGCTTCCTGGCATCACAAGGAACGTCAGTCCTCATTTCCTGCTGAAGAATGAACAGTAACGAGCACTCAGAGAGCCACCAAACACATCACATCCTCTCCACCGCGTGGCTCTGAGTGTTCCCCCTCCCCCCGGGGGACACCAGTGCCACCAAGGTTTCCAGGAGCAGCTCAAAGTTCCCCCTGTCAGCCTCTTCTCTGTCCCCAGCCCCAGCCCAGCTTCTCTAGGCAGAAAATTAATCCAACACTCAAAACCCCGAACGACCCTGTCGTGATGAAGCAAAGCCCACAGAGAGCAGCTCTGGGAGGCCTAAAGGCAGCCCGGGCTGATCGCCTCCCTCCGCCGACCCTTCACCAAGCCCACGCCAAGTGCAGAGTCCAAGGCTGTGCGGGGGACGGACGCCTGCTGGAGAGGAAGAGCTATCCCTGAAGCGATTGCTTCTGCCCTTTCCTGGTCCACCAGGGCCACCCTGGCCCATGGCCCCGGCCTGAGCAGTTCTCACTCCGCACCGCGATCCACCCAAGCCGTCGGGCAAGCTGCAACAGAGGTGGGCACCATGCTTATCGCTGGGGGAGAAACGCGGCTGGGGTTCTAACTCAGCTTGCTGTGAGGGACTCGGGAGCACATAGACATTTTTTCTGGCTTTCGGGTAACCACTCCTCACATCCACGCACAAGTAATAAAATGGTTTTTAATGTCTAAGACTGTTAGTAAACCCTGATCAAGGCAGAGAAGGACAGGGGCGCCTGGGTGGCTCGGTTGGTGAAGCATCCAACTCTTGATTCAGCTTGTGAGACTGAGCCCCGCATCGTGCTCTGTGCTGACAGTGCGGAGTCTGCTTGGGATTCTCTCTCTCTCCCCCGTCCCTCTCCCCCGCTCACATAAATAAACACTTTTTTTTTCTTAATGCAGAGAAGGACCATCCATCAATACATTGTATGCAGTCTCCTTTATCATCCTGCCTCCAGTGCTTCAGACAACTCTCTCATGCCGACATTCTACAGACGGGCACAGGCTATAACGTTGACTTTGATTCCCACATACGATATCCCACTGAGGTCCCCAGAATGTAATTTCAAAGCACGTCACTTCCTGCATGAAATCCCATTCACAGTCTGATATGCCTCAGGAGTAAAGAACTGTGCACGTGGATTTGGGAGCCAGGGAGCTAAGTAATCGCGTGAGAAGTGTGGGTGCCTAACAAGAGTATAAAACACTTCCCAAGGGTGAGAAGTGGCCGGAGCCCCTGGCGTACCCAGGGCCCCATCGTTCTAGTGGCCATGCCTCGCGCGAGTGGTGACAGATCACAGGCCACCTTCCCAGCTCCTGCCCCTTTCCTGTGCTCCCCATGCTGGTTCCAAGGGACTAGATGTCTCAGTCCTTTCACATTCATGATCCACACCTAATGGTTCAAAAGTAGCCAGAGGAGACGAATGGAGAGAATGATGGAGTGCTTTACACCCGACCAGCTACAGGGAGGCTGAGCGGGGTCTCAGGGTCTGGGGGTGCTGCAGACAAGAGAACCCCAGCAGTGCTGCTGGCTCACGCTCGCTCTGGGACTAAGGAGGAGAGAAGAGAATTATGAAACAAGAGCCCTTAAAGACTGGCTCTCTCTTCCCGGCTTTAAAGAAATGTAAGTTGTGGAGTAAAACACCCTGCATGCCACCTTTACCCTGAGGTTTTTGAAACCGTGGTTGCTTTCAGGTTATCTCTGTTCTGCATCAAATCCTGAAGGGCCGGGAGAGCAGAGGCCCTTATCCAGATAATTCAGAAGAGAAAATCAAAACCACTTTTGCTCCAAGTTGCCCAGATTACTTAGCAGCAAGAGGAGGGTATTGTCTGAAACGGCCAGGAAACTGACCCATATTTCCTTCCACCATTTGTCAGTGAAGATCTCACAAGACAGGGTCCCAACAGCCAGCTTTTCGTTCTGGGTTAAAATAGAACAAATTGGCGCAGTAGAGAGCCCTGTGGGAACGAGGGGAGGTGCTGTCTTGTCTAGGGCTAGGCAGTGGTAGATCTCTGGCCACCGTCTCTGTGCGTGGGACGCATGCGCACTTAACGTCTTGTGCGTGGTAACCTCTCTCCTCAGCATCCAGGTCTCTACCCTCACCTTGCCCAGTGTGGTCCTTCCAAAGCCTCACCCGTGTGCGTTCCTGGTGAAAGTCCTCAGCAAGCAGATTATCTTGCACTGACCAAGTTCTCCGGGCCACGGAGGGGCTTCCTTCACATAAGACACCACGAACCACCCCCCCGGGGCCATTTTGTTTGTTTGTTTTAATTTTCTCGCTTGAGTTGTTTCTCCTTAACACCAAACCACCTTGGCTATAAATAATACCTTCCATAAAAGGATATCGAAAATGGTATCGCCGACTGCAGCTTAAAATACTAACAACAGAGACGCGCCATATGGATTTAGACAAAAATATGAAGAGGTGTCTGGCTGCAAATCGATTCCGTAATGTGGCTCGCGGCCTCTTTAATCAGAAAGAAGCAGAGGTACCAGGTTGTCACACACAACAGGTTGGTCACACAGATTCAGTTAGTCTGATGTTCTCTTTGTCTAGGCTGAGTGCTAAGTGGGCCGCTCCTGGGCTCGTCCTTGGGGCCAGCACGTTGGCGAGGGCACACACAGGGGCTCCTGACACGTGCAGAAGTTCTCCTTCATGGTGGTATCCAACACTGGGTGGGGGCCGACCCCAGTGCAGACAGCTCCACGTCAGAGATGGGTACCAGGGAGGGTCACGGGGGCCGCTGGGAGACTCGAGGGCCAGCAGTGGCCGCCCACCTGCTCCTCACAGAGAGCTGTCATGGGGATAAGGAAACGTTTAGAAGTAGAATGTGAACTGGGAAGTGTCTACACGACTTGAAGACCAAGTTCTGTTGTCGAAGGAGCCAATGTCAGGCTGGCATCATGGAGTATTCTGAAGGCAGGGATGAGACGGTGAGGTTTGCCGCGTTGCACATCTGAGCACAGCATGTGTCGCACTCGTACACACAGAAGTCCACTGCACTTGTGATCTCGCTTCCTTCCCCACTGATTCTGGGATCTAATTCATGGCGCTCGGCAAGGAAGCCGTGGGAAGAGTGGGCCAGGGGCACGGCACGTCCCTGCACTGAGCTTTGGTGCCATTTTGCTTCTCGAGAAGAAGAATTTCCGACGTGAGGGTGACTGTAAAACGTCCTCATACTGTTTACTGGATGTCCTCCGACTGCAAGAACCAACACAGATTTCAACAAAGCAGCCACCCACCTCCTCGTCACCGAGTCGCTGAGGCCTGTGCTCCGGAAAGTCATTTCATCCACTTTACCGGAATATTTGAGGAACCGTCAAAACATAACTCCGAGGCCCATATGCTGGCTTTGCTGACACGTCTAACATTGCAAATCACGGGACTGTAAGTTTCTAAAAGCCGTCCTGCGACGGTGGCAACCCGCCGAGGAAACGCATGCTCCATGCATGTCAGTCTTTGTTTGATCAGAGATAAAAGCTTCCGGGTTTGAAATGAAAGTGCATTAAAACATCTGATTCCTGGGACATATTAAAGACAGCAGAGCCTTGCAGAGATCAAGGGGAAAGACATCGCCGGTCGAGAGAGGAAAACACTTTGTTTTAGGGGGAAAAATCAAGCATGAAGCGAGTCTCTGACACCTATACAAATCTGCACCATTTCCAGAGTGGGGAAGTATTATGTGACCCCAGGGTGTCAGTGCAGAAGGGGGCTGGGGAGCATCTGGGTCAAGCCCCGTATTTATACCTTGGGAACAAGGCTTCCACAAAGCTAAAGAAACCGGCTGTGGACTTGAAAAACACATGCAAGGGGAAAAAATTAGAAAATGCCATCTCTCCCTGAGTTGCTCTCAAATACATGTTTGTTTGTTTTTTAATTTTGTAATGTTCATTTATTTTTGAGACAGAGAGAAACAGAGCATGAACAGGGGAGGGTCAGAGAGAGAGGGAGACACAGAGCCCAAAGCAGGCTCCAGGCTGTGAGCTGTCTGCACAGAGCCCGACGTGGGACTCGAACCCACGAACTGCGAGATCATGACCTGAGCCAAAGTCGGATGCTCAACCGACTGAGCCACCCAGGCGCCCTATCGAATACATGGTTTTTTCCCCCTTCCTGTTTATGTCATGTGTGAGGCCCCCTCTCTATAACCTCTGACTTGCAATCATTCTGGATACTCAGAAAATTAATTGCTAATATCTGAAATGACTGTGAGCGTGTTCCTGCACCGCTAACCTCCCCGGGGGCCTGGGCTTAAAGTCCATACTTGCACTCCTCAATGAAGTCATCAAAAGAATGGCTTTCCCTGGAACATGATTTTAAAATCAATACGTTTTAAAACTCCAAAATAAACAGTTTGAAAAAAACCTACATCTGCTTGTGCAATTTAGATACTCAAAATGCAATCTTTTTTTTTCAGATTACAAAATGATAAATTTCCAAGATAATCACTTACATTTTTAGTCTTGTCAACAGGGACAAATGAACAGAAAAGGCTCTGTGGACACGTAATGCCTCACAGCAGTGTTTCTGAACTTGAACCATCGACACATGGGGTCAGATACATTACTGCCATGGGACCGCCCCAGGCACCCCAGGGTATTTAGGGGGCACCCCTGGACTCAGACTACAGGGTGCAGAGCACCTTGCCTCCGGTGTGATTACACAAAATAGAAACATCTCCCAACATCGCTGGAAGTGCCCCTTGGAAGGGAGGGGTGACGTCAGCCCTGATTGAGAGCCACTGTCCTAAAGGATATTGAGAAATTGGTGAGTTTAAGCAAGAATTAGGGGGCAATTCTTAAGTAAACAGCTTCAATCCTAAGATCTTAATTCAAGGGAGGATTTGGAGTATAAAATTGTAAGCACAATCAGTCAATGAGAGAGCGGTATTACCATCTCAGAGAGAATTTACACTGATTATAATACTAATAATAACTGAGCATCTAACCCTCTACCTGAGCAGTGACCTTCAATCCTACCAATGGCCTTTGAGGAGGGTCATATTTAACCCCCCACTTTCCAGATGAGGAGCAGTGATTTCGAAGAAGGTAATACATCACTTCCCACATATCTGCGAAGTGGGCATTGCAGACCCCAGCCTCAAGTCCCACAAACCCCTTGCTTCCTCTGTCTTGTCCACCAGCACAAGGCCACCTTCAGATCTCAGTAGGGGCCTCACCCACCCACGGCAGTCACAGGATAAGACCTCTCTGTCTGGACAGGTCTAGATTGTGTTGTTCTGTTGGTTTGCGACTGTTATCTTGACAAGCAGGGATGATCTATTCTACCTTTTTGATTTACTACTCACTCCATGATTCCAGGGAATTTGACTATTTAAGCATTGATATGGATAAAAGCAGTGTGGAGTCTGTGCAGGTCGATGAGGGTGGCCTCATTTACACGGATCTCTCCAGAGCTTTCCAACCATTTCAGCCATGGAGGACTGTGCTTTTCAAAGGTCAACTAGAACTATTCTTTCCTTCTTACTTGCATTAGAAATGAAAAAGAAGGGGCGCCTGGGTGGCTCGGTCAATTAAGCATCTGACTCTTGATTTTGGCTCAGGTCATGATCTCACGGTTCGTGAGTTCAAGGCCGACATCTGCTCTGCACTGACAGTGTGGAGCCTGCTTGTGATTTTCTCTCTGCCTCTCTCTCTGCCCCTCCCCTGCTTGCTCTCTCTCTCTCAAAAATAAATAAATAAATTTTTTTTTAAAGAAATGAAAAAGGAAGGTAATGCTTTTTTAAATCCACTCAGTTCCTTGAATTACCAAGACATCCACAGGGCATACTCTTCAAACAAAGTCCGGGCAAACAGGCAGTGTCCCACCCCAGACGGCAAGAGGCTGCGAGGAAATCAGAGCATCTGGCAGTTCAGATCCATGACCAGCTTTTAGAGTGGTCTTGTGACTGATGAATAAACATTAATATTGTAAATGAATATCAATAAATATTATGTGTGGGTGATTAATCATATGACAACAAAATGAATTGCGGGGGCACATTTCTGGGTCAGACAAATCTTTGAGGCTGAAAATAATAAAACATGCTTTCTATCAGAAACTGTAAGACCGATATTGACATAGGTTCGTCATCTTTTTCTTTTTTTTCATTAATATTCTGGAAGTTATGGAGAGGGAACCGAGTGACGGACAAACAAATTAAAAGGCAAAATGTTGACGCCATAATGGAAGTGAATCCATGAATGCGACTGAATCCTAACACGGTTCATTACTTTAAAAACAATCGGGGGCACATTTTCCGTGCTGCACGGTGCCTGACGCTGAGATTACAGGAGTGAGTCCAGTGTGGTCTTTGTCTTCACGAAATTTGTAATTGTGAGCAGGATGGTCAATAAACCGTAAGTAAATTTCGTTCGGATGAAACCGTGGTAAGTGCTCAGAAGGTACGGAGAATGGCCACGGGAAGGATGTGGCCTGAGAAGCCTAGGAGCACCCAGGTCCACGGGAGGCGGGGGGCGGGGGCAGAAGGCGACCAGTGGGCACACAGCACCTGCGAGCAGATGCAAGGGTGCAGGACTCGGGTGTCCTGAGAAGGAGGGAAGGAGCCAGCTCACGCAGGGCCAGGGGAAGCTTGGGCAGTCATGGAGTATCCTCGGCAGGGGAGGGAGAGGACCCAGTGAGCTTTCAGGGTCTGACTAGAGGCTGCGGGGGGACGGGAGCGGAGGATGGGGCCAGCCAGCAGGGCAGGCTGTTCTGAAGCCTCTTGGGGTGGCGTGGGAGACACAGGAGGCGGGACAGAAGTACTTGGAGATGTCACATCACCTCGGGGAGACACGGAAGGGCCGGCTGATGGGGTGGGTGACAGGGACATGGAAAAGGAAGCATAGAAAATGGAGAATTCTTTCCTGAACGACAAGTGTATGGTCATGGATGGAAATGAAGAGAAGAAGGGAAAGGGGAGTGAAGGGTTCCACTTTGAGTAAGCGCAGGTGTGCATGCGACCTGAATCCAGGTGTGCACTCTAGGCTGGACACAGAGGACCGGGTCTCGGGGGAGACGGGGCTGAACCTATGCACCTGGGGGTGCAGGGTTTGAAGCCATGGCAGAGGGAAAGGGGGTCCAGGTAAGGAGATGGGGGCAGGGAGCTGCCAATCAAGAGGAAAACCCTAAGAGTGTAAGCCTCGAGCAGGTGAAGCCACACAGAGTATCTCCTGTTCCTTCAACAAATACGTTTGGGCCACCTGAGTCAGGCACTTTTTTTTTTTTAATGTTTATTTATTTTTGAGACAGAGAGAGACAGAGCATGAACAGGGGAGGGTCAGAGAGAGAGGGAGACACAGAATCTGAAGCAGGCTCCAGGCTCTGAGCTGTCAGCACAGAGCCCGACGCGGGGCTCGAACCCACGGACCGTGAGATCATGACCTGAGCCGAAGTCGGCCGCTTAACCGACTGAGCCACCCAGGTGCCCCCTGAGTCAGGAACTTTTTGCTGCTAGTGATACGGTGGTCAAGAGACAGACAGGCTCCTGCTCTGAGAGAAATTAAGTCCAAGGTGAGTGTGATCAGCTTATGCAGAGTGACTGTGACAGGTGGGGAGAGAGAGAACACACAAGCATCTTCTGGAGTTGGCCACGCGGAGGCCCTCCATGGTGCCAACGTGAGCAGGCCTGGGTCTGAGGAGCCCTATCGGTGTCCAGGTTGAGGTGCGAGGCTGGTGGCATATGTGGATGGGTCTTCTGAACAATGTGAGGGGTGGGGACAGGTGAGCAGGTCTAAGGAGGGGAGAAGCAGAGCCCTGGGTGTATTTACTTAAAGACAGAAGCCCCCAGAATGTGCAGGACTACTAATGGGAATGACCTCTTGGAGAAGGAGACAAAACATAGCACAAAGGAGGGACCACACCCCAGACTCCAGCACTTCTTAGAGCAGGTGAGGTGGGAGGAGTCCACAGCATACGTAAAGGTAGGAAGAGAAGCAGAAAAAAAGAGAGTGGGGGTCAGTATAGGGGGATTTATCATCATGGGGTTGAAGGGTGCTCTCTCTCACGTGATGGCGTCTGATGTCTTGGTGAAACATCACCAGCCAGATCAGGTCACCAGCCAGAGCCAGGATAGGAAGGAGGGCATGGGGGGCTCAACATAGAGGGAAGGACACCCAGTAGGGATCGGGGACAGTGAGAAAAGCTTTTTAAAGAAATAGAGGGGAACCCAGATAGCTCAGTCAGTTAAGCATCTGACTTTGGCTCAGGTCACGATCTCACGGTTCATGAGTTCGAGTCCCACATCGGGCTCTGTGCTGACAGCTCAGAGCCCAGAGCCTGCTGCAGATTCTGTGTCTCCCTCTCTCTCTGCCCCTCCCCTGCTCATGCTCTGTCTCTCTCTCTGTCTCAAAAATAAATAAACATTAAGAAAAATTTTTAATAAAAAAAAAAGGAAAGAAAAGAAAAGAAAAGAAAAGATAAAGAAATAGACAAGGCCAGTATGGCCGGCCCATGTGCTCAATTGTGCCTTGGTCGGCCATCACTCACTCGAACGTGAGTACACAGTGGCGGTCACCCAAGGCTGGAGTTGGCTGGGCGAAGGAGGCCAAGGAGGAGACATAGGAAAGTCTCAGAAATCAGTGCACTTATGTGATCTCAGGCGCTTGGCAGACTTGTTTCTGCTCGGTGCCCTGCTCTCATTCTCCGTTATCCTAGAGTCATCCCACCTGTGGGAGGTGGGTGGGACTGACGCCCTCCCTCTAAGCCCTGCCAAAGCTACTGCCCACGAACAGCATCCAAACAGGCACCCGCTCTACATTACCTGGGATATGTACCTGTCGTGTACCAGTGAAAGAGATGACCAGTTTAGCTACGGTAAGCCACCTGTCTCCTGGAAGAAAATACGCACTAGGACGCTTACACTGTGGTATGTTGCCGAGGAGAAAGGGAAGCATGACAGCTCAGAGAAATGGATTCAGCTCAATTTGCGGGGGGGGGGGGGGGGTTGTGATGAGGCCAGGAGAGCACGTCTCCAGATGGCCGGGCGAAGCAGCACTGGAAATAATGCCAGTAACTAGGCAGAAAGAGAAGGGATGATTCAGCCAGCTTCCTTCACCTCGAGGTTTTGATGAGCTCCATCTCCAACCCCACCATGTCCCAAAGCTGCTCAAAAAAATGCAACCAAATGGAAATACTGCTTGAGCATGTCAGGAGCCAAGGTCTAAGACTGACAATGTTTTTGAAAAGTCAGCACTGCTTTTCTAAATTATCTCTTTTATCCTCCTGTATGTTCATTTGCAAGTAATTAAATGCACCCACACCATAGCAACTCATGGAATAGTAATGTCACTGACAAGGAAAGTAATAAACAGGAGGAAATTAAAAGAACCCAAATAAGGTCCAGGAAAAAAAAAAAAAAAAGATCTAACAGATTTAATCAGGAGAAATAGAATATTCTCTGGGCCCTGTTACAAAGACCCCCAGTGCCAAAAAAGCGTGGCAGAAATGGGACAATTAAAATGGATGTGGGAAAGGGTGACAGATACACAGGATGAGGCAGGGACATATCTGTACAGCACGAGTAGCCCCAGCAGAATTCAAATGAGACATTCAAACCTAAAACAAGAGATGTGCCAAATGAAGAGAGGAGCAGGAAAAAAATAGAGTAATTAAATCTGCCCGCTGCTGTGGTGCCAGGAAACCCACGTCTCCCCGGCAGAAGCCGGGACATCCAGGCGTCTTATTTTAGTTCCTCACGTGCGCCTGTCTTCTGCCGGCACGCATATCGGCTGCCGAGTTAGGATTCTGAAGACGTGACGAGCCATTGGCAGTGATTATTCCCCTCGTAGACACGCACACGCATCTCGCCTTACCGAGCAGACAGGACTGATCATTCATGGAAGGCAGGAAGGGATTAGGCAATTTGACTTCCCTATTAGAATACTTCTCGTGCTCCCTGGTAGATGGGTTCTTGACAAATTGCTCATGGCAGCAAGCATTTAGCAACATCATGAATGTCTGTGTCTACTGAGTAACCTTATCCTGGAGATATTTGCTAGAGCATGTTATAGACAGCTTCATGGTCGATACCTTAATCCACGCTGGGAAAAGAAGGATGTTGGGGCGGGGGGGGGGGAGGGGTGGTTCCTTCTTCAAATACACACACCAGAGGTGCCTGGGTGGCTCAGTCGGTTGAGTGTCCGGCCCCTGACTTCCGCTCAGGTCATGATCACATGGTTCGTGAGACCTAGCCCCGCATCAGGCTCTGCTCTGACAGTGTGGAGCCTGCTTGGGATTCTTCCTCTCCCTCTCTCTCTCTCGACCTCTCCCCTGCTTGCTCATGCTTTCTCTCTCTCCCTCTCTCTCTCAAAAAAATAAAAAAATAAAAAATAAATACACCCACCAAATGGTGGCCACATTAATGGAGTTACTACTCTGTGCTGGATCTTCACTTACGTTTCATTCATGTATAAATAAATATTGATGCAATGTCTACTGTCACCAATCACTGAAGGGAGCCAGGGATAGATGAGCAGGGTCCCTGTCCTTGCTGAACTCCAAGTCTAGTCGGTTGGTCAGTCTGCCAAAGAGTCCTGTTCTTTCAACTATGCATCTCCATTGCCTGTGTGCACAGAAGGCAGCAACATGCAACACAGCCTCTGCCTTGGTGGAAACGTTCTATAATTCTGTAGTGTCCAACATGGTAGCCATCAGTGGCGCATGGCTTTTGAGCACTTGAAATGTGGCTAGTGCAGCCGGGAAATTAACTTTTTTGCTTTATTTCCTTTTAAATTTAATTTAAATGTACATGGCTGGTAGCTACTCGATCGAATGGTGCGGAAGACGAACTATGGACCGAAGATACTCTGCCCACAAATCGTAATGTGAAAAGCAAGGACATTCATAAGATGGGAAGCTGGCAGGAGCTGGAGGTTCCAAGCATCGCAGGTGATCTGGTGGGCTCACCTGGCCCACAGCACGGTCACTGCAACCTGCCATTTCCCACTGCAAAACCGGGATCATACTCTCCTGAGATCAGGTCATCATGGGACTGTTTTCAATGTCTCAGGTCTTTGAATCCACAAGCACCAACTTCATTTTATTATTTTTTTAATGTTTGTTTTTTTTTTAATTTTTGAGAGAGAGAGACAGAGTGCGACCCGGGGAGGGGCAGAGAGAGAGGGAGACACAGAATCCGAAGCAGGCTCCAGGCTCCGAGCTGTCAGCACAGAGCCCGACGCGGGGCTGGAACCCACGAACCGTGAGATCATGACCTGAGCCGAAGTCAGACGCCCAGCCGACCGAGCCACCCAGGCGTCCCAAATTCATTTTATTTTTAAGGTATATATTTACTTTTTCATAAGTAGTCGCTGTTCATTATAGAAAACATAGAATATATAGAAAAGGAAAAGACAAAGCGCCCATAATCCCATTGTCTTGTCTCAACCTCCTTCAGCATCTTGAAGATGTCTTTGAACCACCTTCCTAAGGTACTAGTCCCTGCTGATACGCTCATGTTGTCACCTCCTCTTTTTTCACATTCTGAAAATTAGATTACTCTCAACATGCTCTACTCGGTCCTGTTTTTCCCGCTTATAACCTCAGGGTGAATATACAATTAAAAATTGTATATTATTTAAATATACAATTATTGTAAATACTTTTTCCGCTTTTCAAAATTTATCTGGGAACATACACCTATTTGAAATTCTCGCATAACGTTCTCTTCTCTGGAGAGTGCCTTCATTTATTTACTCAGTCGTCTACTTGGGGAAAGTTGAGTCACTTCTCATATTTTGCTCTCACAATTTGTGGTGTAATATCTTCTACGTACATAAGCACTTGACTGTTTCCTTTTGAAGAAACTCTTCAAATAAATTTGGTGGCTGAAAAAGGCATACACATTTTTAACACTTCTGATCCCTATCCCTAAATTGTCCTCTTAAAAAAAAAAAGCATCCATCTATGCTCAGCTATAGAGAGCTAACCCGAAGTGTTCCCCACATTGTGTGGGCACGTCTTTCTGGAACTCCCCCGTGTCCCTGCTCTGACACTTACGGTCAACTGGAACAAATCCCACAGCGAGACAGCTAGCACATGTCCCCAAAGTTGTGTCTTATTACAATAGCACCCAGACTCAAATTACAAAATCTAGATGGTAGTAACTATCACTTAATGAACACTGACCCTGTGTGAGATTCTATTCTAAATGGGACTGGATTGTGTTTTCTTGAAATCTGTATGTTGAAGCCCTAATCCCCTGTGGGGCTATATTTGGAGATGTTGGAGAGGGGGGCCTTTAGGAAGTAATTAAGGTTAAGTGAGGTCATAAAGGTGGGGCCCTGACTCAAGAGGATTCATGTCCTTATGAGAGGAGACGCCATAACACACACACTCTCTCTCTCTCCCATGTAAGGATACAGTGAGAAGGTGGCCATCCACACACCAGGAAGAGAGATCTTTCCAGAACCAGATTGACCAGTACCCTGATCTGCTACTTCGAGCCTCCAGGACTTTAGCTTCTGTTGTCAGAGCCCCTAGTTTGTGGTATATCGCCATGGTAGCCAGAGCAGACTCAGACAGGCCTCCTTTACCCTCAAAGCAATCTCAAAATGTAGGTATTTTAACCTCCATATGACAGATGGGAAAATGAGGAAGAGAGAGGTTACGTGACTTATTCAAGGTCCTCACACAACTAGGTTATAGCAGAGATGGGATCTGAACCCAGACAAATGGACTCTGGAACCCACACTCTTCAATTCCATGTTGTACGTCCTGCCTTACCTCTCTAGAAGCAACCTGTCTGGTCAAGATTAAAGATGAGCGTCTCTCCTTGGTCTAGAGTTAATATCTTTATTAATGCAGCTTAAGTTACATTAGCTCTGTTGGCAACCACAGCGCATTATTAATATACTTAGTATTTAGCCTGCTTAAACCTCTAAGTTCTATTTTACATAAGCTTTGGTTAAGCCATGATTTCCCCATACCTGAAACGCAATCAGGATTTTTGTTAGCAAATGCACTTATCACGAGTGAATTTTATCCAATTATAGCATTGCCTACATTTCAACACATTGAGATCTTTAGAGGTCCTGGTTCAAACCACTCCCCTCCCCCGAGCTCTGTGCTATTCATAAATTAAATGCGTTTGCTTTAGGTACAGGAAGTATGCCTTATAACCCGTGAAATGCTCTGCATTTTTGTCATTGTTATTAAATATTTCCATCTGAGTCATTGATTAACGTTTCTAACTCAGGGCCAACAAGGGAACCTTGGAATTGGAAACTGAAAACTTCCTTCTCCATGAGCATTTTTGCAACTTTTAAAACCCATGCTCCCCTTTGTTAAATATTACAATTTTGTGCACCCACCTTTTTTTTTATTAAAGTAAAAGAGAGTCAGCACTATAGTTGAATAAAAGCATCCTTTTCTTTAAAAAAGAAAGCTCTTGGTATGTATAGGATGTAGGATAAATTGTACCATACTTGCACAATGCACATGACATAAAACAAAGATTTTATTGCCGTCGCTTTCTATTTTTGCATCATGAAAACAGTATGTACATGTTTTGGTTTCCAAATATAAATACTGCACGCACCGCCTCCTCCCGAGATGCCGATGTTTCAGCTTAAATGGGGAGTTTCCACCCTTTCTGCCTCCAGGGCCCTTCCCCCACTACATCCCTCTGCAAGGGGAGCCCCTTGGGCCAGAAAAGCACCTGTAGACTAAATATCAGCAGCCCCTGCGATGCGCCCTCCACAGTAACACTGAGTGTTACCACCGTCCCCTCCAGATGCCCAGGACAGAACACGGCTCTGGAGGGTGCAGAGCAAGCCAGGCGATGTGGGACAGTGACATACCAGGCCTGGACATGCTCTGGTAACAGTGGGGTGCTTCTGCTGCTCCATGCTCCACACGCTCTCCCTTTTTCTTCCAGAACCTACCTCCGGAGAAAACATGGGCAGCCACGTAGGCGTAAAGCACAGTCAGGCCACCTCATGTACCTGGACTGGCACACGTGGAATGCACGAAGGATTCCTTGGGGTGTGCCCAGCCCTGCCCAGGGCTGCTACTGTTGTGGCCCCAACCTTGGGATCATTCTCCTTCCTTGCTGTCCTCCAGTTTTCTGAGGAAGCAGAATGCTATCATCTCTGAGCCCTAAGTCCACCATTTTCCCTTCCACTGCCCTCAGCAATTGCACTGCAGCAGATTCCCAGGGTCTGTCCCCAAGCTTTCCTGCCAAGTCTCTCTCTGCTGGCACCAGGACCTGACCTGGAGCCTGTGCTGAGCCTCTGAATGATGCATTCGCTTCAGTGCAACTCTTCCTACTCTCTCTCTATAAGCCTTGAGCCAACGTTGGGTTTCTGGCTGACCAGTCTCTACCACAGCCCCCAGTAAGACAGCCCACGTGCACCAGGCCGAGGGGAGACGTAAGCATTCATCCAACACCAAGTCTGTCCAGGAATGTACATCAACTGTGGCAAGAGGGGCCACATCTGCCCCCTACGCAAATGCACGTGGCATGTCTGTGACTCCCGACAGGCTAGAAGCAGTTTTAAGAAACACTTCCCTTCCTGGTGTAGACTACTGGTTTCAAAGGCCACCTTAGTGAGCCTTCGACAAGCACCCCGCACCTGTGACTGCACAAGGGTTTCCCAGATGATTCCCACCCTCTGTTTGTTTATTAGCCTTTTGCTCTTGTCTACCATTAGGGGTTGAATTGTGTCCTCTTTAAATTCAAGTGTTGAAATCTGAACTCCCAGGACCTCAGAATGTGACCGTATTTGGAGAGAGAGTTTCCAGAGGTGGTCAAGTTAAAATGAGGTCATTAGGCCCTAGTCCAATATGACGGATCCTTATAAGGATAGGAAATGTCAACACAGGTTGAGCCACAAGGAAGATGCCATGAAGACAGCCATCTAGAAGCCAAGCAGAGAGGCCCGGACCAGCTCCTTCCCTGTGGCCTTCAGCAGGAAGCAGTGCCCACTGCTGGCAATATCCACGGTGTGGACGTGTGTGCATCTGATCACTGCTGTGTGTGGAGGCCTAGACTTGTGTGCCTACGTTCTCCTCAAGCTTTTGCACGTCCTTTGCATTTTTATAATTCATATTTTTTTAGGTGGTTGTTGACTGACAACTGCGGTTGTAATTCCAAATTACACACCAGAGCTGAGTAGTTGTAATAGAGACCATATGGTTCATGAAGCCAAAAGTATGTACTATTTGGCCTTTTCCAGGAACATTTGCTGCCCCCTGTTTTAGAGGAAGCAGTGATCCTCAATCCCACCTGAGCAGCAGAACCCCTAGGAGCTTCCGGCTCTCAGACCTACAGAAATCCTCCCTCCAGAGAACTGGAGAACTTTAAAATTTCCTTGTGTGATTCCCTACCAGTCTATCCTGCACGTGGGAACCCTGAAATAGGGGAGATCCCCAAGGCCACCCCAGCCCTTCGCTAACTTGCCTGCCACCTTGGGCAGGTCCTCTCCTCTGTCCACACTTCTGTCTTCTCATCGGTGACCTGAGCGTCTCTGAGGCCCCTGGGGCCACATCCCTGAGCCTGTGTCGTGTTCGTCACCTCAGACTATTTCATGGTGCCCCCAGGGGGCACATTTGCTGCCTGTTAGCAATGTAAGGGTGATCTGGGGACTGCTGTGGGCCAAACTGTGCCCCCCCCCAAATTCATGGGCTGATGTCCTTACCCCCAGCACCTCAGACTGTGGTTGCACTTGGAGGTAGGGCCTATGAAAAGTCAGTTAAGGTAAAATGAGGTCATTAGTGTGAGCCTTAATCCAATATGATTGTGTCCTAGTAAGAAGAGATTAGGACACAGACATGCACAGAGGGATGACCACGGGAAGACACACAGAGGAGACGGCCATCTATAAACCCAGGACAGAGACCTCAGAAGGACCCAATCCTGCCCACGCCTGGACCTCAAACTTCCTCCACCAGAACTGTGACCGGTAAATCCCTGTTGCTTAAGGCCCTCTCAGTCCTCTCAGTCTCCAGTACTTGCCGTTGGTGGCCCAGCTAACTAATGCATTGGTCCTGTGTGGCCATGTTTTATCTGACTGGTGTGGCCCAACAGTACAAATGATTTTCTGCACAGTTTTTTACCTTCGTGTCCCACGGGCTCACGCTAGCAATGGCAACAGGTGAACACAAGCCTTGTTGTCACCTCAGGACCTTTGATGAACCTGAACGACCTGAACAACTGAACTTCTTGGTCAAAGTGCCCAGGCAGGCGCCACCTCCTTCCTATAAAGGAGCGGGTGCTTCCTTGCACCTTCTATGGCCCCTCCTATCGATCTCAGCAGGAATCCACTCATAAGCAGAAGAAGCTGCATGGTGGCTCTTCACCGACAGGCTGGCTACTGACCCTTTTTCTCTTGCTGCAACACCAAGAGAGCGCGCAAGAATAGATAGGGTTCAGTGAAAACCGAGGCTAACTCAGAATATTCTATGATACGAAGCCGTATAAAATTATCATCCTACCCTGATAACATTAGTACGAGCATGTAATGTGCCGGGGAATAAAATTATTTTGTACAGAATTTCAAAATAAACATTTGCTAAGTTATTAAATTACTTCGCTTCAAGGAAGGACTAATTATTAAATTACTTCGCTTCAAGGAAGGACTGACCGAGTCGTTAGCAATTCCTGGGTGACAGCGAGTTTAGATAATCCACATTCTTCCACGTCTTGATAGGGCGTATTCCTCGTTAATGCAAACAAGGATGACAGTCAGCTTTAGAATTCTTTTGAAATTTTATGCAAAAAATGTGATTTATATTACATTGTAGAGACTAGCTTATTTTTCTTTATACCAGGCCCGTTAAAGTTTGGTTTCCTTTCGGGACACCTGGGTGGCTCAGTCGGTTGAGCATCCGACTTCAGCTCAGGTCATGGTCTTGCAGTTTGTGAATTTGGGCCCCGCGTCAGGCTCTGTGCTAACAAACAGCTCAGAGCCTGGAGCCTCCTTCGGATTCTGTATCTCTCTCTCTCTCCCCCTCCCCTGCTCATGCTCTGCCTCTCTGTCTCTCAAAAATAAATAAATGTTAAAAAAAAATTTTTTTTTTAAGTTTGGTTTCCTTTCTTTTTCATTTTGCTTTTTAATTCAATTTTTTTTTAATTTACTTACCTTTGCTGGAGGAAGGAGGTAGAGAATTGGAAATTTGAGTTTCTGTGGGGCAAAATGGGAACACCCTGGGTCGCCTGGGTGGCTCAGTCAGTTGAGCGTCCAACTTCGGCTCAGGTCATGATCTCGCAGTTCATGAGTTCAAGCCCCGCATCTGGCTCTGTGCTGACAGCTCAGAGCCTGGAGCCTGCTTCGGATTCTGTCTCCCTTGTTCTCTGCCCCTCCGCTGCTCATGCTCTCTCTTTCTCAAGAATAAATAAAACATTTAAAAAAATCCTTTTTTAATGAGAATACCTAAAACTAAAATAATCAGAAAAGCTTAAGGTAAATGTGGGGCTGAAGTTCAGTTTCAACTCGAAGATGTGGCGAGATAGGTGTTGTCCTCACCCTCCCAGGAGAGAAAGTCCAACAAACTTAAAAGTCAAGACCTCTCCTGAAACATTCAGAGAACTGGGGTTACAGGACAAACAACTAACCTGGACTCAAGAGAGAGAACTGGCATCAGGGTGAAGAAGTAAGAACTGAGCATTTGCTTACCTGGGGCAGAGATGCTGCTGGGCCCATATGAACCACTGCTATGGACCGAATGGCATCCCGCAAATTCATATACTAAAACCCTCAGCCCAACATGATGGCTTTTGGAGATGAGGGCCCTTGGGAGGTAATTTGGTTTAGTGAGGGCCCAAGGGTGGGGTCCTCTTGGTGCGGTTAGTGCCCTTCTAAGAAGATACACCACAGAGCTTGCTCTCTCTTCCTACCCTGTGAGGATACAGCGACAAGGCAGCCATTTGCAAGGGAGAAAGAGGCCCAACCATGCCGACACCTTGATCTCAGACCTCCAGCCTCTAGAACTGTGATTTTCAGCAGGTACAAAAGTATGGCCCATCACTGTGAAGAAATAATGTCCAGTCCCTATCCCAAATAGTATCAAGCATTTACTGAACATTTTAGTGAATGAGCTGGCTGGGATAGAAGTATCTTGTTTTCTAATGTCATCAAGAATAGTTCATGATTGGGGAGCCAGGGTGACTCAGTCAGTTACGTGTCCAACTGTGGCTCAGGTCACAATCTCACGGTTTGTGGGTTCGAGCCCCGTGTCGGGCTCTGAGCTGACAGCTCGGAGCCTGGAGTCTGCTTCAGATTCTGTGTCTTCCTCTCTCTTTCTCTGCCCCTCCCCCCGCCTCAAAAATAAATAAATGTTAAAAAAAAAAGAGTAGTTCATGGCATGTCACCTCCAGAGTTCACTTCATGGTGCCACTGTAGTTGAGGCAGATTTCCGGGGCTGGGTAAACCTAGAACGACCCATCAGCCTCAAACATTCTGCAACCCAGCAGAAGATCTGGTTACGTTAATCCCAGATTTGATGCCTCACTGCCTGAGAGCACGATGAGGTCTTCAGACGTGGGAAACAATGGAGATGTCCCCAGGTGGTGACCATCCATGAGGAATCTGAAATCAGTTTCTGCCCACCTTCCCCAATTAATGGGATTTCAAGATTAAATTCGGTCACCATTGTCTGTGGGTCCAAGCATTGTGGACTTACTTATTGTTTCAGCCTTCCCAACAGATGCCATTTTTATATTTAACACCCATAGGTTCCCACTGTTTGGGCCCACCCCACTGTATTTCAGACTCCCACACCTTGGAATGAAATCCGTGGGAGGAGGCCTTGAGCTCTGGCAGGATGTTCAGACCATGTCACTACTTTTCTCTTTTAGTACAAACTACAGAATTGCAGAGCTGAAATATTAACATCGTTAAAACACTTCATGCCTTGCTAAAAAGTAGTGGAAGTTCTCGGTGGCTCTAAACCCACATTTAGTGCCCATGTTCGCGCAAATAGGAAGTGCTTGGCAAATTGCTAATTTTTGACAGTGTATCTAAATGGTAGGACAGTCCACAGAAGGAAGTGTGCTTCGTCCAATAGAAAAAGACCACGGGACACTAAATGGAAATCTCTGATCAGCCATCTATGCAAAATCATCCTTAATCAAAAGACGATCAGGGTAGACTTGAGGAAGACCTGAAAACCATTTGATACTATTCTGCCTTGCACTGAAGTCACCCCTAAATGATTCACATTGGATGCGATGCTATTGTGCTTTGTGTTTCCAGCGTGGGTGGCATCACCACATCCTGTGCTGGGACCACACCCCCCCCAAAACCAGACTGTGCGACTACTGGGTCTTGTTGTTGTCGCTGTGTCTCACGGGCTGGCCACGGGTGGGCAACAAGTGTGGACGCCTCCCTCCCAGTCATTCCCCGTGGGTTCAATGTGTTCGGCAGGAGCTGAGATTCATACGTGTTGTTCTTTGAAACAAAGGCAGGAATTTCTTCCATCAAGTAATCTCTGAAAATCTACCTGTGCTGAACATCTGCAGGTTATTTTGGGCTGTGTTCCTCACTCCTGACCTCACTCATACGTCACGTCGTCTTTCTCAGGATATACTACCACCGCCCTTGTTTCAGTGGAGGAAACTATGACTTAGAAAGTTTATGTAAGTTAATCCAAATCGCAGAGCTATTCACTCAACTTTTTTGAGACTCAGTTGCCCCTTCTGATTAAAAAGAATTTTGAAGACTAAATACTTCAGAGGAGTTTTATGAAGATTGAATACAATCATGTATCATAGCCCTTCCCACAGTACCAGACACACAGTGAAAGTTCAATAAAAGGTGTTCAATAAACCAGAAGGTTTTATTGGCTCGAATATACCAGGGTCCCATATAGGACACATAAAAAGAACTCAAATATACGTGAAGAAAGTGGAGAAAAGTGTTTTAAGGTTATTGAAGTCTTTAATTACACTCCTAGGGAGACTGAGAACTTTCTTTCACAATGCTTCTGACAGCAAAAAAGCAAAGTGTTTTTTATCCCTTTTAACCCACAGCGCTCTCTGTAAGGGAATGATGTCTGAGAGCAAATGCTAAATGAGGTAAGAAATCATTCCGAGTGCCCAGATGGAGAATCGTGGGAATAGGCCAAGAGCTTGTCAAAACTTCAACATGGTTTTAAAAAATCACAAAAATCATGTAGCCACACCGTTTTTTAAAATAAATTCTGACAATTTCCTTAAATAAGGGCTGTGTCTACAACAGACCTGATTTAAAATATATTTTATGCATTCAATTGTCTAAAATCAACTTCATTCTGCACAGACTACCATATTTTTTTCATCGCAAATTATCATAGATAACATTCTTATAAGAGCCCACCCATAATATGTTATTTAAGAAATATTGATGCTTACCCAGAGTTTTATCGCTTATATCACTCAGTTCATAGAGGCAAACATTCTAATTTAGGGAAGCAAGCAAGAGCCTAGACTGTTTATTCCTTCCACATATTTCTTTCTCAAGTATTTATAACCATTAGAAAGAAACACACTTTATATTTGCACATCGACAACCAGGCAGGACACATGGGAAGAAATATTTGTCACAGTTCTCCAAATACCCTAAGTAGACTCCAAAAAGAAAACAGCTTCTCTAAATACAGTCAAATGACAAATTAACCCAGAACTCAGCTGAGAACAGGATATCTGTTCTCGCTTTCTCAACACCTCAGCTGAACTGAGATGAACCGAGCTTCCGCACAAAAAGGCTTGGGTTTCCTTTGATGGGGTAACAGCCACGCTCCTTTGGCCGGAAACTCTCACCTGCTTGCAAAGGCTCCCGGAGAGGCTGGAGTTCTCAGAGACCTGACAGGTCTCCCCGGCAGGTGCCGCCACTCTGGGGAGCAGTCTGAGGCCAGGACAAAGCGTCTGTCTGTCCAGTGAGCGTGTATAAGCATTCCCTACTATTTTGGCAAAAGAAAGGTAAAGATGGCGGTGGTGTGCCATCCAGAACCTGTGATCTCCTTCCAGAAGACTCTGGGTCCCCAGTGTAATAAAGACCAATGTGATCCTATGCCCCCAATGTAATAAAGACCAACGGGAAGATAGGGGTCCTGAGAGCTCCAGCTGAGAGGGGCAAGGGTAGGTCTGGAACCGCCCCCCCCAGTCCTCAAACCCTCCCCCCTTTATACAGACCCCGGTCTATACAGACCCCATCCACCCCATGGCACTCAGACCCCCGTCTATATGGACCACCCCTCAGCCCTCAGCCTCCCCCCAACCCCTCCATATGGACCCCACCCATTCAGAGGCCCTCAGATCCCTGTCTATACAGACCACCCTCAACCCTCAGACCCCCCATCTATAAGGACCTGCCCCCCCCCACCTTGACTTCGGACCCAGTCTATAAGCTCTGCCTGCTTAGTTCAGGGTGGTTTTGTTCTTTTTTCTTTTTCTTTTACATTTGTTTCTGCTGCTGTCATTTCTGTGACCCATATGAATGATCTTATTCTGTACACGTTAAAGTTATAAAAGCAATTTTCTGAAAGAAATTAAGCCTGATGGTCTAACAACCGAGAGAGTGATTTGGTAATATATGCTAAAATCTTAAAAATGGGCAAACTCCAACCCCAGCAATTCCTCTTTCTCTCAGAACTTTACCTAAAGAGGTGAACAGAGACTAACATTCATAGAATTTTAAATATGTTTATTCAAACGCTGTTATAATAGAGAAAAACGGGGCAAGCCTGAAAGCCCAGCTGCTGTGGCATAATTAAATTATGGATGCCTGTACCGTGGACTGCTCCACAGCTATTGAAAATTCCGTGGTAAAATACACATAAAGACATGAAAACGTTTTGAAAGTGTATTGTTTGGGGGCCCCTGGGGGTGCTCAGCCAGTTAAGTCTCTGACTTTGGCCCAGGTCATGATCTCACGGTTCATGGGTTCAAGCCCTGCATCAGGATCTGTGCTGATGGCTCGGAGCCTGGAGCCTGCTTCCTATTCTGTGTCTCCCTCTCTCTCTCTGCCCCTCCCCTGCTTGTTTTCCCTCTCTCTCTCTCTCTCTCTTCCTGTCTCTCTCTCCCTCAAAAATAAATAAACATTAAAAAAATTTTAAGAAAGTGCATTGTTTGCTGGGAAAGCAGAGAGCAGAGCAGGTCACAGTGCATGTGAATGCCTTCAAGTAGATGAGGAGAGAGAGCCGGGAAAAAGAACCATTTCAGTGGTTTCTCCAGGTACTAGGATCAAAACCAGGCGTGGGCATTTCTGCTGATCTGTATTTCTTAACCTGTAGACCATAAACACGTATTGCTTGGGAAAAAAAAAAAAAATTCCACCCAAAAGAAAACAATTAATTCGCTTACAAAACAAGAACAAAATGAAACCACAACAAAAACGAGAACCCAGAAATGTCCGTCATTCAAATTCTCAGTTCGGGGGCGCCTGGGTGGCTCAGTCGGTTAAGCGCCGACTTCGGCTCAGGTCATGATCTCACGGTCTGTGAGTTCGGAGTCGGGCTCTGTGCTGACGGCTCAGAGCCTGGAGCCTGTTTCGGATTCAGTGTCTCCCTCTCTCTGACCCTCCCCTGTTCATGCTCTGTCTCTCCCTGTCTCAAAAATAAATTAAAATGTTAAAAAAAAATTGAAAAAAAAAATTCTCAGTTTGTCCCATTCCACTGACCTTATGCGTCTCTTTACCCCTTTTCTCTGAGACACTCCAGTGATCCCGTGCTGTGGCTTCCACACAAGTCCCAGGCTCCTGGGAACTGAGGGATCGAATCCTGGACAGAGCAGCTTCCTCCCACCAAGGCACCCCCTACCCCCACATTAATTTTGCAGGACTGAACTTTGAACTCTACACATATCTGACATGCGGTGCGGGGGTCTTTCCCTCCCAGAGGGGAAGGGAACTGGGCCATAGACCTCTCCCTGCCTCTGCCGCCTCTCGGCTCCCAAGGTGAAGGCTATACTGGCTGCTCCGGGGTCAGACTCTCCAGTCACTGGGGATGGTTCCCTACTCACTGAGGCAATATAGCTGGAGGTCCAGGCCCTGCCCAGCTGGGGCTCCTAAAACCCTGAAACGGGAAAACTACAAACACGAACTTGCTCTCCCCCTCCCTGCAAGCATTCGCAGTCCAGCACCTGTTTGAAGCTTTGCTGTGAGCTCCACAATGATAAAGAACCATCCAGAAGCCTAATGGCTTGCTAAGGGAAGTCAGTGAATTCTGGTTCCCTCTGAGGAGATCCACCCCAGTGAGCCCCTTCTGGCGGCTTCTCTGCTGCCTTAAATGCACAGGTGTCTGACAGAGACCTGAAAAGGTGTGCATCTCTCGGCCGTAAGGACACCCCAGCCACGTCTGCCGGGAGCACTTCCAACTATCAACTCTCCAGAAAAGCAAACATAAAGGAATAATGAGCAACCTAGACATACGCGGACAGCCGGGATGAACCAAAGGAATGAACGATTTACAGTGGCCATGAGAAAGGAACCCAAGAAAAGTAAGCACAGGGAACAAAGACGCTTGCGTTTCCTGACTCTCCGCACTCCTGCTTTTGACATCTAGCTACTGTTTTGAAAGCGGAGTGGGAGGGAATCGATCGTTTTTCCCTAAATGCCACGTGTGTTTTCTGTCATTCTCCTGCTTCACCCCACACCACCATTTCCCACATGGGGAAACTGAGGCTCCAGAAGCCAAGCAGCCAACAGCGATAGAGCTTCGCCGAGAGCCAGGGCTGGGTGTTGGACTAGAAGCCCACATGGTCCCACGAGGTGGCCCTGGGCTGCCTCACACCTGCAAACAGTTCTCATTTCCGTGTGTCCACAGGAAGGGCGTGAGAAGAAGCGAGGCACCAGGGGTCTGTGAGATGACCCTGAGATTCCTCGGCTCATTGCCAAGTGCTGGAGTTCCCACTGTTGACAGCACACCCCTTTCTCCATACACAAGCTGAGTCACGGCGCCCTAATTCGCCTCTTCTCCAGTAAGCTCTCAACACATTTAAAGAGAAATTTCAAGTCCTTCCTCAAACAGCAATCGGTGGCGTGAAGAAGCTTGTTCTTCGCTCATTCAACCAACACTGGTTGAGATTTGCTCTTGGCAGTCAACACCGGCCATGCTGCTTACAGCATCCCTTCACTTCAGGCATTTAGGTGTGGAATAGAGTCATGATTGGACCGTTTCAGCATTTTCAATGATTAAGATAAATATTGCTTTCGAAGATGACTGGGGACTTTGGTTGTCCAGACAGGACACATTCTGCATATTTCAATGTAATTCCCATAATATGGGTAAAATTCAGCTCCATGTGGGAGGCCATCAACAGTCCAAATTCAAACTCAAATGACTAAAAACCCCACTTGCTGGTATCTCTGTTCTCTGCTATTCAGTTTTTCTGTGGAGGTAGAAACCTTGGATTTTCCCCAGCTTCCAACACTGGATTTTAAAACCACCCGAGGCTGACAGTTACACTGTAGGATCCCTTTGTGAAACATGGGGCCGTAGGTGACATCACTGCACATTTTTATCTTATTCCTTGGTAACGAGATGTATTTGAAGATGCAGAGAGTTCACCCACGGATGGTTGCAGGTATCTTAGCTTGTCCCACCGAAAGAGCTGAAGAGGCAGCTCAAAAAAAAAAAAAAAAAAAAGATGGTGCCTGGGGACAGGCTGGAGCCCCAAAGCCACATGAGATGAGAGCTCTTGTCCTCTAGAGCAGTCCCCAACCTGTCCACCAACACCCCACCCACACTGGCAGAAAAGGAATGCCCATTTTTACAAAGAAAATGTGAGCAAAGAGCATCAGGGGGAAAGGACCACTCAGACCATCAGACTTCCCTTCAAGTGCCCCACCTCTTCTTCAGGCTGCCCATAGCTTGTCTTCCTAGATCCAGTCAGCTGGTCATGGCCATGAGGTTGGCCAGTCTCTCCCTACTGCCTGTACACAGAAAATATCAGTCAGAACTTTCTCCCTGAAACCACATTCATCATTTCACCCTATCCTTTAAGAGATATTCCTGAGTTCCCACCATTTTCAAAAAGCCCAACTTCCAAGAGGCTCCATGACCCAGTTGCACTGGTCTGTCACCCTCTCTTTCCAGCCACCTATCAAATTTATCTCAGGCAAGAGGGTTTCTCTGATGGGCTTCACTGGAAATCCCATGGATGAGAATGGGATTCTATTTAAAAGGCTCTCTAGGGGCGCTGAGGTGGCTCAGTCAGTTGAGTGTCTGACTCTTGATTTCAGCTCAGATTATGATCCCAGGGTCGTGGGATCAGATCCTGCATCGAAATTTAGGATTTGCTCACTCTCTCTCTCTCTCCCTTTGCCCCTCTCCCCCAATCACACTCTCACTCTCTCTCTAAAAAAAATTAAAAATAAAAATAAAATAAAATAAATAAAAGTCCCTCCAAAGTGCAGCTTCGAGACAGAACCAGACTTCTGTAATGTAGTCAACAATATTCTGGTTCTATTTCAGGTGCTACCCATGAGATTTAAGTCCCATGACATTGACTGGTGTTGCTTCTGTGAAATTTACCCAAACACAAAGGTTTGGTGAATTATGGACAGAAAGAAATCATGTTACAGCAAATACTTGAGAGGAGACCATCAAGAGCCTAGAACATCATGGTTTAAGATTTTCTGTTTTGTTTGGTTCAGTCATAACATACGCGCTATTAACAAAGCACTGTGCATTCTTGTTTGGTGCCGAAACATTCCCTGTAACGCTGGCAGGATGGACACAATAGTCCTTATTTTGCAATTGGGAGACCAGACCGAGTCTCTGAGTTTCTCAGTCTTCTAACCAGGAGGAGACAGAACTCAGGTACCGTGTTCCAAATATAGCACAGGTATGCGAAAGAAGTGAAGGTCCGGCTCTCTAAGATATGCCTCCAACCCCCACTGCCATTTTAAGTGCAAGGAGACTCCAGGAGAAACTATTTAAAAGAGTTTGAATTGACTACTTTAGTACAATATTTGTATAAACATACAAACATACAAATATTGTACAATATACGAATATTATACACATAGTCTCATCCTCAATCCCTATCCCCAGATGAATATGTCACTCTTGCTCTTCTGTAATCACTCAAGTTTCTTCTGATAATAATATTTTAATTTTTTTTCTGGATAGCAACCCACTTTTCTTGATCTCAATCCAAGGAATTTCTAGTAGAGTTGACCTCAAGCCCAGATGATTGGGATAAAGTAGCTTATAACTCATTCCCGCCCAATGGGTGTGCACTGCCTTCCTCTGGCCATAGCCCTGGTTTGTCAATGGCCAGGACCCACACAGAGCAAATGAGACTTTTCCTGGGACAAGGGGCACCCTCTTTTCTCTGTGGCATTGAATGTTGGTGGAGCTGGCACCAAAATTTGCTCGCCACCTCGTGACCTCTGAAAATGAAGCTGAGCCTGGGGGGAGCGGGGCCAGGCAACGCGACAACCTGCATCCTGACACCGTGATTCAAGCCCCTAATCCAGCCGGGTATGAAGTTAGTGTCGCCCATAAACTCTTGCACTATATGACACCATGATTCATTTCCCTCTAATGCAGATTGTTTTGTGTATTCAGTCACTTGCAAATTTTGACACGGATATCTTGGAAGGAAGAAAAGCAATCATTAGAGAAGGTCACGCTCATCCACCACAGACCCCTGGATCACGGTGACAGCTCCCTGCCCACCACACCCAGCACAGCCACCGCCTCAGCCTGTCCCGCCCCCAACCACCTGAAACTGGTCTTGCCAGAGAGTCGCCACACACTCCCTGTGAGGTTCTAAATACCCCCGGGATCCATGACTTCATTAGACCATGACGCACATTATCCAGTCTCTTGTTCAGTTCTGAAAGACTATATGACTGTCTGGAGATTAAACTCCTGAAAATGTTCCCTGAGAAAGAAGCAGAAACCAGAAAGCGGGGTTGTAAGACTAAAATGGGAGAAAAAAAAATGGTAACGACTTAAAAAGCCCTAAAGACACCCCCCCTTAGAGAACATTCCGGAGTCAATCCGACTCTTCAGAAAAAAGCTACTGACAGGTATTGTTGACTGAGCTGCTGTCTCTAATGCTGTCTCTTGAGTTGTTTACTGGACAGTCTTGTCTGGGTTTCAGGCACAGAACAGCAAAAGCTGTCGATACTTCTCGAGTACGTGTGGATTCCTTACAAGGCACTCCCGACTAAGGCTGAAGGCTTTAATTAAATGAGCAATTAGCTTGGGGCATGGATGTTTATACAAAAAGAAAATAAGTTAATTAATTTGGAAATTATTTGCCACCGTGAACATGAGCCTACCGTGGGCTTTACTCGGTGCCAGAGGTACGTGAGCTGCGGTTCAAGAGCAGAGAAATGTCAGGGTTGGGAGGGGCCCCGCAGGCTGGCAGCCCATGCTTCAGCATTCCTGATTACACGACCCGCCTGCGGGCCAGCAGCCTCTCCGCCTCCCAGGCTTCACCCCCGCCGACACCTGACATCCAGCCTGCAGGCTAGCCTTCTCCACCGGAGGCCTTCCCTGCTGCACCTGCAGCCACCCGCTGTCTCGCTGCGTCAGGTGCTGCCGCTGTGCCCAAGGAGGGAAGCGTGACAGAACCGTGTGGGTTTTTTCACCAAAGGTGAGATAGCATCGGGGCTGAGGGGACACCAGTTTCTCCCCCCTAACACCACCCGCCGAGATCTCACTCACAGGGCTATAACATTGGCTAGTTTTCAGTGCTGCCGGTTCTTAAAGCCAAGTAATTGATGTGACTTTGTTTTCTCCCATACTTACAGATCAGAGCTTTTGAAGCCATCGTTTTAAAATACATCCACATTCTTCCGATCTGTAACTTAGAAGGGAAGGGTTTTTTTATTTTTATTTTTTTTTATTTTTTTTTTACCGTTTGTTTATTTTTGAGACAGAGAGAGACAGAGCATGAACGGGGGAGGGGCAGAGAGAGAGGGAGACACAGAATCGGAAGCAGGCTCCAGGCTCCGAGCCATCAGCCCAGAGCCGATGCGGGGCTCGAACTCACAGACCGCGAGATCGTGACCTGAGCTGAAGTCGGAGGCTTAACCAACTGAGCCACCCAGGCGCCCCGGAAGGGTTTTTTTAAAAAAGCACAGGAGGGGCACCTGGTTGGCTCAGTCAGTTAAGCGTCCGACTTCGGCTCAGGTCATGATCTCAGCATACACGAGTTTGTAAGTTCGAGCCCTGCCTCGGGCTCTCTGCTGTCAGCACGGAGCCTGCTTTGGATCCTCTGTCTCCCTCTCTCTCTTCCCCTCCCCCACTCACACGTGGGTTTTCCCTCTCTCTCTCTCTGTCTCTCAAAAATAAAATGAAACATTAAGAAAAATCTTTACAAAAACACAGGAGTGAACATTGCAAAAGCAATTTGGGCTAGACCATCTTGTCCTGCTCACACTCACACGTGCTTGCATAAATCATCTGCACACTCCGGTGTCCCAGAAAGCGGTGCTCCCAGCAGAGTAGAGGCCACAGCGAGCTAATGCAGGACTCAAGGGTGATAGCCTTATAGTAGCTTTTAAACCACTGGATGAATGAAGGAGAAAAATGAGAAAATACGAATGGGTAGGTCTGAGGCACAATGTATGAAGTGGGAGAGCCCAGTACTCTGTCTTGATAACATGCTGTTAGGCAAATCATCAATATTCATTATTACTCAAATTATATAGACAGAAATATACAAGAGAAGGTATGAGAAAATGTTCCCACAGAAATGCAAATTAAAACAGAAAGTAGTGTCATTTTCTTAAAATAATATTTAAAAATAATAATAATAGGGGCACCTGTCTGGCTCAGTTGGTTAAGTGTCTGACTTCGGCTCAGGTCATGATCTCACCGTTCATGGGCTCGAGCCCTGTGTTGGGCTCTGTGCCGACAGCTCAGAGCCTGGAGCCTGCTTCGGATTCTATGTCTCCCTCTCTCTCTGCCCCCCACCCCCACTCACAGTCTATCTTTCTCTCTCAAAAATAAATAAACATTTTAAAAAATTTTAATAAAATAAAATAATAATAATTATTTTCTTATTATCAGTTGATATATAACATTCCCTTATATCGATAGTCAGCACACAGATTTACTCAAAACTTCTTAAAGGTAAATATAATTTGATCAGTTAACCTCACCTCTTGGAATCCATTCACAGAATAGCTGTGAAATATGGGAAAACATTTAAGGCACAAAAATGTCCATTACAGATTTACAGTAACTATTTAATCTTTCAAAAAGGATTTAGGAGAATGTACATTAATGTAGAAACATATACATGACACAATGTTAGGGGATTCTGTGAGCAGGATTTAGCAAGAGCAGAATTATGGAGAACAAAAAAATGTAACTCATACAAAAAGATTTCAACAACACACACCATGGTGTTTATGACTGTCTACCTGTCGATGGTTGAAAATCGTGGCTGATTTTTCCCTCTTTCCTGATTGTCAAATATCTATACTACATACATGTATCACTTTTTTGGAAATATTTTTTTAAGTTTATTTGTTTATTTTCAGAGAGAGAGAAAGCACGAGTGGGGGTGGGCAGAGAGAGAGGAGAGAGAGAATCCCAAGCAGGCTCTGCACTGTCGTGGGGCTTGAACGCACAAACCATGAGATCATGATCTGAGTCAAAGTCGGTGTTTAACCAACTAAGCCACCCAGATGCCCCAGAAATATTTTTAACTTAGGGTTTGGGGCTTTCTTTGCAAAAATAATTGCAAGAGATGCCCGAACGCCCTCCCTGCCCTCTGTCTCCTCCCTGCCTTCACCAACTTCCATGTCGCAGAGGGAGTCAACTAGTTAACACGGAGAACATCACTTAGCTCCCCTGAATAATTAAGAAAATGCCAGTGTCTCTGCTGCGTGGTCCCCCGTCTCCACTCCCCATGGGCTTAACACGGAAGGTGCGCACTTGGCTCCGGGCTCAGGCTACCCAAATCCCCACGGCCCGCTGGACCGTGTGAGCTCATGCCTCCGGCCCGGTGGGGCCAGCCTATGTGCGTTCACCTTTCGGCCCCTTATTCCCTTCACCCTCCCATCCCTGTGATGTGTTGGCTCCCACTCACAGGAAGCAGACCTCAGAGCTGCTGGGGACAACTCTCTCCTGAGCGACACACTGCAGACAGAATGTAGGGCCTCTGATTCCAGACCATCCACCTACGATCCCCATCATGATTCCAAGGATGTGCTGTAAACCCTCACTTCCCTTCCTGGCGTCCTCTGCTTCCTTCTCGGGGACCGCCCTTCAACAACGTCCTTCCCTACTCACACATCCCCTCTACCTGTTCTTCCAGGTCTGGCTCCGTCGGCCCCCACACCTTCGTGCTGTCCCTCCAGCCTCCCCAGACGGAATGAACGCCCCTCCTTCCCGACTCCACAGCGTGTGGGTTTTCAATCTATTTTGTCACTCACTTTGGCCACTTCTTAAGAAAGTTCCCTACCTCCCGTGGGTGTGAGCAGTGGGATGATTTCCTACTCATTTTTAGCGCCCGTTTGAGCCTGGGTGCGTAGAAGACACTCAGTAGAAATTTGTTGGATGAATTGATTAGTTCAATGCTGGCACAGTTGCTCACCTTGCTTTTCTCTCGTGTTGTCTGCCTCTGCGAATACACGCGCAGCAAACACACGCAAAAGGGGGGTTTCTCGGTGTTCATTAATATTGACAATTCTACTAGCCTACCTAATTAAATACCTGCCTTCTTCAGAGGCCAAAATGAGACTTTGGGTGAAAATTAGTAATGAATACCATGGATGTAAGGAAGCTTTTCTACATTACAGGATGAGAGGCATTATTTGCGTCTGGAGGGAGGGAGTTCCTTGCCTCATTGGCGGCTTCCCAGGAGAGGGCTTGGGAGGAGTACTATCTGGTCTTCCTTGGATTTCAGGTGCTCTGCAGAGAGATGTTCCTCCGGTCCAGGGCAGGCAAGCATATCTGAGAGTGAAAACAAATTAGAGATGCTGAAGGAGACAGACATGGGAGTAAACAGATCTGCTGGGAGAATGGCCATCCTGCAAGAGGGCAGGCGGGCTGGCCAAGTCAAGGGCGGATGTCCAGGGAGAGAGCGCGTGGCGGCGTTCCCCAGCTCCGGCTCTGGCACCAACGGCACAGCCATGCGGCGAAGGTCGTCCTGAAGGAGTGAGCACAGGTCACCGGGCCCTCGGGACTGGGAAGGAGTTCCGGACCCACGAATAAGGACACAATAACTTGACAGGAACCGGGGAAAAGCTCAGTCCAGATCTGAGGACAACAAGAACAAAAAAAGAAAAAAACACTGGAAATTCTTCATAATAACTTACTTGTTTATTTCTTTGTCTATAAAACAGAAATAATCAATGAAGTAAAAAAATTAAAATGGATTAACTGCTTTTTAGCACAGGACGTCATTCCCCTGAAGACTGGAGGCCAGTGGTTCTGTTTCCTACAAAGACCATAATATGAGGTCCTGGTACAGGAGGCGCTTGGTTAGATCCATGTTGCACAGCGTTGGAATCTGTTACTGATGCTTGATGTACAAGCTGCGGAAAAACAACTTCTCCCAGGTCTCTGATGTTTAAGTGGAACTTGACGGAGGCCTTGGGGCACTAAATAATTTCAGATTCTCTCTTTGATGGAGAGTCAGATGTCAGGATACACTCACTCCACAGCTGTACTGCACAGTACAATAACCCTCGAACCTTCTTCTTCTTTCTCAAACCCACCCAGTGACCCAGCAGCATCCCGCCCCGACCTGTCACCGCAGCGTGGCTGGTCCCCACTTGCCTAGGTCACATCCCAGGATCCCTGCCACTGAGTTCGGGCTGTTTTGATTCAAGTCAAAAGGAGTTTTATTAACTAACCTCAGAGCTGGTCAAACATACTATTTTCAGGCAATTTGGAAAACAAAACGGTGTGATGGCTGGTGGTTATAGGAGCCAGGGGACGCTGTCTCCTGCAAAGCCCCTTCCCTCAAACCTCGTACTCTGGGACAAAGTTGCTTTAATTGTAAATACAAAATGGCGTCACAAAGTGTATACGTCTGTTGGATGATTCCAGCAGGAAAATTAAAACTTTATAACGTATGCTATTTTAAAAAGTTCATACTTTAAAAACCACAGCAAACTTAGATTCTATTACACTCTGGGACCCCAGGTGAGCATGGGTGAAGGTCAAATCCCTTTACTGTGGGCAGAGATCTTGCTATCCTTTGCCAAAGTTTATTTTTCTCTCGTTTCCTAAAACGTAGACAGTAGATTCCGCAATTTATGAATAGTATTTTAGGCTACACTTAACATGGTCTTTGACATCTAGTCTTACAAGGGGACAGATTAGTGTCCACCAAATTCTGGCGCTTGAAAAGAAAATGAGAGTAGCAGTTGTGTCTTGAGTGAATGAAGCTCGGGTTAGCTTAAAAGAAGCATGAGGGAGCTTTCTGGAATAATAGTGGTAAAGTTCTATGCCTTGATAAAGATTGGTAACACAGATGTAGAACTCTAGCTAATGATATGTACATTGAAGTATTTAGGGGGAAGCACAATAAAATTTAAGTTGAATTGGGGCACCTGAGTGGCTCAGTCACTTGAGCATCTGACTTCAGCTTAGGTCACGATCTCACGGTTCCTGAGTCCGAGCCCCGCGTCAGGCTCTGTGCTGACAGCTCGGATCCTGGAGCCTGCTTCGGATTCTGTGTTTCCCTCTCTCTCTGCCCCTCCCCACCGCTGGCACTCCAACTCTCTCTCTCTCAAAAATAAACATTAAAATTTTTTTTAAATTTAAGTTGAATTAATGAATGACTATGATAGATAATGATAGACAGATATGAGACAGAGAGAGAGAGGGAGGGAGGGAGGGAGGGGCTAGATGGATTGACAAAGCCCACATAGTCTAATGTCAATGGCAGAAGTCAGTACAAATACTGACTGAAAGTCCATTTTGCTGCACGCCTGAAAACTTTCATAATAAAACGCTGGAAAAAGTTCTCCCGCTTCATCCCACCAGGCTCAAACGTCAACATGCTCTTCTATGCACAAACGCTCCTGTCCAGCATCCCCAAGACAAAACGCGTTTAGTGGCTTAAGACATGATATTGAGTAAGTTTACAGAGCATAGAGATATGTTGGTCTCCGAGAATCTTATAGGGCCAGGGGAGGTGGAGACAAGATTTAAATCTGCACTTTGCCTCTTTAGAAACGACAGCCTTTTTCCTGAGTGCCCAAACACCCTTGGGGGAAAACCCGCTAGGTTTTCTCAACCTTTTCTCACTTGGAGGAAAATCCACTCAGTGGGAGAATTAGCCCCGGGGTTTATCAAGCAAAGATCAGCCCACTCGGCTTGAGTGGCTCCAAGATACTGTTGGAGGCATCACTCTGAGTAACGCAATTGGCCACATCACACACCTCAGTGGCCTCCCGACCCTGCGCCCCTTTTTGTCCACTGGCCCACTGAGAGGTTTTCCCTGACAAATCGCCCATTAGATCACCTCCGGTGCACCTCCCTCCCGCCCCATCTTCTCTTATCGATGACCCTGTCACCAGGAAGTCGCGTTCGACGCGTAATGCCAACACAGATTTTGCCCCCAAGCCTCCTGTTCTGGCCTCACAAATTCCTAAAATGGCTTCAGCTTAATTACAGATGAGAGCGCTCCACCTGGCTGTGTTGGAAACAGCAGGTGCGCTCAAAAGTGACGGCAGGAAGCAAACACGCTCCCTCCCCTGCTCCTCCTTTCTCACATGATGTCTGTGGGAAATGACAAACCTCTACCTTTTTCTTAAAACAGTGGGGCCTCTGGGACCTGCACCAAGCAGACACTAACTCAAGGTACTTTTTATTTATTTATTTATTTTATTTATTTTTGAGACAGAGAGAGACAGACAGAGCATGAACGGGGGAGGGGCAGAGAGAGAGGGAGACACAGAATCAGAAGCAGGCTCCAAGCTCTGAGCCATCAGCCCAGAGCCCGACGTGGGGCTCGAACTCACGGACCGCGAGATGGTGACCCGGGCTGAAGTCGGACGCTTAACCGACTGCGCCACCCAGGCGCCACTCAAGGTACTTTTTGGAGCGAAGCCTGATACGTGTCCTGAACTTCTTCAGTGCAGCCCAAATTTTAATTATGTTCGTTCATTTCCTCTCCCCCAAATATATTTGAAAATGAATATCTGGCACGCCCCCACAAAATCTGCTAGGAAACAGAGATGCAAAGTTTGCAAATATTTGAGCGCCCTTATACTAATTCCTGGGGACTAGGGAAGGGGGAATCAATGGCACCTATAAAAGGATGTCACAAGAGACTCGGGCTGGACTGGTGCTGTCACTTCCCACAGCTCGTTAGGCTGGTCTGCCCTTTGTCGGCCAGCCGGGGACAGTCCTGCCCACGAGCTCCGGAAGCCGTGAGCGAATCACTGGGTGTCTGTCGGAGGTCGGAGGACACACAGCACAGAGGGATGCAGCAGGACGCCCTGCCCTCTCGGCCGTGGACTTCAGGGCAGCTCTGATGGGAAAGGCACAGTCCGCCGGGGCGCAGGGCTGTGGCCTCACTCGGGTATCTCCAGCGGGTGCAGGGGTGCCCCCGAGGGAGGGGGTGCCGGCCCCGCCCAAGCGTCCCGGCTTCTGTGCTACAGGAGAGCAGGGTGAGTCGGCCTGGCACGTCCCCGCCGGTTTGGAAAGAGTGGAGCTGAGTCATTTGACAGGAGGCCATTGGACGGCATCCCAAGTGGCCGGGCCATTCCGTGTCTGGAAACGGTGTGAAGCGGGGACACACGCTGGTGCGGGCACATACTTTCCCTGTCGTCCCCGGAGGAGGAAGGCGGCTGGGGCCACTGGCTGGAAAGGCCCACAAGGAAAAGGCTGTTTTATTTTATTTTATTTCTTATGTAGAATTGTGGGTTTTTTTTAATTTTTTTAAGTTTATTTATTTTGAGAGAGGGAGAGTGTGCAAGTGAGCAAGAGAGAGAAGAGAGAGAGAGAATCCCCAGCAAGCTGCATGCTGTGAGCGCAGAGCCAAAAGTGAGGCTAGAACTCACAAACCATGAGATCATGACCTGAGCCAGAACCAAGGATCCCAGGCTTAAGTGACGGAGCCCCCCAGGTGCCCCAGGGAAAGGCTATTGTACAAGACGGTTTGCAGAAGAGAGCCCCCCCCCCCCCGGCCACCCTGGGGTTCTAAGAACCAGACAGACTTGTCGGAGAGCAGAGAGCCCAGGCCCGGCCCCAGCAGGTGCCCAGCTGGCCGCTCACCACAGGGAGGTTGGGGCACCCCTCATCTGGGGGCAGCACCCAGTGCCCCCCTCTTCACGCCGGCCAGTGTGCAGCCTCAGGGCACCCTGCATGCGGGATGTGCATGGGGAAGGACCCCACGGCTGTGGGGAGTCACCCCACAGCAGAGCAGGTCATGGGGAGAAGGTGAGGGGCACCAAGCAGGGGGAGGGGGCATAGTGGGGGCAGCGGTGAGATCCAGACACAGGACAGTCCATGCAGGGGCACTAGCATGAGGTTCAGTGAAGTTCCTTCATTTTCATCAGAAAGGCAGATGGATGGGGACTCTGTTGAAAAGCAGGATCCTGACTGCACTCTGCTGTTATCCCCTGAAGGGCAGGTTTCCCAGCCACCAGGGGCTTATTTCTGCTACACGATCCCTGCCCTAGCACATTGTGGGGGAGAGGAGGGACAATGGCAAGATGCTCAGCACAGACCCAACACTCGGCTGCCCTGAGATGACTTAGCTTGTGTAAACACTCAGTGGATAGAGAAGAGGGGGGTCCAGAATGGCTGAACCAGCTCACGGCGGGTGACGGACAGAGGGTCCCAACCTCAAAGTGCGGTGTAAGCATATCCAGAGGCAGGAAGCTCCGGGGGCCAGTGCAAGGGGGTTACCTGGGCTGGGCAGGGGCATCTCCATCCAGCTCCCGGCACTCGCTGGCTCAGTCATGCCCCACAAGCTCAGCTCCAGTGTCCCAGATCTCAGCGCTGTCTGTTTCCCCTAAAGAGAGGACACAGAGAACCCACAGCATCCACTGAAATTACCCAGATAATTAAAGGATCGCTGTACAGGGAGAATCAAAATGACCTAGGTTTCAGTGTTGTTGTAAAATGGTCTACTTCCAAATTCCCCACATAGGAGCCCACCTCTGTGTGTACCGTGAACCACGACAAGGAAAACACACATTGTTGTATGTCCCTGTGCAGAACATTCCACGGAAATTAAATCACACAAGCGCTCAAGGGATCTCGGGCCCAGGCTTTGCGGTTGTTGCTGGATATATGGAGAAGAGAGTGGCGAATGTCCTCTTAGCCGCCATCCACGGGAGGAACCTGGGGCCTTTCAGATCCGTCGGGTCCACAAGCAAAAACAATACTGCTCACCAGCAGTGTCCCCAGTGCTTGCCAGAAAGGAAGAGGTGGCTTCTGGGGAAGAGAAGCCATGTATGTTTTAGAGAAAAAGTAGAGAAGGTGGTCTGGAGTGATGAGAGAATGTGAGCTTTGTTTAGGTCTTACAAGCAAAGGGCTTATAAGCCAGGGAGCGTATGGACGGAAAGACAGAGGTGGAGGAAGAAGGGGCCCCTTTTGGAGAGAAGCGTGGGTGGGGCAGGCCACAGAGGTGACCACCGGGCGGCGGGTTCTGTGCCAGAGACCGGCACCAAGATGGCCCCCGGCCCCCGCCTGGAGGACAAGGACACCCAGACTTCACACAAGAACCACTCCCCCAACCCCACCCAAGTCCCAGGTGTCATCCTGCAAAGTTTAAACCCACTAACATTCCCCTTTCTCCCAGGCATGACAGAACATTTGATTTTAGGGCCACAGTTTGCATTTGCAGTAAATTGCCTGACTCCCACGTCCACATGCTTTCAAAATAGCCGCAAGTCCCATGTGGGCAAGAACTATGTGCTCAGCAATGATAACAAGGAGGTCCGGGCTCTCCAGTTCCCTGCACGCTCTGATCTCCCAGCCCCTGTACAAGTTTACTACCTATTTGACATAAAAAATGTTTGTCCATGTATATCATTCCTATAAAAGTACAAAAGAGCCGTTTCCCAAACAATTACAATTTGTACTGCATGTACAAATTGGAGTGTTAAGGCATCATATTTTTGTTCCTTCCAGCATCCATAAAAACTCAGAAGCATATCATAACCACCAAAGTGTTCTCTGCTCTCATAATAATTCATTAGGTCATTAGAAGCCTGTGCAGCACAACGCAGAATGTCAGTCCCCTACAGAACACGGTCTCCTGAGTTTCCTCAACCAGAGAATCAATAACAAGAAATTGTCCTTTCTTTACATATATCTGCCAAGGAGAAGCGGGGTTTCGTGGGTCTAACTTAAAAATTCCACCTGTTTCCCATCCAGGACAGAGTTTTCCAATGACAACTTTCTGTTTCTCTGACCACAAAGGCTGTGTGTGTGTGTTTGTGTGTGTGTGTGTGTGTGTGTGTGTGTGAGAGAGAGAGAGAGAGAGAGAGAGTATGTGTATGTGTGTGTGAGAGAGAGAGAGAGGGAGGGAGGGAGGGAGATTCTGCTGTCAATCAGAGTCACAGAAAATAAATAAGAGCCACAGAAGAACCTATCCCATGTCTGGAGAATATTCGACAAAAGATCAGTCTGCCATTTTCATGAGCATGCCATCTGGCCATTTGAAAAGCCCCATGGTCATCCCAAAGGGGATGCTTTCTTAATTACCATGGCAACTTCAGATTGGACAAAGCGATTTTGGCCCAAAATGACTCATCTCAGGAATATGAGGGCACAAAGGTCCCAGATGAAGAACGAAAGAGTGTGTGGCATCCAGTCCATTCCAAAGGCCATTCTATGTGTCAACTTGGCTAGGCTGTGGTACCCAGATATTTGGCCAAAGATGGATGTTGCTGTGAATGTATTTTTTATATGAGATTAACATGTGAATCAGTAGACTTCAAGTAAAGTAGACTATCCTCCATAATGCGGGTGGGCCTCATCTAATCAGTTGAAGGCTTTAAAAAAAATACTGACCTTTCTTGACAAAGAGGGACTACTGGCAACAGATGCCCTTCAGGTCTGAGCTGTGACAGTGGCTCTTCCCTGGCTTTCTGGGCTGCTGGCCCACCCTGAAGCTTTTGGACTTGCCAGCTCCCACATTCATGTGAACCAACTCCTCAAAACCTCTCTCCCTCTCCCTCTCCCTCCCTCTCTCCCGCTCTCTTTCTCCCTCCCTCTCTCTCCATATATAACCCAAACATCTATGGGACCTCATCATCTCTGGGACCAATCGAGTGGCTTTTACCAATGGCAGTCATGCTTCTCAGCCTCGGGGGTGGACAAAATGCTGAAGGCTCCCCCTGGGAGGGGGCGGGCAGTAGCTGCAGTTCTGGCTCGTGCCCTGTAAGGAAGTGAGCAGCTCAGTCTTCACACCAGCTCGTTTTAGGCCCACCTTCCATCACAGCATCTCTTGTGTTACGCATTTCGGAGACTGCCACTGAGTCAAGGCAGACCCAGCTCCTTGGTAGCTTCAGGAGTTAGGAGGGCCCGGGACCCAAGACCATCTCTAGGTTCTCAGAGAAGCACGGTCCCCAGGGGTGTCTGCAGGCAAGAGGCTCCCACAGCTGGGGCCACAGAAGCGCATGTGGGGTTTTCTAAGACAAAGGCCAACACAGACACTAGGAGGCATCCTAATTCGTGCTGACACTGACTGAGGCTGCCCACGGGCCAGGTGTCATTCTGCAGGCTTCACCATCATACTCACTGCATCTTCCCGACAGCCCTGAGGCACCCAGCATCTCCACTTTACACATGGAGAAACTGAGGCACAGAGCAGTTAAGTAACGTCTCCAGACCACAAGCAACAAATGGTGACACCAGAAGTCTGGGGACCCTACTCTCCAACCCCAGACCAGGAGCAGGTGATGTTGGAGACCCACGCAGGTTGTTGACAACAGAGTCGCTTGTCGGTAAACTCTCGTGCCAAAGAAAAGTTGGGACCCTGCTCCTGGGAATGAGGATGGTAATGGAGAAACAGAAAAAAGCCCTGTCCCAGAGCTGCCATCACAACCAGGGCCAAAGGAGGCTGTACCTCACGTTGGATTTAAGTCCTGGCTCCTGCGCTCTTAGCTATGAGCCAGAGCAACTTTTCAAAATCCCCGTGAGCTTCATCTGAATATTAAGGATGATGACGGGCCGCTTCACCGGGCTACTGTGAGGTTTAAGTATGAAAATAGGGTGGTCCCAGGGAAAGTGGGTACTTGGAATTGTGCCAGGAACAAAATACAATCTTGGTCACGACGCACGTGGCCCAAAGTCACTGCCGGACACACAGCGCGCATCTCTTGGCTGTCAGAACCACACCAAGAGTTCTCAGGGCACCAGGGTCCAGCTGGCCCTGGATTCAGAGCCAGGCTGGGGCTAGGAGGGTGAGGTGTTCTAGGACGACAAGCAGATATGGGGTCTGCACCAGAGAGTTGGAGCTCGCTCCCTAGACTTCTGTGTCCTGGTGCCTGGACAAGGCCAGGCTGGAGAGAGGCTGCATGTGATGGGGTGGGGGAGGAACCCATCTGTAGGGAGGAACACGGGGGCTGGGGGTGGGGAAGCAGTATCCGGGCCTGGTCCATGGATTTGGACAACTTCCCTGTGATTTCTGCTGATATATATGGTCAAACAATCCAGTCATGCCTCAAAGCAGAATTTTTGGCTTAATCATTTGGGTGGTTATCTGTACTCCCCTAATAAATCAGCCAACTATTCAGATTTATGCTACAACACGAACAGGTTGGCTTGACCTATGAGTTGATCTATTGATATAATAAAGCACGGTATCTTAACCAGAACATGGGAACATCCTTTGAGATCGGGATTTGGGTATTACATGCTAGTCCATTGGGTAACTTGCTAGCACAAATAAATCCTACACACGACATACTCACGTGGAGAAAACATCTTAAAATCCGCCAATGAGTACAAAACAGACTGTCAGCTAGCGCGCACAGTAGACATTATTTTAAGCTACCATCCGTTCAATGCCAGTAAGAAATCTTGGGTTTACACAGGGGCACCATACGCCACACTCTAAATTTTCCCCACTTCCATAGCACTAAATTGCTTTGAAACACAAGGAAGTTTTTACTACCAGGAAAATTTTACCGAGCTTTAGTTAAAAAAGAGGTGAGGCGTCTGAGGTAAGTGAGGTTGTATAATGGAATAACGAATAGATCCTAAAATGAGAATAGCATAGCCGATCCTGGCCATAATGGTTCCCATTGTAATCATCCTGGATGTGCTCCATAACACGTAATGACTCAACAGCTCCATGCTGGAAGCACCTGAAGGAGGTAGTCTCTCTGCCAGAAAGACTGTGTGTTAAGTATTATGTCTGGTCTCGCCAAGGGGATAACATGCCTTTCCTTGTTTTTGAGCAAACCAATTTCTTTGTGTCTCTGACATAGAGGGGCACAGCCTCGTGCCCTTCCCCAAAGCGCTGCTACATGCTGACCACCGAGCCCTCGGGCTTCTGTCTCTGGCTTCCATTATGTAACCTCGTATTCACAAGCCAGAATAGATACCCCATTCAACCTCTTCTCCACTCACTGAAGACTCACAAGGTCTCACTTCGATCAGTGACTCTATGAGACATGTAGATTGAGGAACCTCAGTAGCCCAACTCTATCCACTCCAAAAGGGAGTTGAGTGCCCTTATGCTCCAAGAAGTCGTAAATGTCTTCTTATTCAGGCACTCGTTTTACTCTTAAGACATGTATAACTAGTATGCCTCTTGAATTTAAAAATTTTAGCATTTTTACTCTTAAGCCATGCATAATTAGTATGCTTCTTGAATTTAAAAATTTTAGCACACATGGACCAAATAATCATAAGGCTCACCCGTAAAGGCTCTGATTGCACACAAACTGGATCTATCATAATGAGATCAAGTGAGAAAATAAATGGTTTCCACGAGTGGAAAGTGTTAAATCTACAAAGCGAGAACTATTTGGAAATTGTAGAGTTATTGGATTGCTCATTGAATAGTTTCCCAAGGTTTACATGAGAGTTTGGGAGAAGAAACAAGAAGTCCAATGGGAATAGAGTCTTTAGTAAGATCAATGGTTGTGATGGTTTTCATAAGACCTCTTCATTTTGTTTGTGCCTTTTCTAAAATGTACTCTAGAATTTAATAGTGCTAAGAAACACCATATATCAGAAAATTTGAAAATCAGGCAAATATATGTGAAGAATAGATGACAACAAAATTTTTGGAGGAATGTATCCATGAGCATTTGGTCCATTTCTGTTTACCTGTATTGTATTAAGTCCAATTTATTGAGTACCTGCTAAATTCTAGGTAATCCCAGTGTTTCACATTACCTTACAAAGTAGACTATCATAGAGATGAATTAACTAAGATTCTGATAAGCAAAGTGGCTTGCTCAGTTATGGTATGGTCAGTTAGAGGCAGAGCCTTGATTTGAAGGTAATTCTGCCATTTTTTGCTTCAAAAATAACTGGATGGATGGATTAGTGAGAGCCAATCTGCTATTTCTCCAGATTGGATTCCATAGGATGATTATCTTCACTGATATTTTCAGTAAGACCTGCCTGTATAGTCCACAAGGAAAAAGAGTAAATAAACAATAGTAATCCAAATATTTAAATCATCCAAATATTTGATTTTATCATGAGTTTTGATTCCCAACAAAAAATGAAGCAAATTTCACATATCGCTGCAGGTACTTTTCTGTTGTTGTTTTTTCTCTTCTACTAGTCAGATGAGAATTGGGCAAGAGAGAGGGGCTTCACATCACCCACAGAATGAGTTAGTCAAGTTTATGAGACACAATTTGACAAAGTTAATATCCTGGAGGGCTACTGTCACAGAGACAGTGTTCTAGAGAGTCCATGGTGCACTCTCTGGTTTCCTCGTTATGAATTCAAGGAGGCCACATCTTGGGGTGCCTGTGCGGCTTAGTCGGTTGAGCAGTCTGACACTTGATTTTGGCTCAGGTTATGATCCCAGGGCCATGAGATCAAGCCCCATGTCAGACTCTGCACTGAGTGTGGAGCCTGCTTGGGATTCTCTCTCCCTCTCTCTGTGTACTCTCTCCCTCTGCCCCTCTCCCTTGCTCACTCTCTCTAAAGGGAAAAAAAAAGGAGGTCACATCCTATATGGCTCCCAATACCTTCTCATTTTATTCAAGAAGCATTATAAGAGTTCAGGGACTCAGGAACGTGGGCCCTTCCAAATAGTAGACCAAATACGGTGAATGTGGCCTGGTTGCTAGGAATCTTTTCAATGACATATTCCAACTTTCTAATAAAATTCTAACAGCTCAAAACAGAAGACATCAATTTTTATCACATTAGTTTAAATTATTCCATCATACTAATAATTAGTCAAGAAACCATCCCAGTCAGACGTGGTAGAGGGATTGAGAATTGAGCTATTTTAGCTAATGATTAAAATGCCTTTGCAGGGACACAAAAAAAATAGTTTAATTTCTTTATCGTTGTATTTCTTATGAGCAAGTCTGGTGAGTTACAATGCCTGCACTTTCTACCTCGTCACGAACAAGGAATACCATTTCATAGAATGGAAAATGGATGAGGAAGGTATGGTAGGAAGTCTCAGAGCATCCTACTGAACAGGTAATATGCCAGCTCTGATTCAGGAAAGAATAAGTACAGAAGGGGTGACACAGGACACGAGAGCACTTTTTCCTTTCAGAAGTAGTGGGTGGAAAGTTTCAATGAAAAATTACTGGGGTTATATTAGACTGTAACATTTTGTTCTTCTAAGCAGTCTGTTTTCAAAGCATATTCTCATTCCAGGGCTCATTGCTCATGGAATGTCAGACTGATTTGTTGCTTCCCTTTATGCCTGAAACACAGGTAATATTTTGAATTTTTAACATGCGTTTCATTCCTACATTCTTAGAGGGGGCATTGTATCAGGATGTTTTGCACACTCAGTTAATGATCCGCAGTAAAATCCCATTATCACTCAGGGTTGTCTGTGCTCAACTTCATAAAGAACTGATAGAAATCTCTGTTAGCAGAAAATCTAGTGCTGGGTCTAGTCATGTATAATCGCTGACAAAGGAAGAAGTAGCTAGCCCCAGCCCTCAGATGAGAAGATAAATCTCTGGAAATCCCAAGGTATATATGCTACCTCATACAATCCATCCATCAACATTGTCTAATTGGGAATTTCTCCGTGGCCTCGTGAGAGTTTGCTTGCTTCTTAAGTGCCATAGATCAAAAAGCTACTTCCCAGTTATTTCCATTGTTAAGTTACTGTGTTTTATCTCCATTTTGTTATTTGTATGTCAACTCGGTCCCAGAGTGGCCTCTGAGGACTTCGAAGGCTAGGAATGTTGCTTGGGAGTGGTAAGACTGAAGTTCTACCGTGTGGCTAAGACTGTCCTAAGATCAAGAGAATGTGCCTCAGTCCCTGTGAGAGGTCTTGACTCTTCTGACATCCTAGTGACTTTGTATGAGAGGTCATTATTCTATGGACATATCACCTTAATGAAGAAAGAAAAGAACAAACACATTCAGAATGTGGATGATATAAATTCAAACATGGCCTCATGGTATCAGTCAGTACAAAGTCAGAGCTGTGAAAATCAGCTTATGAATTATTCAAGAGAAAGCCGATAGGTTCTTTTTGGATTTTAAAACCCTGAAGCTACATCGTCTTATGATCTTGGGACATTTTAAAGATAAATTTGGCAGTTTTTATGATGTGAGGAAATAAATGGGATTGAGCCGTAAAGGTCATATCGTTAGGAGAGGTCCACAGGGCAATCTTCACTTTCTTAGGAAGCAGGGATATTGGAAAGAGGTTTTCCACCCACAGAGATGTACGTCACAGAATCTGAAACCACCATTTCCTGCTGCTGGTCGATGGAGCCTTCCTGGTGGCAGTCACTAGTCCTCACCACTTAGGAAGCAAGGGGATATCCTTGAAGCGGTAAATCCCATATTCTTACAGGAATTTGGTTCTGCGCACCCCCATGTGCTAGAAGGGACTACTACCTACTTCAGCTGTGGGAATTAAAGCCACAGGAAGCATAGGCTGCCACAAAGGACCAGCCAGAGGACGTACTGACAAAGGAGGTGCCAATTAGAAAGGGTCAGGGTCACTAAGGGATTTGGAAAAGGTTTCCTGATGTGATTTCTGGTATTTCCAGAGCTATTAATCTCCTGCCTTTGAAAAGCACTCATTTATTTCCATTTTTTCCTAACCCTTTTACTCCTGTCCCTTAAGAATGCTGAAAGTACCTTGATTTATTGTGTCCATCCATCAACGGAAGAGTAACAACATACTCCTTCAGCTTTTGCTCGGAGGCTGAAGATGTCAAGTTCAAGGATGGGGACCCCAGCTTCACCCCTGATACGGAGAACACCTGCTTCTAAGGCACCGTTTAAAGGATACCGCTGCATCCAAACAACCACACTTTTCACAGAAGCATTTTTAGGAGCTTTGGAGCAGGTTGTATATGAGTGAAAGGAAGTGTGCTCAACTCCCAAAACAAAAGGAGGACACTTGCCTTTAAAATCACTCAAGAACGTTTTCAACAGCAACAACCAAATTGCTTAACGGGGCAGCAGGCGGGCGGTAGGGGGCGCTGTGGAACCAATTCACTGGAAACCCAAATAGGACCAGGGAACAGGACATTCTGGTCCAAGCTCCGAAGTAAGAAGAAATAGACACTTCCTCCCTCTCCACTCTCAGTGGAAGCTATTTTACACACTCGACACTGCTCTGTTTGCAAAGGGCTCTGAGATTTCAATTACCGTAGTCTTTCTCCTCACCAGTACCCTTGCTTAAATCAATGGTAATGCAATTGACTGAAGTGGTTTGTTCTCTTCAAAAGCTTGTCTTCATCCTGAATTGCTTTGGTCCAGAAAACATTATGAGGACACACTGTCCCGATTTCATTCTTCATGTTCAGGAAACAAGTCATTTGAAGGAGCAGGTTTTTTCCTAAGTAATAAAATATCAATACACTGAGGGAGGTAGTGAAACAAAATATGGCTGAAAAAAATCTTTGACTGTTGGGGCTGTAGTATGGAGGGTAATCTTCATGAGAAATCTGGTAATGTTTAATTGATTTTAAAAGGAGACACTGGTATTGTCACAAAACTTGGTAATAGGAATAAAACCATGTAAGTGTGTTGCAATGGCAGCTTAAAAAACTATATGGGATGGAAGTGATTTGGAGGGAATGTATTTGCCTCTGATAAAGGTGGTTTGCTTCCATCTTCAATCAGTCAAGACTGGACACTCAGGAACGTGACGTGGCCCTGACATCCCCCTGACACTAACCATAAGGAGGCAGTTAACACCAAGCAAGCCACAAGAATCAAATATCTGAAAATGCCATGGGACTGTTGAGTTTTCATGTTGACAAACAAACAGGTTTATCTAGATGGTGAAGAAGATGCGTCTTGTAGGACCAACAGCCACTAGGGTTAAAACGTTGTCATCCTTGGAAGTGAGCGGCATCAGACTTCTCCAAGAAACCACAGACTGAACCATCATCTCTCCCTCTCTTGGCAAGCCACTCCACCAATAGACAACGTTTTTCTCAGGCATGGCTGAGAAACACATCCAGAGGCTCTGACTGTCCCTGCAGGTGAATTATCTCCCATGCCACCAGCAACACTCATTCTGTACCTGGGCTGTCCCAAGTCTCTGGTCGTGGACGGTCCATAAGAAGTAAGGAGGAGCAGAAGGGCACCTCGGTGGATCAGTCAGTTAAGCGTCTGACTCTTCATTTCAGCTCAGGTCACGATCTCACAGTTCGTGAGTTCAAGCCCCGCGTTGGGCTCTGTGCTGACAGCTCACAGCCTGGAGCTTGCTTCGGAATCTGTGTCTCCCTCTCTCTCTCTGTCCCTCCCCCACTCATGCTCAGTCTATCTCTCACTCTCTCAAAAATAAATAAATATTTAAAAAAATAAGTAAGGAGGACTAGGCTGAAGAGAATGATAGGTCCATAAGATGAGCCACTAAACAATGACAGTGCAAGAGATCTCAGAAACCCCTCCTGTGGTAAAATGATTGGGTGAGTCAAAGACAAGTTATCATATGTCCACTCCTCCTCCTCTTCCAGAGTTGTTAGTCACAACCTGAAACCCTTTGGCTCAGCCCTCCTTTCCTAGTATAGATAATGAATTCCAACGTTTGAAGCCCATGAGATCCTCTGTTTCATATTTTTGGTGCAAAATGAACACATCTCAGTAGAATCCGTGACAAATATGACCCCATCATAATGGCTCAGGGATGCATTTTTAAGGGATTAAATGTAGCTTTATTTACAACATAAAGCATTCCATCTGTGTAAAGCCGAGAATTTTAAGGGGGAAGAAAGCCAATCTCATTACAATTCTCCCTCCCCTGGTCAGAACTCGTTGTCTCATTTTTTCCCAAGTGTCTTCTTGAGTTTTTTCTATCCCATAAATAACTCTCTGTAGGGCTCGGCAGTGGATAAGAGTACTTGCACCCTCCTTTCGAAAAGGATTAAAATAAAATTTAATCCTCATTTTCATTACAGTATTCAAGTAACAGGATTTCTTCTTTTCTACTTTGATGTGTAGGAGAGCTGAATTAAGATGACAATTGCATACACACGAATAGCGCCTGAAGGAACATTGCGTTTCTGGATTTCCGGTGAAGCAACAGCCGGCTGCGGGTAGCCCCCAAAGGACACCATCATGGGGCCCATCTGAAGCCTCCACTTAACAATGTTTGAGAGGTTAGGTGAAGAACAAGTTAAGTCTGTGTTGTTTTTCATCAGGACGATAAGAACCTCTATTCTCCAACGGAGAATAGGAAACTTTTTTGGAAACAGTAACACTGTTTTCATTCACTCAGTACCATAATCTCATGGAAGATTAAAGAGGGTCAAAATAAACCCAGGTGGCCCCACCTATGATGTCATTTATCTTCACAACAAACTATCAAGATAAATCTAGAAGGCTTGAGAAAAATTAAAAGGCAGCTTTTATTCACAACCAAAGATCATCCACTGTCAGCAGAATAGGCTTGGAAAACACAAAGTAATAGGAGTAAATGTTGAAAGACGTAACCAGTTGAGATAAACATTCATCTGTGCGACAATGGCCTGGGGAGAAACAGCTCCAGTGCGTGGTCATGCTACAGACCGAAACAGTAACTTGTCCCATGGTCCCAGCGAATCTGACCCAAAGTAGACTCATATTTTTTGGCTTACTAGATGAATGAATGACTGAAGGTTTGAATTCATTTAGTAAGATAATATGTGTAAAAGTTCTGTGTAAATTATTTGAATAACTAGCTTGTAAATTATGCTTATGCCATAATAGCTATTGTGTAGAACACTCAATGCACTTTTGTTCTGGACACTACCAAGGAAACACTGGCCTGGGATCTTCCCTAAGCAAGACCGTGACAACAGTATTCATCATCTTCCCTTCCTCTATCCTTTCCTCCATGCCAACGTTTTAGGAGCCCTTTGTATTATTTTCTCCAAATCTCATCTTCTCGTATTGCCAAAGGACCATAAAAATTACCTCATCATCATTCAGTCCTTCCAGCGTGTTGGTCCCCTTCTCCCTGCAGACCCTTTGCCTTGCTCTCCCCTCCGCCTGGGGTGCTCCTGCCCAGATCTTTCCGTGCCTGGCCGCATCCTGTTGTAAACTTCTCTGCCTAAATGTCACTGTCTGCCAGACGCCGTCTCTGCCCAATCCTGCCCGAGCCAGCACTCACTCCCTGCGCTCCCATGTCTGCCCCAGCCCCTTCTCTGCTTCGTCACCCTTGCTGGAATGTGGACTCACCTCATTTGTCCCTGCTTCTCCCTGCTCCATAAGCTGGGGGAGGCAGCCTCTATTGGCCTGGATATCCCCAAATCCTACAAGTGCTCACAATTGTTCCCCCCAATATGAATAGATCTTAAGCTGCAAAGTCAGTGTTCTATCCCCTGCCTCCCCTAAAATAAGATTTTTCTGCCTGCTTCATGCCTCTGTCAGATAATAAAGGGCAGCCCGGACACAAAGCGTTGTCTCATTTGGGGGCCTCGACGAAACCTTTCACCTTCCGAATGTCATATGGTCACTTACCCTCTCGTGTCCCCTGAGTGTGATGGAGAACGAAATGGGGAGATATATGCTGTAATTGAAAATGAAGTGAACATGAAAATCAGCCCAACGTGGTTTACGGGCGTCTTAGTAGATAAAGCTTCACCTTTTTCCCTTTGCTTCCTCACCTATGAAACAGATGCCGGTTTCCCACTGAAAACAGGGCAGGTCTACTCTGCTGTTCTATTTACTGGGGTAAGCAACCCAGGCACACAGGACAGAGAAGGGACCTCTTTGTTTTGGTCTCAGGGTTATTTGCTCACTGGGAGGGCTGGTTTCGACAAGGAATGAGCACAGACTAGGCAGCACCTGTTAGACCCTGTGTAAGGTAGTCCCTTTTCAACATGACGTTAGTAGCACTTTAAACGATTCAGACAGAAGGGGTCCAGCTGGTCATGGAGCTATAGGACACCCTTATTAGGAGGTGCATCATATAAATATAGATGTGTACGTGACATAAATATAGATCCCCTTACAGCACACTCTGTGCTGTGTTCTCTGCACAGGGGAGAGAGAGCTCACTCATTTCAGTAAAGAGGATGCCCCCCCTTCCCCGTACTACCCCCCCCCCCCCCCCCCGCAGGAAATGCAACTTTTTTGAAGTTCCGATTACATTTGCAAAGGAAAAGATCTCAAATGAGAAGTTAAAAAAAGAAAACTTCATTTTGCAAGGAACAATAAAATTTAAGATTAGTGCATAGTAGCGTTCTACATTTTTTTAATTTTAACCAAGTGTTTTTAAAATTAATAAAGGTAAGCCTTCAATGAGATAAGAAAGTAAAACTAAATGAAAAACAAACGAGAGCACTTTCATTTCCATCTGTTTACCTGTTCCGAAAGCAAATGTGGGTGTTGGCGAGCATCTGGAAGGAGGCCACATGATTGCTTTCCACAAATAAGCCCCGAACTCTTTGGACATTAACTGTCCAAATCCAGGACCAGCTTTCTATTACTTTGGCCCAATTCCATGAAGCGACTCATTTCCTTGGGACTCCATCAGGAAAAGTTAAACTCAACCCTTTTTTTTTTCATAGCTTTTTTTTAGTTTTAGATTACAAAAGTAGTATCTGTTCAATGCTCAAAGCTTGGAAAACTCATAAAAACATGAAGATATGTTTATAATCATCTGATACTCCTAAGACTCCACTCCCCGCCATTATAATCACCATTAACACTGGTACATCTTCGTTATTTCTCTGTGTTCACATGCACACTTCAGGTTTTCCGTCCTAATACTGTCTTTCTGTACACCTTTCAAGGGGTCTTCTCTTAACAATACCTTGTAAAGTTTTACCCAGTTTGAAATGTCCCTCTCTGGCCTGATGCTTATTGATTGTATCGTGCTCCATTGTATGGATTGTTACCATTTCTCTGGGCCACACTTTTAATTTTGGAGTCTTTGAGTTGCTTCTACTTCCTCTATCTAGCTAGCTAGCTATCATCTATCTATCTATCATCTAGGTGCTTATCTCATGTATTTTCTATACATTAGATAAATGGTACATATAAAATTTATGTGCAGTCTTCCGTACTTATTGTCAAAGAGACTAACTTGCCTACCCTACATCTATTTTCTCTTCTTCCTTGCTAACATGATTTTGATTTTGTTCAGTGTGGGAATATCCCCAGCTAATTATTTCACCTCCCCTGTGACAAAGTCCAGTCCATACAGCAGGAACAGAAGATGCTAAGTGGTACTTCTGGGGCAGCCCTTTGGTGGGAGAACACATGTGGCTCCCATCATTCGCATGGTTCTGTGCACTTGCTTTGTCTGCTCCTGTTTTCTTGCCTGGGAAGCAGATGTAATGAGTGGAGATAGGCAGCCATCCTGGGACCATGAAAGCCACCTGCTTAGGAGGGAGTGGTGGAAAGCAGGGAGGAAACTGGATTTGATGGCATCATGGGGCCACCAGTCTAGCCCTGGCTCCTTGCCTCCAAATTTCATGTTATACAACAAATATATGCTTCTATTTGATGGGCGCCATTGCTTTCTTTGACTTTGTATTATTCAAAGCAGAACACAGGGTGCTATCCATAGTATTATTCATAATACCATCCATTTAGAGTTGCTAAATATGAAATCTTCCAAATGGAATACCAAGATCTCAGGCTGTGCAATTTTGTAGACTTTAGATTCTCATCATCACTTTGCTTCTCAGAAGGTTTTAATCAATATTAACTCTGACCAGCTATGGATGAGAGTGTGCATTCGCCACGACCACAACTGTATATCTTCTTCTCCAACCCAACTCCATAGAAACCAATGGGCTTCCTTGTTACTTTCATTTCAGTTTCTTTGTGTTAATGAATTTGAGCATGGTTTGGTTCCAGGTGTTTTCTTGAAATTTTAGTTCTTCTTCTGTGAACTTATCACTTGTACTCTCTTTTCTATTATTTTTAAACATAAGATCAATCTGGGGATTTCTATTGTAAGAATTATTAGGAGAAAACATGAAGACCGTTGCTAAGGCTGAGTAGACATATGTGGCTTCTGGAAACCTCTGTCCTGGGTGAGAACACACCAGGATAAAACAGGGTGGTAGGCATCTGAAGTTGGTGACTTGTCCTAAGTAAATCCAGAGTCATCTCAGCTGGAAACACAAGATGCTTGCTACAGAGAGAAGTCTCCCAGGATGCCTCTGGGCCAACCCTGGGCTGCTGGGGGTCACGTGATGCTTATGATTCTTCTTTGGGGAAGTGGGAACGTTTCTCTGAAGATGTAAAGATAATAAGGAGAATCACCACACTTTTCCAGTATCTCATTTCTGAGGTTCCAAATGTTTCTGCTCCCCTCACACTCCTATCTTGAAATATTTGCATCATCGAGCGAGACTGGGGCCTTTCTTTCTTCAGGTAAATTGAGAGAGTTGTATGGCTTTTCCTCTTGCCTTCTCAACACGCAGGGCAGTGTAATCAGCCAATGTCAGCAAAAGTTCTTTTGGATCCTTGCAGACTAGAAGGTGAGATCATTCCCCAGAATTTCAGTCTAGTATTGTCAAGGAAGTTTTGCAGCAAAGTTTAGGGAAAGCATAAAGCATTCTTTCTATTATACAGAGAAAAAATGCCTATTGCATAACTCAACTCAGAGAGTCAAGTTACATTATTTCTCTTACTTTTATCAACAGTGCCTAAGTAAGGTGATTTGGGCAAACATCCCAAACAAAAGAAACCCAAGGGCTCAGGTATTCCATCAATTATGTATGGGGCCCAGCAAGACCCGGGAACACCAGGGGATTGCTGTTACATTGGGCTCCATGTGTGGTAGCTCCTGGGCTGGTGCCACTCCATTATTTATACGACACTCATCACACTAGCCACTAAGCACTTTCTCAACATCAGACATTACACTGGTGTGCAACAGAAGGGGCTGAAAGTTCTATGATGTCTCAACATCATCAGCTTGGACTAAACACTTACTCTAAGCCCAATGTTAACCACACACAGAGTGACCCCACATGAGCCAGCAGCTTTTGACCCAGAGGCAATAATCTGTGGTTCTTGGATCTGCTCCTTTCTCCCTCCCCCTTCTCAACCAGGCTCTTGCCATGTCATATACGAATTACCACAATATGTACCTCCTCCCCCTATCCCAGGAGTGACCCCCTTCATCAATATTTTCTTTAGTTTTATTTCTACAGCACCCTCATCACTGGACGCAGTCCCTGGCAACAAAAAAAAGTGAGAAAAACACAGGTAGATGAGTTTCTAATGCAGAGATGTAAAGCCATCTGGTTTCCTTCATTTCTTGAGCAGTTCACCAACCAATCCTCCCTTCCTTTCAAATTCAGGTAAGGATCCACCTCTAAGAAGACCTTGAAAGGGAAAGCAGCATAGTGTCTGTCATTTCAGAATTTTATTTCCACAAAACTGCATTTCCCAAAACTTCATTGCTTTAGAGTAATTATGTATCAGTCCCTTGCAAAACTCCCTGCTTCTGTCAAAGACAATGTCCCTCTCCTCATTCATTCAAGCTCAATATCTCCAAATCACCATTGATTCTTCCTTCAACCTTTTCCTCAACATCTATTTCTGGAACCACAAAAGTACAGACTTCTGAATTTGGAAGATTCACAGGGACTGCTGAGGCTGTCACTCAATACCATAATGTTACAGATCAGAAAGCAGAATCTGGACAAGATGGAACACCTTGTCCACAGCACCACTGCTGGAGGAGAAGAGAGTTGTGTCTTCTCAGAGAAGCTCATGGATGCCATGACTGGTGCCCTTCTCATTGTTTCCCCTTTGCTTCCTGACTGAGATGGTGCTGACACGATCGCCATGCCCTCTCCCCAAAATGTCCTTGACCTCAGGTTGGCCTCCTGGTTGATACCAAATCTTTGAAACTAGGACTTTGGTTATGTCACCTTCAGTAGACATTGAATTGGGGTAGAATTTAAGTCCAAGCTTAATGTTTTGGGTCTTACACTACTCTCTCAATATATGTACCCCAATCTTTTGTTCCAAGCAAATTAGTGTGCTCACCTCTCGGTTTCTCAGTAACACAACCTGGTACTCTCCTTCTTTGCATTTATCTAAAAGTACTTTGCACACAATAGACAGAGAGTCTTTCCTCTGAGAGCTTCATCTGCAGATTTACCCTGCATCACATTTTCATTCCTGTCTTTATAGAATTTAATAAATGTGGCACCTATTGTGGTGAGCAAGCACCTCAGACCAGTGACCCCATTAATGATAATGATAATAGTGAGAAGCGACCATCATCTTTATGGAACAAGTGTTGAACGGGATAATGTCTCTACAGCTCACGCCCAATGTCTAACAACTCGTTTTCTGCCTGCCTAAGACAGTTTTCTTTTCTGACTGCCACTTCAGTCTCCCACTAAGAAACAGTCAGAGGTGAAAACATCGGTCTTCCCAGGTGACTTTATTCATTGAAGACATTAAAGGCAACTTTCTTTTAGAAGGATGTCTTGGAACAAAGACGATGGTCTCTTCCCTCTTGTTCTTTCTGTTTGTCCAGCTCTGGGAAGGATAGTCACTCTACCTCCAGCCCTCCCATTCAGGGACCCACAGTTCACTCAACACACAGTTCATTGAGAAGTGAGATGTTTCCAGACTTGGGCCAGGCAGCAGGCAAATAAATATGAATGAACAAATAGCTTCTGCCCTTAGGAGTTTTCAGTAAATAGAAGCAGAGATGCACACATATTATTGCAATGAAGTGTAATAAATGCCATGAGAATTAGATCAAATTCCAGCACGGCCACAAAAGAGCTGCAATAAATTCCCTCTGGGGAAGTAAGGGAGCTTCCAGGGGTAGTGAATGTGTGGCTGGGCTTGGCAGGTGAGCAGACATTTGTTCTCTGCGTAGCAAGGGAAAGACACAAAGGAAGGGCTTTTGTAAATTATGGTGGGGGACTACATGTGGGCGCCCTAGCTAGAGTGTCAGATGCAGATCAAGGCAGTGGCCAGAGAGCCAGGGTCCAAAGAGCAGCCAAAGGAGTTGGGGTCTCATCCTATGGACAAGGAGGAGACATGGAAATACTTTAGGTGGAAGGAAGGGGATATATTTGTATTACTTGAAAACTCTCCCAGCCACAGAATGAAAGATGATTCCAGGAAGCAGGACTGCAGGCTAGAAGACCATTGTGTGCTCAAAGCAAGAAGCACAGGCAGAAACATTTATAATTGGAGCCAAGTGTTGTTTTAAGGCCATATCTTAATCTGATATATTCTGAGTTGATGGAATACTTGAAAGTAGTGTAAACATTTGTGGCAAAAAAAAAAAAAAAAAAAAACCTGCAGGAGAAACTAACTTATGTTTGTTTTTCCCTGTTATGGGTATAAATTTAAGGTGACTCTTCCTCCCCTAAGGCCTTCCTGGTCTGAGGAGTATCAATAATAACTGTGCTTTAAGGTCAGTTGGGACGCACCAAAAAGACCCTCACCCTTCACTCAGGCATGGGATTCAGAAGTATGTGGCACTTAAGGAAAGTTGCATTGGCCCCAACACAGGGATGGAAGGAGGAAGAAATGGTAGAAGATTCCAGAATGCTTGTGATCTGCATACTGCTCCCACCCAGCAGCCTAAGAAGGACAGACCCTCTGATGAAGCATCGTGTATAGATTTGGCTATAAGTGGATGGAGGGATTGAAGGAGCCTGAAGAACTATGGCCTGGGAAGCACCGGGGGAGACAGTGCTGTGCCCAGATTTGGTGCTGAGGAAACAGAACCCTCTCCTTCTACAGCATCATGTGGAGCAACTCAATGCCCACCTTGAGGAATTGAGATAAAGACATTTCTCCTGTCTCCAGACACCTTGAGCCACAAAGGTCCCTCAGCCCAACCAACATGGTTAACTTGGTGAACCAAATTCATATCTTTTCTCTTTTATTTATTTTTGTTTTCCTAACCTCTCAAGAGTCCTCTAGCTGTTGAGTGTGGTAGAGAGAAGGACTCTGAACAGAAGGCCATTTAGGTTTATCCACAATGACTCCGTACTCAGTATAGATTTCTTCTTTCTGGATTCTCAGCCCTTGGTACCTTACTATGCAATGATGCTTTCATTTTGCTCTACATTTTGGAAACTGCTGAGAACCGACCTCTATAATTTCTCTCAACATCTCACCAGAAGCTTTCTTATTCCTGACTTTTTCCAGTGTCCCTGTGGAGAAGGTCAGCCCCAAGGACTGAAGACGCAACACCGTATGGCAGTTAAGCAAGGCCTGTAAACTATCCACATTTGAAACCTGGCCGCACCATTTACTAGCGTTATCACCTCAGGTAAGTAACTCAATCCCTTTTGCCTTGATTTCTTCACATACAAAATAATATTTTATCTATTTCTTCCTTCTTCTGTTTGTTGTCAGGAAAAAGGACATCATGCAGGACTGTGCGACGAGCTCTTACCCTAATACCTGCCCATGGATTTAGGAAAAGTAAGGAAGTAGTTGTCCATAATGAGAGCGCTCTGCCCACGTCAGTGAGGACACGTGTCCCCTTGGGTCCCTGGTGCATCACTCCCCATCGGGAATGAGTTCCACCACGAGTTAGGGAATGGCCTCCATGCCCTACCTGGGAAAGCGGATGAGCAGGGAGAGAGCAAAACCCCACAGTATTTTCTGCCCCCGGATCCCCGGCTGCACAAAGACAGCATTTGCAACTAACACCCCAAGACTCCAAGGAATAAAGCTGACCTAGGGAGCCAAGAAGGTATGCTGAGTGCTAGTTCCAGAATCTACCAGAAATAGCTGAGAAGTTTCTGAGGTGGCCCCTCGGGGATGTGGGACACTCCTGGCACTACCAGACCCCTTTCTCACTTTCATTCTCAAAGAGTTTGTGTTTCCTTGGCAGTCCCCTCTTTTGTGGGCCAGGAGCTTTGCCATAGATGTTTCTGAGAATCTTAAGTGAATACTGTTTCTGTCCATCTGAACTTGTTTGGTGGCTAGGTTATTTTTTCCCCTCTTTGCTCCTTTTCTTATTTATTAAAGCTGACAAATGGGGAAGAAAATGAAAAGGAAAAGAACAAGCCCAGGGCCACAGGATGCTGGGAAAATCACTTCTATTTATAGCCTAAGACATTTTCAGCCATGTAAACACCTCTGCTAATCGCTGCCCTGCATGCAAGACCCTGGGGATCATGGCGCTGCCCTGGAAAGCTGGCAGCCATATACGGCAGAGCAGGGAGAGCCCTGGGCAGACTCATTGTGCTCCAAGTTGTTTCCAGAAGGAGTGGGGAAGACGGTCTGCGTCCCACCCGCCTCGCTGAACAGCAAAGGGCTCCTGGTCCTCTCTCACAGGGATCAGAATCTTGGCACCCACAGAACCTTTGGCAGAGTATCATCAAGAAGGGCCTGGCCTAGCACCCCCAATCGGGCCAATCTAGCTGACAATATAATAGCAGAAATTCCCACGTGGAGGGGCGGCTTCAGCACAGACTAGCTGTGTGACTCCAGGGAGGAAGCCTGTAAGTGGGAGGCTGCGTTTGCTCATTGGTGAACCAGGACTGCAGCCACCTCATCAGGTAACCATGAGAATTCGATGGAAATGGTGCAGGTGCAGTGCGGCCTCCAGAGAGGCCGTGACCTTGGCGTGCAGGGGTCTGGAAAGGCTCTGTAGACAAAGCGACACCTCAGTGTGGATTTGAAGGATGCTTAGAAGAAACCAGGAGGCAAAAGACATGGTTCTTCCCATCGACTTACTCCATGGGCAAAATCAAAGTATATAGAAATATCCTCTTCCTAGAGATAATATATAACATATTTTCTGCTATTCTTTCCAACCAATGAAAGAAGTTCATCGTTGTACTCTCTGGGTGCGCCAGGGGAAAGTATCTGGGCCACTTTCGATGCTGAGGTCTAAAGGCAATAATGAGTGAACCATAAAATTGTATGAATCCAGAGTTAAAACCTCAGTTTTCCAAATGTCCTATTTATATGGAAAAAGTCAACATTTGTTTCATTTCTTTTTGGTCCAAGAAGTAGAGACATGATTTGGGCATAGATAAATCTGGTTAAAAAGATGATTCTTCCTGGTATTCAATATGGCCAACAGCAGCACCAATGTATCCTAAACGTATTCGAATGTATTTTGAAGCTCCAAGGTATCAAATCACGTTTTTGTTCTCAAGGACTCATTTCTGACTTCGTTCCAATCATTCTTTTTAGAAAATCACTTTAAGAGGCGACAGGACTCAAGAGTTGACTCAAAAGCAGCAGGACAGCCTCAAAATCCTGCCCGCTTTCCTGGCTGCAGCCCAGGAAGTCCAAACGTGATTCCAGAATTTGTCGTAAGGGCTTCACTCTATTAACATGCAAAATCTCCAAAAAAGAATAGTGCTCGAGAACTCCACGTGTTCGCGATAACATGATTTCAGGGAACATAGTCCCAGAGCAGGAAGTGAGAAGGTAGAGTGGGCTGACTCTAGAGGGTGGGGACCAAGCAAGACTCAGGAAGCTGAGGCCAGGGTCCAGAAGGTGGCTGCTCTTGTTCTTTCCAGCATCTTCCCTCGGGTTAACCTGGCTCAATGGGCTGAGCTTACAGTCTGGGTTTGAACAACATTATTCACCTTCTGGTCCCCTTGCTTGAATATTTAGGCCTTCAAATCATACTTTGCCCTCCTGCACACTGTATTCTCGTCTAAAATGGAAATATTATGGTATAAGGATCTATTACAAATGAGAACTGAGTGTAGGAAACACTCACGAGTGCCCCCAGAGTGCCTCACATGTTTAAGCAGCTACAAAGGACTCAAGTTCTCCTCAAAGGAAGCCCTTAATGGCTTTATCCTCTTGACAAGTAATGTTACTGTTAGATAATTTGGACCCAGTCCCAACAAATAGAGTGTGCAAGCGAGTGAGTCACAAAACAGGAAGTACAGGGACGCCTAGGGGGCTCAGTCGGTTAAGCGTCCGACTTAGGCTCAGGTCATGATCTCACGGCTTGTGGGTTCGAGCCCTGCATCGGGCTCTGCACTGACAGCTCAGAGCCTGGAGCCTGTTTGGATTCTGTGTCTCCCTCTCTCTGCCCCTCCCCCCCCCTCTCTCTCTCTCAAAGATAAACACTTAAAAAAAATTTTTTTTAAACAGGAAATACAAATGACTAGCAACCGAAGAGGAAAATGACCTCACTGGACCTTAAAGATGAGACAAATACCAATTTTTATCTGTAACATCAGAAAAGCTGAGAGACAGATTGCTGAACACTGGGAACCTATACGTCTGCATATATATCCGATTTGCACAACCACACTTAGAATGTGCTTTATAAAGCCTTGGAAATGTTGTTTGTGAGACTTTCCTCAAAAGTGGGGAAATACTCATTATGTGTAAATATATATTTGAATAGACCAAAAGACCAGTAGAACTATAACAAGATGTCAATGAGGGTTATCTCGCAATCTCAAGGTTATGTATGTTTTCCTTCCTTGTGCCTTATTCTATTTTCCCAATTTGCTATAAATAGCAGATGTTTGTGATTAGAGAAAAAATGAAATGGTCTCAATGGAATAGCTCTAAATGTTCAAACCTCCTTGTTTGCCTGTCCCAGGGCTCCCACGGGACACCATGTTTGAGGCTCACCAGAGTGTGTTAATCAATTTCTGTGCTTATCGGTGGAACAGTCTGGAAAATATTATCCACAGTTAAAATAGTCAAGAGCACTATTTCCACTGTTTTGTTTTATCAGATGATATTGTCCACCATTGCTCTGCTAGCATTTAAAGACTTGGAAAGTAGATTCAGGAGGTGAGGCTAACTTGGTTGTTTAGCTACACGAACTGTAATTCACACACAGTTGTAAGAAACAAGAAGGAGAGAGTCGACTGTATACCCTTCACCCAATGTTCCCGGTGGTAATATTTTCAAATCATCATGCAGAACGTTGGTACAACCCACCATATTACTCAGATTTCCCCAACTTTACGTGTGCGTGTGTGTGTTCTCACTTCTACACAATTCCATCACACGTGCACATTGACATCTCCATCACCACAGTCTGGACACAGAGCCCATCACTATGATCCCAGTAACTCTCCTGCTACCCCCTGGAGAACGTGTTTTTAACTCTCATATGTGGGTCACATAACCTATCACTATCACATAGCCTATCATAACCTATCACATAACCTATCAGCTTGGGCGCTCACCTTTGGGGTTCCTGTTTTACATTAACTATTTGAGTCTTAAGGTCAGAGTTTGCCAGATGAATAAGGCTCTGGTTCCTGGCACCCTAAAATACTGAAATTCCTATTACAGGAAAAAAAAAAAAACAGTAAGAGGTAGGGCTGAGGAGGTCAGCTTCCCACCACGGCCGTAACCACATACAGTGGAACAGACCCTGGACTTATGCAGGAACCAGAAAATGGTGCTTTAGCACAGGACACTCTCCCTCTCCAAGAAACTAGAAGAATTTTCTTTTAATGTCCATTTACCAGGCCTACTTTCATGAAATTATCTAAGCAGAATCAATAGCCTCTGTAGCACTCTGAACGAATTCATCCAGATGTCCATTTGTCCACACCACAGTGCTAGCATTTCCTGATATAGAAAGTGTTCTCCAGGAAAGGAGAGGAAGTAAACCCTCAACTGTCTGTAAACTTTCCAACCCCTTTGACCAGGAAGATGCCAGCCATGACGGGCAGGAAAGCCAGCGACTGGACAAAAATACATCTCCTAGAACTTCCTGAGCTATGGTAAGTGACAGGTGTGCCACCCCTGGGTGAAAAGCTCAAGGGAATCACAGGCAAAGGACAAAACTTTCTCAGAAGTCGTCAAACTGGGAACTGGGCCACTCATGTACCCCTCCTGTGCAGTAAGTCAGAGAAAGACACATGTCATTAGTGATCTTCATTATCCAAGGACTGTTAGCCCTGCCAATTCTGGAGTTTCTGACTCATCTGTGAATCCAGAAACCAGCATCCGTGGGTCAGATGCGAGTCACCTAATTGACCATCATTGACCATGACCATGGTAATGAGCACACACGGCTGCAGCTAGGTGCAACATTGGACAACGTGGACAAGCGGTGGCACAAATACAATGTGGCAGCCTAACAGTCTTTAGTGTACATTAGGCTCATTGTCACTCTCAAAAACATGGTAAGAATAGTTTTTAGAAATATGAGTATAACAACTAAAGCTCCAGAAGGCGTTATCTCCCACAGAGCGCCCCAAGCTGCTAGAAAATGCCCAGTGTGGGAAGTTTCCATGCTGTTCCCTCCGTGCTGGAGAGCATAAAGGTGGTCTGTTCCGGTGGTGTGCCAGTTAGCTAGGCTGTCGTAACACAATACCACCCACAGTGGCTTAAACAACAGCAACTTACTTTCTCCCAGTTCTGGAGGCTGGAAGTCTAAGGCCAAGTTGCTGGTGGGGAGAACCGTTCTTGGCTCCAGACAGTGGCTGTCTCCTATACCTCCTCATGTGGCCTTCCCTCTGTGTGTGTGCTTTGAGAGGGAGCTCTGGTTTTTCTTCCTCTCTTTCAGGGGCCCCAGTCCGATCGGATCAGGGCTGCATCCTTATGACCTCATTTAATTACCTCCTTAAAGACCTGGCTCCAAATACAGTCACATTGGGCATTAGGACTTCAACATCTGGATTCCAGGGGATGCTCATAAGAGACGGCTGGGAGATTGCAGGTACTTTCTAAATTCGAACAGTTGCCAGGTATCATCTTAAAGCACCCAGCACGTTCCTCACTCCTGGACGTCTGGTTCCTGGAGGAAAAGCTGGGTCTCCAGAGGGATGTTGAGAACAGCAAATCCTAGGGACATTTTCACACTCAGTGAAGGTAAACGGGAACTTAAAGGTGAGTCCCTGAGACCCCTCAACTTCCAGCCCCCCTGCCTGTCTCCAAGCTCCACCCCCACCTCCCGCCACCCACCCCCCCGCCCGCCGAGAGCCAGACTGGAGAGGTGGTGTCAAGGCGTTGTTACACCTGTGTGCATGTTCCATTGACAGAGTGTGCAAAAATGATTTTAACCTCTCCCTTGCCCCACCCCCCCAAAACACAGCTAAGATTTGTGCTTATTTAAGTTTTGTTTCCATACGACACCCAGGATCTGCAGCCACGTGTACTTGTTTCACCCATGACTTCCGGTTCCTACAACTCTCTCCCATTTGGACTTTCTTTTAGGGAATTAGGAGGGAGTGGAGGGTGAGTTAAGGGGCATCTCAAGTAATCTATTTTGGGTGAAAAGCAGATAAAATCAGATCAAATATCTGCCAAGTTTCAATGTTGGAACTTAAGGGGCCCCCTCTGCTGCCTCACCACTCCCCCACAACCAAGAACAAAACTCTACTGTGACACTTTCTGTGTTGTTTTATACGTTTCTTTCCTTGCCTGTGGCCGTCACAACTCTGTGAGCTTCTGTACAGCAAGAGTTGGCTCTTGGCTATTTTCCTGGCATCTTAAATGTCTCTACCACCTAAAATACTTCAGGCCATACTGTCGGCATACCACCAAAAATTTGCCAAATTAGAATTAAGTAAATTCTTTTTAAATTTTTTTTCAATGTTTATTTATTTTGAGAGAGAGAGACCATGTAAACAGGGGAAAGGAGACACAGAATCCGAAGCAGGCTCCAGGCTCCGAGCTGTCAGCACAGAGCCCAACGCGGGGCTCGGATTCACGAACCACGAGATCATGACCTGAGCTGCAGCTGGATGCTTAACCGACTGAGCCACCCAGGCACCCCGGAATTAAGTAAATTTTTAGACAGGAAATGTTAGCTTTCCTTTCATCGTGTTGGTCAAAAACTAGAAAACACCATCCAAGGAAGACCCTTTCCTAACTTGAGAGGATTATAGGATAGGTCCTAAAGTATTGTTAGTATAGTAAGCAGTTATTAGCACCCACTTGTATGCAAGGCATTCTGCTAAACACTATGAGAGACACAAAAATATAAAAAGACCCCTGTTTCCAAAGCACTTAAAGAGAAAGAGAAGAGAGAATATGTGCTCCATAAAAAACTTCAAAATCAGTATTTGGATGGAATACTCCCAACGCTTCTAAGCATGCATGACAGCCACCAGCCACTGTCCACCAACAGGTGGAACATGAATTAGCAAAAGTCAGATCAACTTCCCCCTTTTCATCCTTTTTTCCAAGTGAGAAACACTGAAACTCTAGTGTTGAAGATTCAATGGGAAAACTAGGACAGTCGGGCTTTAATGTATGTAGGATTTGAACACTTGATGGGTCGTTACCAGTTTACTCCCCTGTGCCCTCTTCCCATGCTTCTGTTTCTCCTTAAGGATACTACACAGATTTTCATCCCATCAGCCACCCCTGCTCCACACAGCCCCACGGCCTCTGGGAAGGCTGACTCTTCCCCAGGTTCAAAAGTGACTAGCACCTTTCCTTCTCTGGCCACAACGTCTGCTCATTTGATAGGCAGTCAGGGTGACTATCAGGAGTGTCCTTTGGAGCAACACGATGGAAGCCCCGCTCTGTCTGCAGGTTGTACTAAGTCCTTGCCAGAAAACAGGGGAACCACCTTTCAGATGAAACACAACCTTAAAAGGCAGAGTTTGTCCAGAATCTCAATGGCATCATCTAGCTTCTCAGTCAACCAGTGCCAAACCTTCCCCTCCTCTCCGTTTTCAGCTTCCTGAAGTCAGAATAAGAGTCACCTCCAACGCTTAACCAGCTGGATTTGGCTTCTCTGTCATTTGTACACCTAATGAGTCCTAACTGACATCTGCTTTATCGGAGCAAAGTCCCAAGAAATTCAAACCATTTTATATAATTTCCTTGGAAGCCAAGTCTTTTGAAGGACAACAGTGTTGAGAAGCCTCCACTTGAGGGTTCCAGTCCAGTGACAAATGGGAAGGACTTGACATCTGACGAATTTGATGGTCTGGCACTTATGTTGGGAACCTTAATCTTGAGAGGTTGTTTATTCATTTTGAGCCTCAGATTCATCAGCTGCAAACTTGGGGTGTAACAGGAGGGTTCCACCCGACAATGGGGGTGGTTGGCTTCAATGAAGTACAAGGTACAAGGTACCAAGCCAGGCTAATATTCGCTCAAGTGGAATAATGGAAGATAAAACCAACTTATCCATTTACATAAAATTATTGGTATATTTGGCAGATCATCAATAACTTTGAAAAACGTCCCATGTATGCTAAAGCTGTGGCTGTCAGTCCAAAGTCATATGTCACTCCTCAACACAGGGGCAAGACCTCCCAAAGGAACCACTTTCAGAAAGGTGGTTGAGTGGCCCCAGCCTCCACAATTTCCCCTCTCTGTGTATTTTTTTAATCTCAAATAAATCAAAGACTATCATTCAACGTTACAACTACATTTTTCAGTGTGACATCTAAGTAAGGCAGGAAGCAATGAAAACGTGGGATTGTCCTTTTATGGAGGTATGTTTCCACTTGGTAAACATTTTCAGACACGGAAGCCACGGAGTTCATGGAGAAGAATGTAAAAGACGTGAGTTGCTTCGACTGTTGTGTTTTCTATGTTCTTGGTATTCAATGTCTCTCGTTCTAAATGTTTGATCTTATTTAGTTGCTGATGCCAAATGTTTAACTCAGAAAGATAAGACTGAAGAAGAGAGTGAGGGCTGCTTTTCCCCCCTACATGTGTGCATTTCTTTTTTGCTTCAAAGGGGTTTACAGCATATACAGAAAGAGGGGGGAATACACTCCCTGGTGTCCCAAGTAAGATTACACACAACTAAATCACAAAGACATTAAAGTAATAAATCTTCCTTTGTGTGGAAACCAAACCAATCACATAGTTGAGATCCCAAGGGGAGGCAGGGTGGATGGAGGGGAAGAATGAAGGGAGAAAGGCGAGGTTTGATGGAGAACATTAATTTTTTTCCCTTCACCGAAAAAAAAAAGCCATAAACCTGCTGTTTCCTCTATGGCTCATTCATTGCTGACCATTAAATTCTATTGCAAAAGTGTGTCCCTTGGGGGAATCTGCATCAAAACTAAAAATGCATGGCTATGATGATGCAAATTCAGAGTTTGAAAGATACAACTCCCAAAACGAGATCTCAAAATTATGGATGACAACCTTCCACAGAAGTGAAAATGAAATGACAGTCAGGAAGAATTTTAATTACTTCATGTACATTTTACGTCTTTTTTAAAAGATGCATGTCTGCTCTCAGATGTTGTCATAGACAAAAGGGAAAGTTCTCCTTGTGGTAGAAACCTACCTATTTCATACCCTTGTCCTGAAAAAAGACAGAAAACAAATAAATTGAGGTGGAAACTTTCAATAATCAATTCTGTGAACCCCAAATGGAGCCATGGCAACAGTAGAATACAACTCACCACTTTAAGAGGCGACTGTCAGTGCTGGAATAAATGGCGATTCTCTCGTTGGACACTTAAAGCATCTTCTGGCAAATCGAAGCAGTGTGGCCACAGGACTGTGAGCCCCTCGAAGCCAGAACCCACCTGCCGGGAGCTTTGCCAGACCCCAGCTTCTCATGGGATGCATCAGAGGGCGCCCCCAACAGCAGGCTCAGTCGGAGAAAGCTGCCATCTGACCAAGTCACCGGTGTTCAGTATTTTTGGAAATGACTCCATTCTCCCTATTGTTAGCAAAGAGAAGTCCTAGACAACCCATCTCCAGGGTATTCACCTACCATCCATCATCGCAAACGAATTTTGATGCTAAACAAAATAAAACACAAATACAAAGCCGATTTATGGCTCTCTCCAAGGACATTCTAAAGCCAAAAATATTCTCTTAATAATTATTGACTTTCTTTATTCTTTATTTTTATCCTTTATACACAGGTAAAGAGAAATTAGGTTTCTAAGTGCCATATTGTATCAAAGAAAAGGGGGAGGCTTGTTTAGAACTTAAAGAAAAAGAGAGGAAAGGAACAATAAACAACTAGTGTCTGAGATCTTGCTGGTATTCCAGATTAAAAGATGAGACAGCCTTGTTTAATAACAGTGAGACACTCTGGTTTTGCGAGTTCAAGTCAAATAATTTGACGTCGTTGCTTTGGGGATATGAATATTCACAACATGCCAAGAAATTTGATATGTGGTATCCCTTGACTCCTTTTAAGGGAACAGATTTTTTTGATATATATATATATATATATTCATCCACATGTAATCTAGCTGTGTGTTTAAGCCACAATAAATTAAACTCAGTGCTTTGATACATGAACCCCATTCATCTGAGGCTTCCAGGAATTGAATTTAAATCAAATATTGCATAAAAAGTGGCAGAATTCCACTTCAGACCCTTCTCTCATCAAGGTTTATTTTTATGAAATTGAGCACAAATATTTACTATGATTTATAAAGTTCAACAGATCTGGCATAGTCCAAGCCTCTGGATAAATGGTTTTGTTTACCTCAGTTCCATTAGAAAATTTTGACTCTATTTAAGGGGTATTCATATTGGTCAATTAACTGCTTCATTTGTTAAGTTCCATTTAAAGTACAATTTAATGGTGGGGGAGAAGGGAAAATGGGTGATGGGCATTGGGGAGGGCACTTGTTGGGATGAGCACTGGGTGTTGCATGTAAGTGATGAACCACGGGAATCTACTCCCGAAGCCACGAGCACACTGTATATACTGTACGTTAGCTAACTAGACAATAAATTATATTTTAAAAAATTAAAAAATAATAGGAATATAAGAAAGAAAGAAAGAAAGAAAGAAAGAAAGAAAGAAAGGAGGAAGGAAGGAAGGAAGGAAGGAAGGAGGAAGGAAGGAAGGAAGAGAGAGAAAGAAAGAAAGAAAGAAAGAAGAAAGAACTGTTTCCATTAGGTCTAGCACACTCAAAATTGTACTGATTTGAAAGATAAACATATGCATTACTCTACAGCATCCACTCAGTAGGACACAGGCAAGACAGAGGGACAGGAAGTTTACCAAATGCAAAAGCTCAGCATCCACAGAGCAATCCTTGACGAATGCCCAGGGCCCGTCCACCGAAGCAGGTGTTTCCACGAGCACAGGAAGAGAGAAGAAGCAAGGAAGGCCACAACTCTGCACAGACAAACCGAGAGATGTAGCTTAGTTCTACAAGTTTGAGCAGTAGACAAAATGAATTTGCAGTTAATTTTGACCCAAGCAGTGCTGTGAATTTAGGTCACGCCAAACCAAGATGCTACCACCTTCTGATACTTCTGCCCACTGATCCACACATAGGAGATTCCATGGCTCCCCTGGAAAGTGAGGGCCTCCAACGGCTCTGACCACACACACTCTGCACTTGGCCGCTATCTCCTGGCCTTGCGTAGCTCCAGAGAAGTTCAGGCCCACAGACCACTCAGAAAATTGAGTGGAGATCATAATGTCTGGCTCAGAGTGATCTGGGCAGTATTACATGAGAATTGTTATGTAAGGACACCTGAAATATCTATTTTGAGGCCTTTTCAAGCATTGACTTAGAAGGATGTTTCTAAATAATATGTAGGGGCGCCTGGGTGGCTCAGTCGGTTGGACATCCGACTTCGGCTCAGGTCATGATCTCACAGTTCATGATTTTGAGCCCCACATCGGGCTCTGTGTTCACAGCTCAGAGCCTGGAGTGTGCTTTGGATTCTGTGTCTCCCTCTCTCTCTGCCACTCCCTGCTTGCTCTCTCTCTCTCTCTCTCTTTCTCTGTCTCAAAAATAGACATTAAAAAAAAGTTTTTAATAATATGTAAATAAAATTGGCAGGTGACCTCATAAATTGCATTTATCATCATGTGTACACTCAACTAAAGCAGGCCAAATCCCTAAACAGACAGACATAAAAAAATGTCCATAGTCTTATTTACAGGAAATAGTAATAGACTTAAAAATGTATGGCCAACTAACCTTTGGCAAAGCAAGAAAGAGTATCCAATGGAAAAAAGACAGTCTCTTTAACAAATTGTGCTGGGAGAACAGGAGAGCAACATGCAGAAGAATGAAACTAGACCACTTTCTTACACCATTCACAAAAATAAACTCAAAAAGGATAAAGGACCTGAATGTGAAAGAGGGAACCATCAAAATCCTAGGGGAGGAAACAGGCAACAACCTCTTTGACCTCAGCCACAGCAATTTCTTGTTCAACACATCTCCAAAGGCAAGAGAAATAAAAGCAAAAATGAACTATTGGGACCTCATCAAGATAAAAAGCTTCTGCATTGCAAAGGAAACAATCAACAAAACTAAAAGCAACCAACAGAATGAGAAAAGATATTTGGAAATGACATATAAGATAAAGGGTTAGTATCCAAAATCTATTAAGAATTTACCAAACTCAACACCTGAAAAACAAATAATTCAGTGAAGAAATGGGCAGAAAACATGAATAGACACTTTTCCAAAGAAGACATCCAGATGGCCAACAGACACATGAAAAGGTGCTCAATGTCACTCATCATCAGGGAAATACAAACCAAAACCACACTGAGATACCACCTCACACTGGCCAGGGTGGCTAAAATTAACAACTCAGGAAACAACAGATGCTGGTGAGGATGTGGAGGAAAGGGAACCCTCACACACTGTTGGTGGGAATGCAAATTGGTGCAGCCACTCTGGAAAACAGTGTGAAGTTTCCTCCAAAATTTAAAAACAGAACTACCCTATGACCCAGCAATAGTGCTACGAGGTATTTACCCAAAAGACACAGGAGTGTTGATGCATAGGGGCACATGTACCCCAATGTTTATAGCAGTGCTATCAACAATAGCCAAAGTATGAAAAGAGCCCAAAGGTCCATCAACTGATGAATGAATAAAGAAGTGGTTTCTGTATACAATGGAATACTACTTGTCAATGAGAAATAATGAAATCCTGTCATTTGCAGCAACGTGGATGGAATTGGAAGGTATTAGCATAAGTCAGAGAAGGACAGATATCATGTTTTCACTCATATGTGGAACTTGAGAAACTTAACAGAAGACCATGGGGGAAGGGAAGGGGGACAATAGTTTCAAACAGAGAGGGAGGGAGGGAGGGAGGCAAACCATAGGAGACTCTTAAATACAGAGAACAAACTGAGGGTTGATGGGGGGCAGGGGAGAGGGGAGAATGGGTGATGGGCATTGAGGAGGGCACCTGTTGGGATGAGCACTGGGTGTTGCATGGAAGCGATGAACCACGGGAATCTCCCCCAAAACCAAGAGCACACTTTACACACTGTATGTTAGCCAATTTGACTATGAATTATACATAAAATAAGTAAATAAAAAATAAATAATAATGGAATGGAGAATTTACTGAAGTGCCATGAGAAAATCAAGTTTCTTCCCTGAAACATATTTGCCTTGAATAAGGATGACCGTTTGGCAGGAAACAACCTGGTGTGATTGGAACAGGAAACCCAAATAGGTCACCTAGTAAAAATCAACATAACATTTCTCTCTCAACTAAAATAGCTCTAAATCCCTCCCTAGCACACATGCGTGTGCGTGCATGCACAAACGCACACATATATACACACTTCCTGGGGTTAAGTCTCTGCTACCATCTTGGCTCAAAAGTGAGTGCATTCGTTCCTGTCTAGACACAGGAGTCCTGATGACTCAGGGTAAGTGGAGGCTCTCCGTGGGCAAAGACATTGTACTGGATTTTAAATTAGGGAAATAACACCTCCATAATCAACCCCTAAATATGCTCCTTTCTTGAGTCACTGGGTGAGTCAAGTGCCATCTAAATTCTCAAGTGGAGTTAAAAAATAAGCTGGCCCACCTTCTGTTCCACAAAAGAACTGTAAGATTCCCCAAATAGAATAAGTACAGCTAAGGGAGCCACAGAGCTTCTGCAGACTTGCAGCTGATTGCTAAGTTTGAGGGGAAAGAAGAAAAGCCAATCATGTTCAAAATCTTGTTCCATTCTAGAGTCTCACAAGAAGTTAGATTTTGAAAAAAATGTCTAACTCTACAGAAACAGTAACTTCATACACACACATACAAATGCTCATATACGTGAAGACAAGCGTGTGTGTAGCTCCCATGACCTGTACCTGTTAGAAAAACTACGGAAACATATGAAAGCCTCAGTGGGATGATACAGTGAGCAGTGCTGAGAATCAGAATATTTTTTTTAATGTTTATTTATTTTTGACAGAGACAGAGAGAGAGCACGACCAGGGGAGGGGCCGAGAGAGAGGGAGACACAGAATCGGAAGCAGGCTCCGGGCTCCGAGCTGTCAGCACAGAGCCCAACACGGGGCTCGAACTCACGAATCGTGAGCCAAAGTCAGACGCTTAACCAACTGAGCCCCCTGGTGTCCCAGATTATTCCTTCATATTCTTCTTGTTTATGGAAACACAGAAAGCCAGTGTTTCCAGGACATTCGTGTTCCTCTAGCTCAGTCTTACAGAGGCAAGGTGGTGGCTCCATCAAGACTCAGAAATCCGTGCAGAGAGGGGCTCAGCTGCGGCCCCCCGATCACGGCCTCTCCGTGCTCAGAGTCTGGGCCACCACGTCCAGTGCTGCTGTGTCTGCACAGTGGTGAGTGGCTTCTGCTGAAACACCTCCCTGAACCCACAGGACAAATCACAAATTGGGCACTTGCTTATCCCCTTCCCGAGTCCCAGAGAAAAGAACGGAACCAAGCAGCCCCCCGCTCCCTGCCCCCAACACTGGGGCCCCTGTTCTGGATCCACAGAGCATCCACGGCTGCTCCCTTCCACCTCAATGGGGCCACAAGGTGGAGATGATGACGTCTGCCATCATTCCCAAGTCCCAGGGGGGAGAAACACATGATTTTAAACCCCTCCCGGCCTGAGAAACTTTCAATCATCTGCCCCGAGCCTCCGCCTCCCCAACCAGGCCAATGAAGCTCCCCAGACTCTCTCGCTGAATGTGCTTCTGGGGTACTTGTGTCCTTCACATCTGTCCCATGAAGAAAGGGAGGGTGATCATCAGGAACAGATCTCAGCGGGTCAGCTCAAAGGGGGAGCTAGTGTGCCTGAGCCTGTGGCGGCCCCAAGAACCTGCAGTCTGGGCTGCTCTCCAGCCCCACTCGCTGCACAGACGCCCCCCTCTCCATGCAGACAGGAGTGGGGACCTGCCCTGTTCTCCACACTGGCCCATGGGAGACCACACTGGGCTGCTGGCCAGAGGGTGGGATCACCCTACAGCCTCAGTGTGAGCCGTCCTCCTTTTACAGGACAAGCGGCTTTCTCTTTTCTCCACCTTGCTGTGATGGGGCGGGGCGGGGGGGGGGGGGGGGGGGGGGGGCGCGGTTGGCAGCTCTGTGAGCCTCCCAAACACTGTGCTTGGGTCTGTTGGCCCCTGAAGGGTCCCAATTTCAGTAGGAGACCAGCCTCTTGTCCCCCTGGCTCAGCTCCCTCAGAAACATTCTGGAATAGAGGTGCCCGGGTGGCTCAGTTGGTTGAGCATCTGACTCTTGATTTTGGCTCAGGTCATTATCTCAGGGTTGTGAGATCGAGCCCTGAGTTGGGCTCTGTGCTGAGTGTGGAGCCTGCTTGGGATTCTCTCTCCCTCTCTCTCTCTCTGCCCCTCCCCGCCACTTACATGTTCCCTCTCTCTCTCTCTCTCTCTCTCTCTCAAAAATGACCTGAGCTGAAGTCAGACACTCAACGGACTGAGCCACCCAGGCGCCCCCACATGCTTCCAGTTATAAAATTACTAAGTCATGGGGAACACAGTCAATGACACTGTAACACTGGTGACAGGTGGTAGCTACAGCTTACTGGACACAACTCTCGAATCACTATGTTGTGCCCCTGAAACGAACATAACATCGCATGTCAGCGATGAAGTGAAGACAGTAACGAATAAATAATAACTTACTTTAAAAGCCGAAGAGAACATCCATGTCGGATGAAATCTGACCAAAAACAGTTTCACTTGAAAGTCTCCGCTGGACCGCTCCCGTGTTGGTGGGACATTCAAAGTACCTCCTAAAAACAAAGGACAGGATCCTTCATCACTCAGCAAATTAATGTGATGGTGGAAGCAGGTGACATTTGACACCTGCACCAAGTTCCGTATTTGGATGGCAACCGTGCGCCTAATCATGCCCAGGCGACTGCGTGCCTGTCTCCTGAGCAGAGTAACTGTCACTCGGGCCTCAACCGCTCCTGTGATACGCAGTAATTAAAGACGCGACCTGTTTGTCACTCCGACCAGATACCACACCTGGTTTCTCTAGGTCTCGGGCCCAAGGGAAAGAGTGAAAACAAAAGTGGAATATCTGACCTGTGCCACAAGGACACTCCTTCAGTGTCCGGACGGGGTTACAGCCTGCCCCCCACTCCGGAAGTAGGGTTGCAGGGAGAATTCATGACCTCAGCCTTCCTGAAGAGAGGGTGACTTCATGTATGTGAGTGTCAGGGGTAGGCACCTGTGTTAACACCTCCCGGACGGCATTACTGGGCTGGCACACCCCACAAGATTCTGTGCTCCGAATGTGAGCAGAACCAGCTCAACCCAGCCAGAGAGCCGGCCCGTGAATCTCAGCTGTCGCGGCCGGTCCCTGCACCGTCCCTATGCACTGTCCCCAGGGCCTGTCCTGCAATATTCACGGGGAGCCCCACTATGTTACCTTTACCTGGCTTTGTCACATGCACAGGTTGTCCGCTACTTTCCAGAAACCCACGAAGGACTCCAGAATCACTCTACGCCAATGTAGGATGCATTTTATTCGTGGCACTCTTTAAAGAGTAAATAAATTGAAGCACAAGAAATAATCGAAACCAGTATGTACCTCTGGCAGCTGCACGGATGCAGGAAGCCCGGAAGACCTGTCTTTCGAGCACGGAGCTAACCTCACTCCCTGCCCCTGCTGCCCCAGAACTGCTGGAGGTGCCCTGGGAGAAGACCAGGGGCCAAAGGAAGGCTAGCCGTGTTTTGGAAACAGTCACTGGGAATTTAGGGCAAACTTCCTGGGAGTGTGTTAGAGGCTCATGAGGTTGACAGCATGGTGGGGACACTGAGCACTCTGGATTTTCCTCACATCTCTCCGTCTTGTGTTGATCACACCTCCTTCCTTGGCTGCCTCTGCTCCTCCAGAGGCATCAGATCCCCTCTCAGCTCCAAACCCACCCTGCTGGGGGTTCCACTGAACCCACAGGGGCGGGAGCTTTGACTTCTCAGTTCAACACTTACTTTGGTTCGTTCAAAGGAAAAAGCAGAGAATGACCCTCACTTGGGCATTTGCGATTTCACAGGATTTACCGAATGCGAGGAACACGCATCGATCATCTACTGCCGGCTAGGAACAGCCGTACGATTCCAGAATTGAACCTTCAAGTGAAATGTCCGGCATCCGCCCCGTGGGGAGGGAGGTCCAGGATTGGTTGGGCACAGTAGGAACGTCATCCAGGAACAAGACCATCTTCCTCCTGCACTGCTGCTGGTCGCTCGCTCACAGGCAGGCTGGTGTCAGCTCCTCAGGGCTACCCTTCACTTTGACTAATCACATACCAACAGATCTCTGTATTTTAAATGATTACGCAGATTCTAGTCATTACTTGGCCAACTTCCTCCAACAGCACTGTGTACATAGAGACAAAGACCAAATGGAAAGTATTTGTCAATAAGAGGAGGCACAAAGAAGGAAGAACAATGAACCTTAATTTACATATTTGGTTAAAATCTTGGCTTAGAGAAACTCACACTTGGAAAACACCACTCATTTAGCGAGCTGCCTCCACATCACCCATACTGACCTATCGTACAAAACATACAGCACACTCCACCCAGAAAAACATCTGAGTAGAAACATCATTTCTAAACTTCTTTCAAAATATGTGCATATACCTAGGAATATTTTTGAGCAATGTCTTATATCATGGTGTCTACAAAATAAAAAAAGGAAGAGAACAGCTTCTCCTCCCTAACCAAGTGAGCCCTTTCCACCGCCCCCCACCCCCCACACACACAAAAGGAGCTACTCAAACAAGTCTTCCAAGAACTCATGGTCTAACAGAGCAAGCTCCAACACTGACGTGCTTTTGTACCATGTGGGTTGAAAGTCTGAGAGGCACCCGTTCACAGCTCAGTGCAGGTCCCAGAGCCTCTACTAAGGAGACAACAACCTAGACTCTGCCTGATACCCAGAACCACACACTTTATCCAAGTGGCCACTCTCCAAAAACTTGTGAATGATGGAAGTGCTTGTTCTGGCCGAATTGGACAAATACATTTTAATTATCCAGCTCCACTCCTACCTCTCCCAAGGCTGTTGTAAACAATAAACAATCCATCATAAACAATCTCATTAGTAATTTTCAAGATATCAAACGACGTTTCAAGCCTACTTTCAACATAAGATTTGCGTCTTACTCTCATCCCTGTTTCAGAAATGAACACGGATCACCAATGTGTAAACAGTGGCACCTCTGTGCACACAGTATCAGAGGGGCCGCTCCACAGGCTCTCTGCAGCAATTGGGCAAACTAGTTTAATTTCAAAAATTGTTGGGGTGCTTTATACTTGTGGTCTTGAGATTTCCAGATCTCACATACACACGGAGTCAATAAATAAAAGTTTTCAAACCACCACGTAGACACAAGTACACACAACTACGAGATAAAAAATTGGGCCTCCAGACAGGTATCCTAGAAACAGACAGGTGCAGATAGGAACTGTTTCCACACCCCTGGTGCAGTCTGGCCCCTGCCCCCTGACTTGGATGGAGTTGGTAGCCTCAAGATCCCTCTCAATCTGTGATCTGCTTCTGCTAAAGCCCCTTCACAGTCCCTCATGGGGCCCGAGTGCAATTTCCCTTTGGCTCCTCTCCAGTTCCAGTCCCAACCAATCCACACGTACTCTAGTCAATGCAGACTTCCCCAAAGAACCATGGGTCAACTCCCTCTATGAAGCTGTGTCACAACAACTTACCTTAAAATGATAATGAGGAGAGGCTAAAAGACTCTCAGGTGGGAGCCAACAATGCAAGGCAGAGCTTCAACATCACCTCTTCAACGGACATCCAGTGCCTTCTTCCTCATGACACGCTGAGCTTGCCACTAGGAGCAAGTCACTTCCTAGTCCCCGTAAGGATCCCACCCGGGAAGGGGTGGGCACAGGAACATTAGCATTCATGCTGCTCTACATTCTCACCAACAGTTCCTGTTTCCAGGGATTTTGTTTTGTTAGCCATTGTAGCAAGTTCGTACTGGTGCTTGTCTTTCTCATGTCTCCAACCTGATTAGCTGATGGTATCAAGCACTTTTTCTTATGAGCATCGGCCATTCCTAGATTCACCCTTCATGAATTGTGCGTTCAAGCCTGTCGCCCATTTTTATTAGCTTTTGTTTGTTTGTCTTTTTATTATTGAGTTTTGTAGACATTCTTTATATATTCTGGATACTAATCTTTTGTCAAGTGTGTTGTGACAAATATCTGCCCCTAATATGTGGCTCGCCTAATCATTTCCATAATAGTGTGTTTTGATAAATGGAAGTTTTTCATTTTCATGAGTCTGATTTATTCATTATTTTCTTTTATGGTTAGTGCTTTTTGTACCCTATCTAGGAAATAATTGCCTACCCTCAACATCAGGAAAATGCTCTCTTTTTTTAATGGAAACCGTATAGGTTCAGCTTTTACATTTAGATCTGTGATCCCTCCAAATTATCTATGTGTATGGCTTTGCATCCATTTCCTGGGGCTGCCATAAAAAATTGCGACAAACAGGGTGGCTTAAAATGATACAAAAGTATTCTCTCGTGTCTGAAAACAGTTGCTTTACATATTTTGTTCAACATTTTAGTTGCTTATGGCTCACCATCTTACTTTACATTCCTGTCTGTCTTAACCGGTCTCACCACAATGACCAAATCTTCCTCAGCCTGCGCTCTGAAAAAATCTAGCTGCACTCTGTTCCCGTTTCCACCAACACGAGAATCCTGTGTGCCTTCTTCATGTCGCATCTTCTGAGGGCCCGGCCCAGTGCCCTCCGAGTAGAGGGCAGACAGTTAATATCTACTCAGTGCGCTGTTGTGACGGGGCCGACCTCAGATTAAAACCTTGGCTTAGAGAGAAAACCACAGTCCCACCAAAACTTCGGCGGAGCCACTCACCTCTGCTGGAGGGTGGCAATGTGTATGTCAGTGACCCGATCTCCAAGCTGGAACCTCAGCCAACCATGTGCCCCAGGGGACTGGAGGCAGAGTGAAGGCCACAGTGTAGACACCCGGCTCTTGCAGCTGCCTCTCCTTGCCGAAATTCTGGGCTGGAAGTCCAGACCCTGGGTCACTGGGATTGGCCGCTGAAGGGATCTGTTCAGGTTATGAACGATGATACCTTGCCCCTTCTGCAGACCCAGGCCATTTTTCTCTTCCACCAGCAACTTTCATTTCGATTCAGGAACGGTTAAGATCCTGGCAGCATTTTGTTCTCTGAACCTATAAAACAGGGAGAAACTGTGGAGTTAGAGTAGTTTCTCTGAGCAGGGAGTCTGCTAGTTGATAGCAAAGATTTGAGCAAGAAATAGGAGACATGTTTTAGTGTCAGTATGGAAAGACATCCCCAAGCACTGGGGGACTGGGAAGACTTTAGGTGCTCTGGAGCTGATGACCCTTGCCCATAACTGTGTTAGCTATGTTCTCCAGAGAAACCAAGGCAATAGAAGATGATCAGAGAGAGAGAGAGAGAGAGATGATAGATGATAGATAGATAGATAGATAGATGATAGATAGATAGATAATTGATAGATGATAGGTAATAGGTGATAGATAACAGATACATAATAGATATAGATAATTGACAGCTAGATGATAGATAATTGATAGATATATAGATAGATAATAGATGATAGAGATGATAGATATAGATATAGATAATTGATAGCTAGATGATAGATAGATGATTGATAGATAGATGATATATAGGCAATTGGTAGATAGCTAGATGATAGATAATAAGATAGATAGATAGATAGATAATTGATAGATGATAGGTAATAGATGATAGATAGATAACAGATATATAATAGATATAGATATAGATAATTGATAGCTAGATGATAGATAATTGATAGCTAGATAGATAGATGATAGATAATTGATAGATAGATAGATAGATGACAGATAATTGATGGATAGATACCCAGATGATAGGTAATTGATAGACAGATCTTAAGGAACTTATTCACTTGATCGTAGGGACTAGCAAACCTGAAATTCATAGGGCAGGCCAGCAGGCTGGAAACTCAGGCAGGGATTAGTGCTACAGTCTCATGGAAGAATTTCTTCTTCTGGGGAAACCTCAGTTTTGGCTCTCAAGGCCTTCAACTGATTGGATGAGGCCCACCCACAGTATGGAGGATGCTCTCTTTTCCTGAAAGTAAACTGGCTGTAGATGCTAAGTGCATCTACAAAATGTCTTCACAGCAATATCCGGAGTAGTGTTTGATTTCTAGATTCTATAACCTAGCCAATTGACAGCTACAGTTAACGGTCACAGTAGTCTTATAATCTATAGAAGTAACAAAAAGGGGTGGCATCTAATAAAATAAATCCTAGAACCACGTTGTGAAGAAACACCAGGAGACAAAATAAGTTTTCAAGCAGTAGTAGCATTTACTTAAATTGTGAGGCCTGCAAATTAGGAGAATCCAAGGAGGAAAATCCATTTATGAAGACTCCTCATGGGCATGGGGTGGCCTTCAGCTGCACCCTGAGAAATCTCTAGAATCCAGAGGAGAGTCTTAAGACCCTTCCTTCAGATCAGCTGGGGTCGAGAATGCGCATGATGACTTGGGTCAGGAACAGGAACCTGGGTCTTGAGCCTGTGGGAACAGAAAAGATCCTGTAGACACCACCGATTCGACAGCATCATCATTCCCACAGGAGGAAATGGACCGTGTTTTCTGACTGCGTTTCATTTTCGTGTCGCATCCATGCAAGCTTTACAAGCTCAGCAACACATCCAGGGGTGCGATCGCTTTTGTCCCTCAGTAAAACCCTGCAAGAACACGGGCCGTGTGTCACCAGAGCCCTCCCACAGACGAAGAGGTTCCTGCTGCCATGCAGACCAGTGGGGCCGGATGGCTCTGCTGTGCGCACGTCTCCTCTCTTGCCCTCGCCCGTGCGCCCTGGGCCCTAGGAGAGGAAGCTGCCTAAACACAAGTTCCTTAACGCAAGCTTTAGAGGCACTGGTTTTAAGTTTCGGGGCAAGAACTACAAAAAGGCCGTTAACACATAAAAAAGGCTTCACCTCACCAGCCATCAAAGAAATGCATGTAAAAACAGGATCCTGCTTCACTTTTCCCCCAGTCTGAGCCACTCTTCCTCTGGTGTGTTTAGACCCCACAACTGCCTGGAAAGGCCCTTCAGGGACTGTCTTCAGGGGAGCCCCAAGGCCTCAGGAGAGGGCAGTTTTAAAGTAGCAATCAAGAACCTGGGGCACCTGGGGGGCCCAGTGGGTTGAGCCTCTGACTTCAGCTCAGCATATGATCTCAAGGTTTGAGTTCGAGCCCTGCATCAAGCTCTGTGCTGACAGCTCAGAGCCTGGAGCCCGCATTGGATTCTGTGTCTCTGTCTCTCTCTCTCCACCCCTCCCCTGCTTACTCTCTGACTCTCTCTCTCTCTCTCTCTGGCTCTGGCTCTCTCTCTCTCTCTCTGAAAATAAACTTTAAAAAGTTTTTTTTTTCTCCTAGAAGCCAGAAATCAGGAAGAAAATGAAGAAAAGATTAGTACATATGATCATACACACCCTTAAAACTAATGTATGTTTTAAAAAAAAAAAAAACATAAACAAGAGCACCTGGGTGGCTCAGTTGGTCGAGCGTCTGACTCTTGATTTCAGCTCAGGTCATGATCTCATAGTTGGTGAGTTCGAGCCCTGAGTCGGGCTCTGTGCTGACAGTGTGGAGCCTGCTTGGGATTCATTCTCTCTCCCTCTCTCTGTCTTTCTGCCCTTCTATACTCGCTCATGTGTGCACTCTCTCTCTCTTAAAGTAAACATTTTAAAAATACCATACACAAATTTAAAAATATCATTTTAGGAAAACTATTTAAAACATAGAAAATACATCAAGGCCTAATTTCTTTCCTACACAAATACTCCTCACAAGTCAACAAAAAGAAATCTAAAGCACCTTACATAAAAATAGGTAAAGCTAAAAATATAGATAGATAATAAATTATGTAAAGATATTCAACATCACAGTGACTAAGGATTTAGTAAGGCCTGGAATAAACATCCTTATACTTTAGTAGGAGCAGCTGTGGCCTCCCTGGAAGGCAACCTCACAGCTGCATTCAAGAACCAAAGATGCACATCCCCTTTGTCCTCACAAATCCACCTGCAAAAACGTATCCCCTGCTTGAACACGTATGCAGACCTGTGTTCTATGGCATCCCTTCTGCCATCTTGGAACTGGGGAACCCACTGGGAACAAGGTTAAGTCCATCAGATTTATAGTAGAATATCCTCCCAAAGAAGGACGTGCAATCTTTAAATAAAAGAGAGAAAAACATGAGAATAGTCTAAGTGATATTAAATGGGGAGATGGGGAGAGCAAATTGCAGAAGGGAATGCATAATATAAAAGCATTTGGGGGGTGCCTGGGTGGCTCAGTCGGTTGAGCGTCCAACTTCAGCTCAGGTCATGATCTCACGGTTCATGGGTTTGAGACCCGTGTCGGGTTCTGTGCTGACAGCTCGGAGCCTGGATCCTGCTTCGGATTCTGTGTCTCCCTCTTTCTCTCCCCATCCCCCGTTCATGCTCTGTCTCTCTCTGTCTCAAAAATAAACATTAAAAAAAATTAAAAATAAATAAATAAATTTTAAGAAGCATTTAGGTAAAAATTTCTGGAAGAATGCACCCAAAAAAATGTTCATAGGGGTTGCAGAAGGGGGGATTTTGCTTTTTACTTTGGGCCATTTAGTAACATTTGAAATTTTATCCGTAGGACACATCACTTGTATAATAAGAAACGGACTGAAAAATTAGAAAAGTTGCATTAAATGTGAAGATAGCCCTTATATACTGACACATTCTAGCACTCTGAATATACACAGATGACTTGGTTTGAAAAAGGTATGGGGTGGGGGCACTGACTGGCTCAGTTTGTTAGGCATCTGACTCTTGATTTCGGCTCACATCATGATCTCATGGTTCGTGGTTTCGAGCCCTGAATCAGGCTCTGTGCTGACAGTGTGGAGCCTGCTTGGGATCCTCTGTCTCCCTCTCTCTCTGCCTCTCTCATGCTTACTCTCTCTCTCTCTCTCTCAAAATAAATTAACTTTAAAAAAAAACCACATTCTTCACGTTTCTTTTGTTTTGCCAAACGCAAGCCTTCTAATCCAAAGCAAAGTAAGATGGCAGTCGATTTTGGTTGTGCAGGGAGTATTCAAACAATTTGGGCACCTGTGTCAATGTCTGTGGTGAGAAGGTAGCTCGTTGTTCCTGGAAGTAAAGGTCCATCCCTAATCTAGCCAGTCCATGACACTGTACTTACCATGTAAGAAGTTTCAAGCAGTGGCTGTGGTCCTCTGCGGGAGTAGAAGAGGCACGAAATCTCTTTCAGATTGTTACCTTCTCCTGCTTGTGGCCAGAGTTTCATCTGCCATCCACCCAAAACCACCAAACTTGGGTTCGTTAGTTAATTTCTGTTCTCACTTGCTTCTACTCCAATATCAGAAAATAGTTTAAAGTGGAGTGGATAGAATATAGGAGAAATACCTCCACCCAGGACCCAACTCACCCCTTGCAAGAAATCAATTATGAAACATTTCAGGCCATTAAAAATAGAAAATATCATTTTGGAGGTATCTGGCTTGCCACATTACACTGAAGGTTGAAGAGCCCGGAGAATATTCAGTGTGGAGCTCCTTCCAATGCCCACCATCCTGTCCCAAGGGAGAAACAAATGTTCTGGCAAGGAGCCTCGAAATGGCCCTCTTACCCACCCCACTCGTGCCCCAAGCTGGGAACCACCCTCACAAGCAGTAGAACATTAAAAGTAACATTTATTTTCAAAGCCACAGATCTCTCAGGAGCTAGTTTTTAATTATAGGCTTACAAAGGATTTTTGGACTTAATTTTTTCTCCAGTGATTTGGAAAAATGAAAATATGTGTTTCCCTTTGGCAGAGTTATCCTAGAAGGACTCATAGTGTGAAGTAAGGAGTAGACGTTGTGATATTTGACACTGATTTGCTTAGGAAGCCACAGATGATGGAGAGCAGACTCGATCACATGCCCCACACCAAGGGAACGGGTTGGATCAAGGCTACACATGCACTGACACCAGGGGCAGCTGTGGGGCATCACCAGGAGCGTCCACTGGCCTCAAGGCCAGGAGGGGTGAGGTGGGTGCATTCCCTCACAATTCCCCACAGCAGAAAGACGTTATTTAAATGTTACAGCAAAGAAAGAGGCTTCAACCTACATTAAACAGCAAATTTTTCACAACGTTAAAAAATACTGGGGCTCCTGGGTGGCTCAATCAGTTAAGCATCCGACTTCAGCTCGGGGCATGATCTGAACAGTTTGTGGGTTCGAGCCCCGCATCAGGCTCTGTGCTGATAGCTCGGAGCCGGGAGCCTGCCTCGGATTCTGTGTCTCCCTCTCTCTCTGCCCCTCCCCTGCTGTGCTTTCTCTCTCTCTCTCTCTCAAAAATAATTAAACATTAAAAAAATACTAGTGAGGGGTGTCTGGGTGGCTCAGTTGGTTAAGCATCTGACTTTGGCTCAGTCATGATTTCATGATTCATGGGTTCGAGCCCCGCGTCGGGCTCTGTGCTGACAGCTCAAAGCCTGGATCCTGCTTCGGATTCTGTGTCTCCCTCCCTCTCTGCCCCTTCCTCACTCATTCTCTCTCTCTCTCTCTCTCTCTCAAAACTAAATAAACATTTAAAAAAATTAAAACAAATACTAATGAAAGCCATGAGCACTTTGCCGTAACTCAGGGGCACCGACATGGGCAAGCTTCTCTGTCCACTTCAGCACCAGTTGTGTCTAAACCACCTCGCACAGTAATTTCTGACTCTCCTCTTGTCCTTCAAAGTTCTGGCTGTGGCGCATGTGTGATTGCTTTCCCAGGAACTGAAATTCTAAAACCGTCGTGAAAGGGTTCCCTTTATTTCTCTTTTCTTGCCGGCCTCTCAGGACTCTGCTTCGCTCTTTCTCAACCCTTCATCTCTCCGTTCTCTTCCCGAACTACCTTTACCCTCCAGTAGTTCCGAATCCGTGGAAGAGTCTGCAGAGGCTTTCAAGGACCCGGGTTTCTAGGGGCCGGCCCGCCGCTGGCCCACAGCAACAGTTCAGGACCACGAACAGTTACTGGCATGGCTGGGGCAGCCCCTCCCCACAGGGCTTCCTGCCCTTGCCCCTGGGTCAGCGGGGGTGGAGGGGGGGAGGAGCCATGTTTCTGAGGTGTGGCCCCGTGGGACAAAAAGTGCTAGGAGATTAGATAAGTTTGGGAAACATCGCCTATTACACCCACCAACTCTGTACGTAGAAGTTCTGAGAGGTCCTGCTGGGGAAGAACCCGTAATCCTTTGTTCGGCGACTCCTAAAGTTATTTGACTATTGGTCAAAAACTGATCCAAACGGCAGCCAGGGAGTGAGGCATTCGCTTTATAAATAAGCACCAAATAACTACCTACCTGGGAGGGCCAAGTCACTGACAGCTATTGTACGTTAGAGCGAATGAGCTCACCAGGACACCTGCCTCAGGGCCACTGATCAGTCTCAGCGATTGGGGATGTCTTCACTCGAGAAGTCAGGAAAAAGCAGAAAAGTATAAGCGTTCCTATGTCCGTGAGTAACAGAGCCTCACAGAGGCAGTCTGCAAGGGTGCGGTCCCAACATTCTGCTCGGGGAAGAGGCAATAACAACACTGTGATGTACAGAAAGATACCACAGAGCCGAAAACAAGAGACAATGCTCCTTGAGTACGTGTCCTACACCCGGCCCTGTTCAGAGGGCTTCACGTCTATTAACTCATGCATTACTCACAATAACCCCCCATGTAGGAAGGATCATCTCCGTTTTATAGATAAGGGAACTGAGGCACAAGGAGGTCGAGTGCCCTGCCCTTAACTGCACAGCGAGTAAGTAATGAAGTTGGGGTTCGAAGCCAGGCAGTCTGATTCCAGGATCTGTGCCCTTCACCGCAGGATACACGCATGCCCTATCCTGTGGATTGTCTCTTCCCAGTATGAAGTCCGAGTGTCAAGGAGCCAGCACCTTGGAAAAGATAGCCCACACCTCCCTCCCTCTCCTTCGCTACAGCTCCATGCTTGGACAGACGAGTTTTCACTGTTCTCCAGCCAAGTGCAGACAAGAGGATGTCTCAGACATGGTGGGAAAATTGTAGGTTCTCAAATCTGAAGCCACGAGCATCCCGCACTGGAGGCCCCAGGGTGGGGAGGGTGCCGGGAGTGGCTGGGAGTTGGATTCCCGGGTAGCAGAGACCCTGGTGCAGAGGGTGTAGCGTGAGGGCACCTCCCCACGGGGGTCCTGGGCTCCCCCAGAGCAGGGGCTCCAGTGGGAGCAGCACGGGCTCTGGGAGGCTGCAGCAGGGGTGCACACACCTGACCAGACATCTCGCCCCTTGGAGCTTTGCTGAAACACAGGTCACGGGCCCTGCCTCCAGAGTTTCTGTCTGAGAAGTCCGGGGTAAGGATAAGAATGCGCACTTCCTGCAAGTGCCCAGGGTGCTGCCTCTGCTGGTCCACAGACCCTACTTTGGTGCCACCAGTGGGTACAGACTAGGGAGTCACTCGGGCCCTTCTCATTTGCCAGGCTCACCCCCTTCGGCTCGGCACTTGCCCCCACTCTGCTCCGCCCCTCCTCTTCCACTTGACTTCCTCTCGCCTCCCCTTCCCGGGCTCGGTGTGCCTGCCGTCTCCCAGAAACCCTTGCCTGACCCCCTCGTCCGCTCATCCACGCTGCCTGGAAACGAACAGCTTCCCCTCCCAGGACACCAGTCACGTTGCTGGGTCTGCTACTCGCTTGGCCATCAGACCACACTCGCCACTACTTGCAGGGTCCCCTGATCTCGGCACTGTCCACCAGATATGGTGGTTTCAACAAATACCGGTTAAATCAAGGAGCAGAGTCATCTAGCTTGAGGCCATCCCTTAGAAGAGGACGTCTGAGGGGCCCCACCAGACTTGGCTCTGTGGCCCTTCCCGACTTGCCCCAGTGTCGCTTCCAGCAGTGGCCCCCCTGACTCCCTCCCCGTGCTGCCCTTCACACCTCATAAACCTCACCATTCGGCCACATGCCCAGCAGTGTAGGGTGATTACTGTCTGAACCGATCATTCCTGGGCGTGCAAAGGACCCTCTTAGCAACTAATTCAGGGATTGAAGATGCACATTTGAGCTGTCCTAGGAAGACCAGCATGCTGGGCCAGCACAAGAGTGGAACTTCCTTGTGAGGCTGTTCTCTCGTGCTCATAAGGTGGTCCACCGAGGGCCTCTTTGAGACAGCTGTCCATCCTCGGTCCGGTCCGCTGTGGCCAAGTTGACAGAGCCACATGGTGTAAAACATGGCAGCCCGTGATTAGGTGAGCACATGATCAGGAGTCTGGGGACACTTAGCTGGTGATAGTGTAACGCACAGTCTTCTGGAACAGGTAATCCCCTATCAAACACACAAGCTTGCTAACAAAATGTTTGAGGAGTCCGCACAGGCCCATGCCACAAAACTCCTTGGGATGTTGATGTCTTAGTCTGTTTGGCTTTCTACTACAAAACCCGCCAGGTTGGGTGCCATATACACACGAGAAATTTACATATCACAGTTCTGGAGTCTGGAAGCCTGAGGTCCCCTGTTTCTCCCTTCTGTGCGGAATGACCTCTGCTCCCAGATCCTAGCACTTAGGTTGGGACCGTTCAGATACTCCTCAAAAAGCAGCCTAGGGAGCAAATCCTCTTTTATTACCTTGTTTGTCTGGGGAGATCTGTTCCCAATTCTACACAACAGACTGGAGCGTGAACTACAGGACAGGACCCATTTGCGAGTTGGAGCTGTCTGGGAAAGAGAGTACCGACCTGACCCCACTGAAGAAAAAAATCTGGGCTAGTTCTTTCCGATGGTGATGGGCATTGTTAGTGTTTTCAGTAAGACTGGAACAAACAAGACTGCATTTAAGACTTTAGAGGGGGGGAAGAATGTTTCCTTTTGGGAAGCAACAACCATATGTGCAAAATAACAAGCAGGGTTTGCTGATCATTCGATGGGGGGAAAAAAAGTTATAAGAAAGGCAGGCCCGAGTTCCCAAGGAACGCTAATTATAAAGATTTTAAGCGGATGAACTCCAGATCAAAGCCCACAGTCCTCTGATAAGATCACATACTTGTTAATGGAACAGAGTGCCATCAACTTATTTTTAGCTCAGGAAGCAGAATACTTCAGTGTCACATGATCATAGTGTGACACAGGTGGCCCAAAATCAGGGCAGCTTTTGTTTTTCTCCTTGGGAGCAAAGCGCTAGGGTTGTTTAAGAAAAATAAGGACTCCTCCTGTTTTGCAATTTCTTTTTTTTTTTCCACCTCTGAGACCATACTTTTTTTTTTTATTGTATACAAATAGTTGTGTGTGCTTAAAAACATATACAATTCTTCCACATATGTATTCAAACATAAACTAAGGATACAAATGTTGCACTATGTGTTTAAAAAGCCACTTGGTAGCTTTCTACTGTGTTGTAACAAATAATTTGTTAAACAATACGAATTTATTATGTTACTATTGTGGAGATCAGACATACAAAATGGGTCTTCCTGGGCTCAAGTCACGTAGGCAGGACCTCGGTCCTTCTGGAGGCTCCAGTGGAGAATCTGCTTGCTTGCCTTTTCCGGTTTTGCAAGACCACCCCCTTCCTTGGCTTGCAGCCCCTCCCCCATCTCACAGCAGGTGCCTGTAGGCAAGCCAGGCCCTTGTCACCCCGACATCTCCCTGGCTCTCTGGCAATGGGAAAGGCTCTCAGATCTTAAGGAATCCTGCAATTACATTGGGCCCACCTGGATAATGCAGAATGTTCTCCCATCTCAAGGTCCTTAACCTTAATCACACCCACAAAGTCCATGTGCCAAGCAAGGTAACATACGCGCAGGTTCCAAGACAGGGTGTGGATATCTTGGGGGGCCATTATCCTGCCTACTACAGCCACCATAACATTTCTACTAACTTCCCCTATCCCCATTCTAAAATTAGCATGTGCTTTTCCTTCATGTTAAGGCAATCGTCAAGTTGTCTGTGATCAATGTTTTGGGAGGAAACCCCATACATCTAATTTCACTATCGCTCTATATTTAACAGGACAGATTAGGAGTAGTGTTTATCCGGAGAACCTCAGAGTTGACAGAAGCCAGGGAGGAATCCCGTCCCCCACAATACAGAGGTCCAAAGCCTGCATTCACGCACCTGCTCCTACTGTGGTATTTTTTTTTAATTTTTTTTTTAACATTTATTTATTTTTGAGACAGAGAGAGACAGAGCATGAATGGGGGAGGGGCAGAGAGAGAGGGAGACACAGAATCGGAAGCAGGCTCCAGGCTCTGAGCCATCAGCCCAGAGCCTGACGCGGGGCTCGAACTCACGGACCGCGGGATCGTGACCTGAGCCGAAGTCGGACGCTTAACCGACTGAGCCACCCAGGCACCCCTCCTACTGTGGTATTTTCACACCAGCCACCCCTCTCCAAGCACGTCCCCACTTCTTGAATCCTAGGCCTCCTACTTACCTCCTCCTCAGTCTCTTTCATACTATACTCCTTGTCCTCTCTATTTGGGCCCTTTTGCCAATGCTGGCCTCATGGTTTCTGGAGGATGGCATGCAGCCCCTCGCATTCCCGGGCATTTATTTCCCTAGATGCTTCCATCTACCATGATTCAGCTGCTGGTGATGGCACTGCCATTTTGGTGCTCAACTCTTGTTCTCCCTGGGTCTCCACACTGAACCTGAACAGGTCATTTAGCAACAGATGTGCCCTGATGTCCTTCAGGGCCTAACTTTTTATATCCAAATGGGACTTCCTCGCTACTCCTTGCTCAAAAATTCATTTTAATTTTTGTATTCTCAATCCTGGCTAGTAATATCATCATCATCATGCACTCAAGATAGCAAATATGAGAGTCTTGCCATCAACCCAGATTCTTGCCTATCCTAAAATAAACACTTTTTAATAAGTTTTTGAAATCTGCTTATTCTATCTGAGAAGTGTCTTTCAAGTCCAGTCTTTCATTTCCTTGAAAAGACAGAAGACATAAAAAATAGACACATAGAGAAGCAAAGTACTCTTTGTCTCCCAGATAACAGTCAAGGACATTACCTGTCCCAAGGTTCAAGGGTGGAAGTTTCTTAAGGTATTATCATGCAATGACCTGCCATATTCCTAAAGTTCCACAAAATAAGTTTCCAAGATACACCTATGGGAACATGCTATTAGAATGTCATTTCCAGGGGCACCTGGGTGGCTCAGTCGGTTGGGCATCCGACTTCAGCTCGGGTCATGATCTCACGGTCCATGAGTTCAAGCCCTGCATCGGGCTCTGTGCTGACAGCTCAGAGCCTGGAGCCTGCTTTGGATTCTGTGTCTCCCTCTCTCTCTGCCCCTCCCCCGCTCATGCTCTGTCTCTCTCTGTCTCAAAAATAAATAAACGTTAAAAAAAATCTTTAAAAAAGAATGTCATTTCCACTGCTATGGTGCTTCTGTGTTGACCGGAATAATTATTAGAGCACAGAATGTTTTCAAGTGGAAACTTTGGAAAAACTCAGTTGTAAATGCAGCGTAAGCACAACCATAGTGTCCTAAGTGGTGTCGCCATGAATTTCCTGCCATCAAACCAGCTGATGACTTGGGGTCTGGGGGGTGGGGGTGGCGATATTGCAAAAATATCCTTATTTTGAAACCTCAGAGGTCATAACTCTGCTTTTACAAACCACCATGCATTTTCACGGCCACCCACAATTAAATGTCACCAGACACTTAGCATTTTGATCCCTGAATCGTGTTTTGCTCCAGGCACTACCTGAACACGATGTTGAGTGTGTCGAGCCTTGGCCCTTCCTCCTCACACTGTGCTACAACCCTGTCAGAATCTCCGTTTGTGTCCCTGGCACCACCCTTGGTCCGGGGTCCAGCGGTGCATCGCCCTGCGTTGATCCTGTATTGATGTCAACTAGGATGTGCAACATTGCATTGATATCAACTAGGATTCACTGATATCAACCAGGATGTGCAACAAACAGGTCTTCATAACCTGATGTAAATCAGCCACAGGGGTCTCTTCAACATTGACAAACCCAAGAATGTCTCACTAATTAAGACAGATTTTATATTCTCTGTGTGTATCACACACAAATTGGCAGTTACTGTTTCATCAGAACTATTAGTTACCTTATTGTCCTCATTTCAGCATGTGGACCAATCCGATAAAATGCTAATTTCATTCTGAGATCTTGTGATATTTTGTTCTTAACATCACATTTATTTCATTTTGAATTGGCATGTTTTTGTAGAAATTACTTTGAAGTAACTTACAATGTAATTCCAAAGAACTTTAAAAGGTATGATTATCTCCTGATGCAATAGATTAGTCCGGGCTTCCTACTGATATTTTTCCAATAAGTAAAAAAATGTCCTACTATACATTTCATTTTTTTTCTGTTTTCTTTCACCTCTTTTGAGATTCATCAGCAACTCTCTTCCACAAAACACTGCAAAGTTGAAGTGGTTTTGAATGCATTTTATTTCGTTTTCTTTTTTAATCAGGGCTTTTTTACAATTAGAAATGCCTGGTTTTTAAAATTCTACTGCCCCACTACAGAACATTGAAATATTAATTCATTTTTATTTAATCATAAAAATAATGCATTAATATGATTTTTTTTAATTTTTTTTTCAACGTTTTTTATTTATTTTTGGGACAGAGAGAGACAGAGCATGAACGGGGGAGGGGCAGAGAGAGAGGGAGACACAGAATTGGAAACAGGCTCCAGGCTCCGAGCCATCAGCCCAGAGCCTGACGCAGGGCTCGAACTCACAGACCACGAGATCGTGACCTGGCTGAAGTCGGACGCTTAACCGACTGCGCCACCCAGGTGCCCCGCATTAATATGATTTAAAAAGCGCACATTTTTATCTTTCATTCCTCTGGTGTTCTCTATTGCAATTTTTTAAACTACACATTTAACCATATCACTTTAGGCAATGTCTATTGAATCACACTTTTAATGTTAAATTAGGTTTATATTACTGTACAACAACTATATTCTACTCTGTAAGCCTTGACAAATCATCCATACTTTATCTAAAGGACTGTCTTAAACTAAAATGCTATAATCACATTTACAACATTAGGATTATGGACACATCGCCACCACAGAAATGAATGTGCAGTCTGACTCTTGAGCAAGAAATGTCACCATACATCACATCGTACATCGTACACACATCATACATCACGTGTAATCATAACACGTCACACCATACATGATGAATACATCATATAGACATCATGCATACATCATGCATCACACCATACGTCATACATACATCATACATCACAAATACACGTCATACATCACACCTTGCATAAATCACACAGATATCATTCATCACACATCAGACATAATCATGCATTGCATCATCCATCATGTATAATTCATGCATCAGACTACACATCATACATCACGTCATACATATATCATATATCTCATGCATACATCATACACCATGCATATATCACACAGACATCTACATCATACATCACATCTTGTATCACATGCATACAGTATACATACATCATACATCACATGTGCACATCATACATCACACCATACACCATGCATGCATCATATATAACATAAATACACATGTACCACATCATACGTCATGTATCACTTCATGCATACATCATGCATCACAACATACATCATGCATTGTATGCATCCATCATACATGCATCCTGCATCACATTGTACATCATACATACACCATACGTTGCATGCATGTGTGATACATCATACATCACACCATGCACACATCATACATGCACCACACATCACATCATTCATCATACATATATCCTGCATCGCATCATACATCATGCAGACATCATGTGTAACATCATACATCATATATCATTGCCAGGGAATGGCCCACCCATCGAACATTTGGGGGAGTGACATTAAATTCATTTATGTCCCTATTTGTTTGGCTGGTTTCTTGTTTTTGTTTCTGGGTTTGTCTTGCGCTCCTCCTGAGCCAGCTTCAGTTGTCACTACTCCTAAATCCCGGGTCCCGTTCTTTCCTGCACTCCTGTTCCATGCTGCTCAAGTGCATCTGGGTAAGTGTTTGCCTGCACGTGTGAAGACGAAAAGCTCCCCCAGTGCTGGCAGGTGCCAAATAGTGTTATGTTGCCCAACACTTTGCTGGGTATTAGCTCAGCATGGAATGCTCAGCTCAAAACCATTTGTCACCAAGCTGGATAGACCAGTCCCTCATGGGCAGACTCAATGCTAACTGTTGTCTCCGCCATGAAGATTCTTACTCCAGGAGGTGCATGCGTACCTTCTTACATCTTCGGGATCTGCACTCGAAAGCAGCTTCTGAGGGAGGCCTTGCCTGTACACCTCACCTGTGCTCTTTCCCCAGGCAACACCTCACAACCCCTCTCCCTGCTTCTTCTCTCTCTGAAGCCTTTAACATCATCTACTAATCGATGTATCTTACTCGTCCATCTGCGCATTACCTGTCTGAGCTATGTGTCCAGAGATGCACTTGGCACATAGAAAACACTGAGTAAATAAAAATAAATACCATAAATACCATTGTTGGATGAATGAGGAAACTGGGAAGCCACTGTCCTGCTGTCTTCCTGTGTCCCCTCGAAGCAAGTCCTCTGGTGTTGACATCACCCTTGTCATGCCCTAGGTGACTGGTGTGTGTGCTTGGCTCACTCTGTAAGCATCTGGGCTTGTGTCTTCACGCTCGCTTGTCCAAGCCACAGGTCGTGTTTCCAGGACAGCTCATTGTTTGTAAGTTACTCTTCTTAGCTGTTCCCAGCTGAAAACTGAAATCTCTTTCAGCTCAAGGACACCTTTCCCCTTTTCTCTCCTTGATCTACTCTTTCCTTCCATGAACTCCACTCTCCACTCTGAAAGTCCTGAATCTATTTCCCACACCTCAAAACTTGGCTCTTAGCTTCCCATGTCTGTCTGACGAGCTGAAATCTTCTTAACATTCTTTTCCAGATCACCACTGGCTCTTCAGCCAAATCCATTCTGCCATTTAGCCCATCCAGACACCTTTAATTTCAACGATCCTATTTGATAAGAACTCTTTTTTACTCTCCTATAGCTCCTCTTTCAAAGCAAACTCTTCATGTTTTATAGAGGAATTACCCTCTCATTGCTCACTAAACATTAGTTAGAAAGTGTCACATTCTTTTCTGTTCCGTGAAGTATTCATGCTTCCTCAAGGGTTGGCTGTTTTGCTTGAGGGTCATGATTGCTTTTCATCAAGCTCTTGAATGCTTTGGATATCTGGTGATCCTGGGGGTGTTTTCTTGTGTTGTGGGAAGATCTGTTCCATCTACTGCAGGCAGTCGGAGTGTGTTGCTTTTGTGGCTATATTGTTTCTGCCTCTCACAGGGCTCCCCCAGGGCGCCTGGCTCGCTGTCATCACTGAAGATGAGCTCTGCTGATGGACTGTGGGGATGGAGCTACCAGGGAATCCTCAGTCACTGTCCTGAGCCCCAGGTGACTCTGGAGTATGATGGTTCCCTGTATTTCTGTCTTGGAAGGAGCTGCTGTCTTTTTAAACTTTCCTCTCTTCTCTGTCTTCTGCAGGGACTGGGCTGACTATAAGGACCAGCCTCTGTCTCCAGGCCTTTCCAGGCTCGGGGGCTGCTTTCTCCAGAGAGCAGTGTGCCAGCACCAGCTGAAGGTTCTGAGAAGGGCGCCCAAGGACCACTGCGCTAAGCATTTCTCAACTAATCATTCCCGCTATTGGATATTCAATGCCCGTCTTGAAACTTCTCTGGGATCTCCTGGGAAGGCCCGTGACATTCTCCCCCATTGCTGTGAGTGAGTCTCTTTGCTCTAGATCCCCACCCCTGGCCCTAAATGCTTTCCCTCTTGCAGGAATCCCTCGACATTCCCTGCCTCCTGAAGATCTTGTCTTTGTTTCTTCTGGATTTTCAAAGAATGGAAACATGGGGCACCTAGGGGGCTCAGTGGGTTGAGCGTCTGACTTCGGCTCAGGTCATGATCTCGCAGTTCGTGAGTTCGAGCCCCGCATCGGGCTCTGTGCTGACAGCTCAGAGCTTGGAGCCTGCTTCGGATTCCGTGTCTCCCTCTCTGTCTGCCCCTCCCCTGCTTTTGCTCATTCTCTGTCTGTCTCTCAAAAATAAATAAACATTAAAAAAATTCTTTAAAAGAATGGAAACATGATTTCTATTTCTCAAATATCTGATTTCATACCTTTTGACAGGTAAAGCATGTTTACAAGAGTGATTTTTATTGTTCTACCAAGTTGCCTCCTCTCTCCAAACCTTTCCTCAACCCCACATTGCTAATTATTTGCTTCACTTCATGCTATAAAGACAGCTAACAATCTTTCTGCTACCCTAATGCATTCTTGTATTTGATTTGATATTTGTCAATTGAACTAAGAAATTGCAAATCACAGTAGTTGTCTTTTAGATCACTAGTTTAAAAATCTTTCCTGTAATCTACTTTGGATGCCTCTTTCGATTAAAGTCCTATTTAGAGGGGCGCCTGGGTGGCTCAGTTGGTTAGGCATCCGACTTCAGCTCAGGTCATCATCTCATAGTCGGTGAGTTCAAGTCCCGCATTGGGCTCTGTGCTGACAGCTCAGCGCCTGGAGACTGCTTTGGGTTCTGTGTCTCCCTCCCTGCTCTTGCTCTGTCTCTCTCTGTCTCAAAAATAAATTAAAAAAAAAAAACTTTTAAAAAATGTAAAGTAATACTTAGAAACACACAGACTCCCCTTTTCCTGCACTAACAACATCATGAGGTGTTCACAGCTTGAGAGCAAGTTTTAGAAATCTCAGGTGGGGTCTTCCCACTCAAATCAACGATGTGTCCTTTACGCCCATTCTAAGCACAAGACACCAAAAGTAAACCACTTCCCTCTCATCTCCCAAGAAGTTAGTAAACCTTCTGAGGGTCCATATTAGCCCAGTAAGATGAACCATCCCTTTACCCTCCCTGCTTCCAAAAATGGGATGAGACTCAAAGTCCATAAAGGTAGTTACAACAAAGAAGAAGGAAAAGCCCAAGGAATTGTGCCCAAGAAGGGGACACTGTACAGAGTGGCGTGGAGGAGAAGGAAACTTCTAACAGATATTTCAAATAAAATTCATCATTTTTCCTGATTGTTCATATTTAGTTGTTTTTTAGAAACCCAATATTAAAAAGATTTTTGTGAAAATAAACAGAAATTTAAGGTATCTGAGGCTTCCTGTTATATTGGAGTATAAATCTCAGATTACTTAAAGATAACTACAAAAGTTCTAGGATCTTTAGAATCCTTGGATAAAAACATTGTCTGAAAACATTCTGGACTTCAGTCTTGAGTAGGAACTAAATTTTAAGAGATCCTCATTCAGAGATGAAAAGGACACGAAGGGAAAAGGTAATAATGGGGCCCTGCAAACTGCTTAAAATACCAACAGAAAACCCAGTCCAGCCTCTGTCCTGCCTCTCACCCCACATGCCAATTATGATGGCACCTGCCTTTGTCCTCACCCTTGACAACTCAATTCCAAACGCCAAGTCCAACCCTGAAACTACCGCAGGGAAAAATAAACGGTGCAGAACAACCCAAGCACGTCACAACCCTCCCTGCCAAAAAGCCTCGAGATCAGTGCCTGATCTTTACATGGACTCAGGTAGGATTCACATCCATCTGACAGAGCAATTTAGTTCAGGGACCATCCACCATTCTTCCTTCCGTGGCTCCTGGTCTCTCGCATGAGCTCACAGAACTGTTTTTGTTTCCGAAGATGGTAGGAAATGAATCCCACAGGCCTGGCTCTCTATACACCCTAGGGATTCAAGCAAACCTTTGGAAAATGCCAGTCGTCTCCACATCTAGGGTCCGGGGTTGCAGCCCCAAATGCCCAGATGCTGTCCAGGTCATGGGGAGAGGAGACTCCCTGGGGGCCCTCCCCACCTTCTGGGCTTGCTCTTCAGCCCTGGTCCTCCATAAAACCGCATCTGCAGACCTTTCCCTGGGAACTTCGCCCCTGCCCAGTGAAGAGGGGAGCCTCCAGCGGTCAGGAGTCCTTCCTCTCCTGCTGCAAAGGACACAGGTGCACATCTGAATGGTAGACTCTTTAAGAAACAGTAATTCATCTTAGAGAAGCCTGGCCTGGGAACTTGGCATGCTTTGCACATAAAGCAGCCAGCCAAGAGACACCGTGGATGCACGGGTGGAGCAAGAACACCGGTGGAGAGGCGGAGCGGGCTAGGTGACCGCAAGCCCCGAGACCGAGAACTCACGGAGCACATGACCAGGTGCTCCCAGAGACGCGGAGCCAGCGCACATTGTTGCTTGGCGCCCTGCACTTTTGCAACAGCTGCTGCGCTCCACTCCAGTCACCAGTGGGTATGAGCGGAACGCTAGAAAAATGAACCATAGTGCTTCTATTACTTTATTTATAAAAACCAAAAAACATAGCTCTGATAGCTCGTAAGTATTCCACGGCAGAAGCTGAATTGAAACTTCAGAAGAATTAAGCCCCGCCCACTCCGGCAAATATCCCCTGAATGGGGTCTGGGGACCTGCCAGCCACTTGTGTCAGTCATTTCCTGTTCTGCCCACAAACCAGGTAGTGCTTACGCGGAGCTCTGACTGTCCCCTCCTCCTAACACAAAGAAAGAAGCGCAAATCAGAAATCAGAAGGCTGTGGGATCTACTCCCCGCACTCGCAGGGAAATGGGCAAAACGTTGATTCAACTTAGCCCAGGCTCAGGGAGTCTAGTATTTTCTGTTTTATTTTCCTAATAAAATAGCGTTTTTGTGATAATACATTATGGTTTCATTGTGCACGTCCTAAAGAATGTTGTCTTTTTTAAACGTCCTGTGGCACAGAGTTGCAGATCCGATTTTCGGGACTTTCTCCTCCTGTATTTTTGTTAACAAGTACAACTTAACTTGGATAGAAAATGACACTCTGTGTGTATGACCGTGTGTGTGTGTGTGTGTGTGTGTGTGTGCACGCATACACAGAGTATGCTAAAGACTTGACACACAGTGATGCATTCACTGCCTACAAAAGCCTTAAGGGTGGGATTATCATCCACCCACACAGGTGAGGAGCCTGGGTCTTGGGTAGGTTATAACCAAAGGACTTCAGGACCTGTCGTGGTCTCACAAGCTGCATCATCGCTGGGCCAGATGGCTGCCTCTGGACCTCACCACACCCCCTCTACACCTGTGAGAAAGAGCCAGGTCTACCTTCCTAAGGCCTCCTTCCCCATTCAGTTCAAGTCTGGAGTTTGGCCAAAGACAGATCCTGAGTGGACGAGAGGCCCCCTCTGGGAGCATTGCCTGCTTTCCAGCTCTTCCCTGGCACTGTCTCGTTCCCCTTGGGACTCTTTCCAAAGATGCACCCCTGGTTAGATAAGAGCTGCAGCTAGATCCCCAGAAATGCACACAACCAGGGTTGAGCAGGGAAGAGGTGCCAGCAGGGGTGGAGCTGAGGAAGAAGGTCGCCAGGCCAGGCGCCCAGTCATTGTCTCAAAGGCAGGCGGCATAATCCTGCTCCGTAGATGGTAAAGCCGGGAGCACATGCAGTCAGCCCAGGGCCAACAGCTTACAAATGTCAGAGGAGATTCAAGCCCCATGCTCCCAGGCTCTCACAAGCAGGTGCTCCTTGTCCCCCAGGAATGTGCCTCTCTCGAGGAGGGACTGGTGGGGATTGCTGTCTGGAGGTGAGACAGATGGCCGCAGGATTTCAGGGCGAATGGGGCTGGGGTGTGCGTGGGGAAAGCCGTTTGCCACAAGGGCCATAAAGGGAAGAATCTGAGCCTGCAGAAAAGACGTTGTTGGCGTTCCTTCCCAAAGAATATCCACGGCAGCTGCAGAAGCGGTGGGCACTGATGCCAGGTCTGGGGGTCTCTGACGTGACTCGGTACCGGGTCTCCAACCTGAGGGCGAGCTGCAGGAAGGTCTGAAGGCTGACCTTGACCCGGCACCCCCGAGGGGGTGGGACTGCAGAGCCGGCCACTAATGCCAGGCGTAACCTCTGTGTGAGCACCGCACCTGTCTTCCAGGAGCAGATGCCAACAGGGACTCTGTCTCTCCCAACGTGAAAAGGCAGACTGACTTTAAATGTCCCTGCTGCCAGCATCCCAGAAGACAGGAGGTGGGGTAACACGCTATCACGGACTCCACTGACTGAGTGTCTGAGTCCAGGTAAGTATCTGCTTGTCCATCTGCTCGGATGCCTCTGCTCTTTGCTCTATGTGTGCACCTGTGTTTTTGCCTGCCTTCCTTTCTCATATTTTATACTTCCCCTTTGCTGCTATCTGACCATATTATATGACCACGGTGTATTTTTATTAGTTTTGGATTGGTCTTTGTTCCCTATTCTTAAGTTAAACTTATGATGACTAGCACACTCAATTTGCTTTGCAAAAAGCAAAAAAAAGGAAGTAGCTTTTTATTACAAGCGCTAATTGATTTTCCCTGCAGCGCGCTCGGGAGGCAAGAAGCTCCCTCGCCTCCGACACGCAGCCTATGACGAAGACGACGTGACTCCTTGTCACTTCTACATCTGCACAACCTGACCGAAGGTGACTTTCCTGAGAGGAGCCCACTGGCCGCACCCCAGGGCCCTGGGTCATCCAGAAGAGGAGGGAACCCATGTCCTGGTCCAGGTAATGTGTGGGAGCACAGGTGACTGGGGATTGCAAAGAAGATAGAAGGAGACCCAGAGAATCCCGGCTTCTGATAATGTCCAGTAAAAGACACTTCCAAGCTCTGTGTGCAAAAACAGCATGTCTGATGGCATTAAAAAAAAAAAAAGCCAATTCAATAAGATACCCTGAGGCCACTGGCAATGCTGAGAGATCAGGAATCAATAGATTTCCTTGTGATTATACATCTTCCAAGAATATCATTACAAGAGAACTCATGGACAAAAGTCCACAAAGCATTCGCCTGGTGACAGTTGCCCAAATATTTGGCCTTGATGAACAATTTACAATAATGTTTTCAAATACACTAACTCCAAAAACCAGCCATTGGTCTATCCCAGAGGAGGGGGAATGGGAGCACATTATCTCACTTCACGACTTACTTCTCTTCAGCAGGAAACTACAAAACATTGAACCATAGTAGAAGGTAATGGGACAAGGGTGCCTGGGTGGCTCAGTCGGTTGAGCATCTGACTTTGGCTCACTTTGTGAGTTCAAGCCCTGCATCAGGCTCTGTGCTGACAGCCTGGAGCCTGCTTTGGATTCTGTGTCTCCCTCTCTTTCTGTCCCTCCCCCACTCAAGCTCTGTCTCTCTCTCTCTCAAAAACAAATAAACATTAACAAAAAAAATTTTAAGGTAACGGGACAGATGATACTTGATGCCATAAAGATCAGCATGGGGCAGCTTTCTGAAATGCCCTTAGGGGAAACTTTATTTTACATTTTACAAAGCTGGATATGTTATGTCGTTCCTGTTATAGGATAAAGCATCAGATTTCAAATACCGTCTGTTTGTCGCAGGGTGCTCCTGACAGAGCAGCTCTTGTGACACCCTGGCCCCTACTATGAGGACCATCGGAGCTCCGTTCTTTCCTCCTTCCCTGTTTCTAACACAAATACCCGTCCTCTGGACCAGTCTCCAGCTTTATATGTTTTCCCCCAGGGACTTGTTACCAAACTCTGCCTTGTAGTGGAGCCACTGAATTGCTGAGCCGGCAGGCATCCTGGGAATCGCCATCTGATGCCTTTAGTTGCAAGTAGAGAAGGACACCTGAGTGCCTGAGACACAAAGTGACCGGTCAAGGCCACACGGCTGGTTAATGTTGGGAAGCGTCAGCGACAAAACGTCCCCATCCCCGTGCTTCTCAAATGCTTGCTCTCTGAGATTGTTTCCAGAGATGCTCGAATATTCTACTGACTCCTAAGAAATCCACGTATATTTGGAGTGTACATCTCAAAGAAATGGGGGTATTTGAGGTAATGTTCATAGTGCGCTAAACCCCAGAAAGGTTCCCAGAAACAAGCGTTTCCTGCAGAAAAGCACTTCCTCTGCCTGAAGAAGGCTAGGGCGCCTAATGTGACACCAGGCAAGAAGCCACCCAACACCGGGGCCGTGCCGGAGAGCCGGCTGTGCATGAGCCATTGGCTGCTTCAGAGACCAGAGACCACAGCTCGCTTCTTTAGGTCGGCCACATAGACCCTCTGCCTCCGCATTCTCTTTCCTCGGTTTTCCATTCAATAAATACAGCCTGGAGGGAGACGGTGTCGTGGCAGGGCAGGGGAACCAAGGTTTCTGCTCCTTTAGACGGGGTCCCAATATCTTAGACTCCCACTCTCCTGCCGACGGTGTTTCGGCACATGACACTGCCACTCGGGTCCCCTTCCCGAGGCGTGGCACTGAGCTGTGCAGACTCCTCGTGGCGCCCGCAGGGAACGTAACCCCAGGTACTCAATCCTGGGCAGCAGCACCGGGGTGGACTTGTCCGCGGTGGAGTCTTGACTGGCTCTGGATCTCTCCCCTTTGCCGCCCACGCTCCGGAGACCTGCCTGACGACCTGGCTTAAGTGGGGACTTGTGTCATGGGATTCCCAAGTACTGTGTGTGCCTTCCACTAATAAAATAGGTTTCATCCTAACAGGAGACGGTGCAGTTCACCGACCTGTCATTTTGCTTGTGTCCTCGAGGCCCTTACATTTCACTTGAGGTGCAAAACTGTCCGTTAGAAGGAAAATTTCTTTTTCGTTCGTAATGCTGATCGTGAACAGGTTCTAAGTATGTGCAAAAACCCCATTAAAGCAAAGCGGTGACTATGAAAAGAATGTCTGTATACAGGGGGAAGAGAAGCCACAATCACTAGTTTTGTCTTTGGCTTTTTTTTAGACTGGCTCATTTCTGACGCCTTCTGGGACGTCTTCATGCTTGGTAGAATTTCTCGCCTCTGGGCAAATCCAGGAGTGCAACGGCTGGATGTTCTGGTAAGAGGATGTCCCACTCTGTGAGCACTGTCTTCCCAAGCATCTGTGCCGGTCTATGCTCCCGCCAGCCGTGACGGGGGCTCCACCTACTCCAGCTGTCTTCGCCAGCATTTGGCGCTGTGCTCTCTCCCGTCCACACTTCCGTCTCCCCGTCGGTGACCTGAGCATATCTGAGGCCCCCGGGGCTGCATCTGTGAGCCTGTGTTGTGTTCATCACCTCAGACTGTTTCATGGCGCCCCCACGGGGCGTTTGCTGCCTGTTAGCAATGGTCTGGGGACGGCTGTGGGACGAACTGTGTCCCCCCGCCCCAGCACATCGGACGGTGGCTGCCTTTGGAGGTAGGGCCTTCAAAGAGGTAATTAGGGTAAACTGAACTTACCTGGGCTGGACTTAATCCAGTATGACTGGTATCCTCAAGAAGGGCAGCTGAGGACACAGGACAGAGGGACGGCCACACGAGGACACGGGAAGAAGGCAGCTGTCTGCAAACCGTGGAGGGAAGCCTCGGAATGAAGCAGGCCTGCCGGCACCTGGACCTGGGGGCTCCCGCCCAAGGGTCGCTGTGTAGCAAAGGCTGCAGGTTGCTGACGTCTGGCCCCTGGGCAGCCAGTCCTGTCTTTGCACGGCAGTGACCCCAACCTCCATGGTGCCGGGCACGTTACACAGTGATTTGTCTGCTGAGCCCTCGCAAGGCCAACCAGGCCTGTTTGAAACGGCAAACATAACAGTGACAGTTACCTCCCTTGTGCTCTTTGCCAGAACCTTCCAGGGCACTGAGGACTTAGGGCTCTCCAAAGCTCCCAGGCCTGAAGCTCCGAGAAACAGGCCACGGTTGTGCTGGACGTGGACCAAAGCTCCCGCCTGTCTGCCCGGCAGTCAGTCACCTCCTGCAGCATCTCGGCTGGGCCCAGTCACCCTCCTTTCTGCTCTGGCCCGGGGCCCGGGGACGGGGGCCGTGCTCACAGCTGGGCACCCTCAAGCTGATCGCCACCAGGAACGGAGGACGGTCTCAGAACTGATGTCTGCAGTCTGGCTGGGTCCTCGTCGTGCTCGAGGAGACAGAGAGGACACAGTCCTGCACACAGGACGGGGACACTTTCCTGGACTTGTCTGCTAGAATGCCTCCTTTTTGCAGCCACAGCGTTTGAGAAATGACAGCTTAGAAGCTCCAGTGCCTTCCAGAAACACCAGCCTCAGAACGGGAGGGGCTGGACCAGCCTCAGAGCAGGGTGCCCAGGGCCAGGAGCCGAGGTGGCGCTCTATCCCCCCGCTTTGTGGGCACGTCTTGTCCGCCTTCACCTGTCTCCCCCACACACACACACACACAGTCACTGTAGACACTGCTCATTTCCACACACCTTATCATGAACGTCGTCAGACCCCGGAAACATGGAAGGCATTACGCGGTACACACACCTGTGCTCACCGCCCGGAGTCCGCAAGTCCTAATTTCTCACACCATGATCCATCCACCCTCTCTAGCCCTGCGTCCACTCTCCTGTTCGTTATGTATTTCAAAGCAGGTTTCGGACGTGAGCGCACCTGCTCCTGGACACTCGTACCTGTGCATCCTTCGCCAGAGTTCGGTGTCTGTTTACGGCTCTCCTTCAAATCCCACCTTTTGAATGTAATGATGTAGGGGGTGATTTTTCCCTTTCAAATCTCACAACACTGCTGAGGATGACGGGAAGTGCTCCTGAGAGGAGGGAAATTGGGGCTGGAGCTCCTGTCTGTGGCAGGAACCCTTCCTGTTTGGCGTTCACACAAGCAGGCTGGGAATTGAATCAGATGCAGGGGATGCGATCCTCCTTAGTATACCTGAGGGGAAGAAGTCAGAGTCCAGGAGGCCCCAGGGACCGGCCCAGGGCAAGAAGTTCTGTGCAGCTGGGGCCCCAGCCCTGTGTGTCTGCCCCCAGCTCCCTCCTGAAGCTTTCTTCCCTCTGATCCTTCCCTCTGCTCCCCATCACCCCCACCCTCATCCGTCTCTCTCTGTGTCTCTCTCTCTCTGTCTTTTTCCATCTGTCTCTCTCTGTCTTTGTCTCTTTCTTCCTCTCTCCTTCCTTCTGTCTCACTCCGTGTCTCTGTCTCTCTGTGTCTCTTCTCTCTGTCTTTCTCTGTCTCTCTGTTCCTCACTCCCCTGCCCCTGTCTCTCCTCCCTCCCTCTGTCTGTTTCTTTCTGTCTCTCCGTGTCTGTGTCTCTGTGTCTCTCCTTCCCTCCCTCTGTCTCTTTCTGTCTCTCCATGTCTGTGTCTCTGTGTCTCTCCTTCCCTCCCTCTGCCTCTCTCTCTGTATCTTTCTGTGGCTGTTTCTGTCTCTCTTCCTCCCCCTCCCCTGCCCCAGTGTGACTTACTCCCTGCACTGTCCCGGACCCTTGCGCCCCATGAACTGGCATCTGACACCTCAATGGTAACATAAAAACGTAAGTCGAACCAAGACAAGAACACAGAGAATGAAGTAATTGGGGGATTTCTGTGCAAATTTAAGAGTTGGCACCAGAAACAATGAAATCTGAGAAAGTGACTTCACTAGATAGTAATTTTGCTTTAGGGAAACCACAATAGCAACGGGGCTCGTGAAATCCTCTGTGGGCTCTCACCAGTGTCATGACACAAGCCGTGTGGCAAGGACCCCGATCGAAGTGCCTACAAGCCTGCAAACAGAGGGGCAGTGGGACCCTACGGCCCCTTGTTTCTGGGCTCCCTGTGCCTGGGGAAGAAGCCCACCACCCACAGATGACTATTCTTGGAAGAACCTCCCACGGAGCCACAGGGAGCTGGAGTCACTGTCCCCTGTGTCCCCTCCTCCCAGAGGGCCCTCTGGGACTAACGTCGTGATGCCCGGCTCTATGGGGTCTTCTGGCACCTTCCAGGAGGCAGAGCTGCTCGTGTGGCCATGCCCCCCTCCGCATGCTCACCTGCCCCCGCTGGCTCCTGGGGCCCCTGTGGGGTACACCCCCCCACCAGACACCGTGGGGCTGGCGGCCTCAGCCTCAGCCCCTGGAGATGTGCCTTGGGCCACTCACTCACTTGAGGCCTCTCCCCTAATCACCCCACAACCTCCCCTGCACCCCCAACCCCACGGCCATGCTTGAGGCCCCGCCAGGGCTGGGGATGCTGCACCAGGGACAGCGGGAATTATTCTGGTTCTCCAGAGCCCTGGGAGAGTCTTGTCACCCAGCCGCCTCCTTCCTGCCAGGGAGTGCCTCAGGCACGGCTGTCTCTGGGGGCCACGACCAGGTCGTCACCCACCTCCAGGCAGCCCCTCAACGCCCTGTCCCCAGTGGTCCCAGCTGCCCCACAGAGTCCCAGCAGGCCTGTGTGTGTGTGTGTGTGTGCTCTGCCATACGCCGAAGCAAGCATGGCCACCAGAAATTCAAGGCCATCAGCGTTGGCCGGAACCCCCTGTGAGGAGCAGGTCCGAGAACCTCCATGCTGGCACTGACTTAGGAACTTGAGAGGCTTGGGGACCGGGCAGAGGTCACATGGCAGTGAGCCAATCTCACGAGCCGGGCGCTACACTGCCCGTTACTAAGTGCCCTCTGGCACGGCCCCTGGGTCTGGCTGCCCGTCCCTGCTTGCGCGTTAGAGCCCCCAGCCCCCTCCGCGGTGCTCTTCCTGGACGGCCTGCTCTTACGTTCCCGCTGAGAGGGACTGTCCACTTAGCTCCCACGTCATAGAAAGAGCCCGCCATCCCCACCCTTGTCAGACACCATCCTGCAGGCATTAAAATACCACGTTTACATTCGACTTCCCTTGCTTCTATCTGTCTGACTTCTAGACACAGGCCTCGGGGCGGGGGGGAGGCACGCCGGCCGTGTGTGCCTCACCCGTACCTTGCCCAGCACCTGGCCTAGCACCCGTGCCTGGCAGGCACTTGTGAAACACGTGTTGGAAAGGGGCCCCGGGTGGCTCCTTCAGTTGAGTGTCCAGCTCTTGATTTCAGCTCAGATCATGATCTCCAAGTCGTGGGATCGAGCCCCGTGTGGGGCTCAGTGCAGAGTGGGGAGTCTGCTTGGGATTCTCTCTCCCTCTCTCTCTCTCTCTCTCTGCTCCCCGCCTACTTCCTTGCTCTCTCTCTCTCTCAAAATACTAATAAATAAACTTTAAACAACAATTTTAAAAAAAAGAATGGTAAAAAAGAAAAAGCAACAGTACTGATCACTGACAGACCACGGGTATGGCTATACCCTCCACCCGTCTCCTCCTGACACCCCAGCACAGCACACAGGTGAGCCTGCCCCATGGCCTGCCATCTCCAGCTGGAGCAGAGGAGCCATTGCGTTGTGGCGTCCAGAATCCTGCCCCCACGCTCCCTCCTCTGGGTTTTCTGGCAGGACCCCGAAACCGGGGAATCACAGCTCCTCGGTGCAGGCAGCCCTCGCTGTGGGTGCTTTGTGGTCCCAGCAACCAGAAATCACCAGAAAGCATGGCCGGGCTATGTCAGGCACAGATTCCGGCACGTTTTAGGGCCAAGGGCTGATGGTGGAAATCCGTGCCTTCACCTCCCTCTGTCTGTCTGTCTCCCTGTCTGTCTTAATCTCTCACATCCGGTCATTCTCGCTCCATTTTTAAATCTACTTATTTTTTACCCTATCAACCGAATACCACCCTCTGCCAGCGATTACCAAGATTATAATCGTGATGAACCACTGACTCACAGCCACCTTAGTGAAATTAACCCAGCCGGGGAAATTAATGATGCATCGGGCCGACATCTCCAAATCGGCCCCACCAAACACAGTTCTGCAGAACCTCAGACGAGCTCAGGTTTTCTGAGGAGAAATCAGAGAGCGAGATTAGACTATTTAGTCTGAAAATAAATGCTGTGAAGTCGTTCAATACCTTCAAGCATCATGAAGCCTTCCGACTCGGTTCCCACGGAAGAGGGACCCGAGGAAATAAACTTCTGTGTCCGAGTGATGCGGAGAGCAGGCCGTGCCCGGGATGGGGAGGGAGGCCCCCGCACCCGGCCGAATGTCATGGGCTCGCATGCCCTCTCTCTGCCTAACTCTTGGGTTTTGTTTCTGTTCCCTGGGTAGTTTTAAAATTACTAAATACACACGCCTGTTGTGCATTTTCCAGACACAAACTGATTAGCATGTTTGGGAAAGTATACATGTTCCCTCCTCTACAAGCACACGGGAGGGCATCCTGTACTCTTGTGCAACCTGCTGTTTCCTTTAACCACATACGTGAGGCACCTGTACAGACCGCTGCGCACGGTGTTACCTCATTGTTGGATGGTGCAGACCCTCGCGCCCAGGTATGCACCTCTCCCCTCACCATGGCTCTGTCAGACACAGCTTTGTGATCTTTCTATTGTTTACAGAACTCATGCCCTATCTGCACACTTTACGTGAGTGTATCCATAGAATAAGTTCCTAGGAATGAAAACAAATTCCTAGAGAGGGAATAACCGGATGAAAAGCAAGTCTATTTTTAACCCCCGTGGGTTTTTTTTTTAAGTTTTAGTTATTTATTTTAAGAGAGGGAGCGAGAGAGAGCATGAGCAGGGGAGGGGCAGAGAGATAGAGAGGGAGAGAGAGAATCCCAAGCAGGCTCCACGCTGTCAGCACAGAGCCCAACATGGGGCTCGAACTCACAAACTGAGATCGTGACCTGACCTGAAATCAAGAGTTGGCTGCTGAACCACCTGAGCCGCCCCAACACTCCACCCCTGGGGTTTTGAGCAAACCTTTGTCTTCAGATGATGCTTACATGAATCAGGGGTTCTCACAGGCAGCCACCAAGAAGGCACCTAAACAGGTGGCTGGGTCTCTGCTCCTCGGAGCTGCTCATCTGGAAGGCCCGGGCTGTGACCCTGGAACCCACATCAGGGAGGAGCTCCCAGCTGATGCCGATGCTGGTCCGGGGACCACACGTGGGGAGCCAGTGAGTGAAACCATCTGCTTGCTTTCGAGAAGAAGGAAGAAATGAACTCTGGGGGCCAGAGGTGGTGTCCTCTCTTTTCTGAATGCCCTGCCCTTGCCCACCAGGGTGAGAGGGAAGGCGGGTCACCGGGGAGAAACCCACCGTCACCCTGCACTCCAGAACCTGTGCATTTCAAGCCCTCCCCCCATGCTCCCAGCAAGCCTACTCCTTCTCAGGAGCTGTCCAGTGCCTTGTGGCTTCCAGTAATATTTGTTTAGCAAACCCTCTGTGGATTTGTCTTCACGCCTTTTTAATGACACTCGAGACGGGTAACTGCCACCACCAGCACCACGAAGAGCCTTGTGTGCCTGGCACACAGTTCCCATGATATCTTAGAAAAGTGTCTTCTCCAACCCGCCCCCCCCCCCCCGACTATGGCACGAATACTCACACACGGAGCGCCCTCTTGCACTTTCTATGAAAAGCTGTCACAGCCTGCCAAGGTCACGGCCATGGTGAGATTAGCCCACAGTGTACTAGCCTGTTTGCATTTCCTAGATGTGATATTTTAAACAACAGGACAGAAGCCACGGGTGGGAGGGACGAGGACACAGGGCTGCCGGGGCACGTGGCCCATTGGACACTCACCAAGGGGGTTCAGAAGAGGTCGACCCAAAGTCCCTCGGCACACAGGGCACAACTATCCATTGTACCCCTACTTGAGAAGAACGAGCCACTCACACTCAAGTCCTATGTCCCGAGGCTCAGGCAGGCTCACCCCCTTTTCAGGACCTATCCACCAGGCCACTGGGATGACCCCCACTGCGCCTCCGCGTCTGTCACCTTCACGGGGCCCTACGTGCTGTAAAGCTCGGCACCTGTCAGCCTTGTTCATTCTATTTCTCGTGACTGCCACAGATGCTGAACTTATTTGATTGCAAGCAATATGGGGACAGTATTTCCATGTCTCCATGCTCACTCATGGCTTCCTGTGCAAGGACCCTCATCGGCCCACGTGATAGAGGCCATGGCCGAAACTGGAAGAAGTTATACAAGTTTTTTCTGAGGAGACCCAGCTGGAGAGTGAAAGACTCCATTCCAAACCCTACTTCTAGGCTTTTCTATCACTGTGTCTCACTGGCTCCCTCTGTTTCTGTTAATGAGTGTGATTATTTGTAACAAGTAGCTGACCAAGAACTTCTATGTGCCAGGTAACTGCTAAGAAACACGGGCTACCACAGGGGGTACCGACCTTGAAGACAGGTCTTTCCATGGGGCACCTGGGTGGTTCCGCGGGTTAGGCATCTGACTTCAGCTCCGGTCATGATCTGACGGTTCCTGGGTCCGAGCCCCGAGTTGGTCTCTGTGCCGACAACTCAGAGCCTGGAGCTGCTTCAGATTCTGTCTCCCTCTCTCTCTCTGCCCTTTCCCCACTCATGCTCTGTCTCTCAAAAATGAATAAATGTTAAAAAAAAATTATAAAAGGTCTTTCCAGCACCTTCACTGTACAGGCGGTCAGACTGAGGCCCCAGGGTCTAGCACCCCTTCCCACTGGCAGGCGACCTAGCCAGACTCCCTGCTGGGTCCGGTGATCCATAGGCAAGTGCCAACCACTGGTTTCTCTGGAAGCCAGCCTGGCCTACAGACTACAGAGAGAGGAGAGAGGAGCCCATGACCAGTCGGGAAGTACTCGCTGCAGAGCTAAGTTCTGACCCGAGACTGGCAGTGGACGGGGGCTCCGAGGACAGACTGCCTAGCTCGGGACGCACGGTGGTCCATATGTGGTCTTGTTATGTGGTTGGGGGCTGACCTCTGCCCATGAGCACGTAGTTTACTTGCACGGGCAGAAGTGACACCGATGTGAAGAGCGCCCCGTCGAGAAATGGCATGTGGAATGGGCACGAAAGAGAGGGCTGGCTGGGGTGTCCCGCTGTGGGGGGCAGCCGGGAAGGCGTGGGCTGGGCCCTGCCCATGGCAAACCTCCAGCGCCGCCCCACAGGCTCTCCAGACCCCACATGGACCCTGGGAGTGGCCTCTGAAACCCGGGCTCCCAGCGCTGGACCACACTGCTAACCAGACCCCAGAAGCCCAAGGTGCCTGGCGCTGTGTGGTCAGCGGTTGCGGCTGGATCCGGGCCCCCAGGGCCTGCTCCCAGCTCTCAGCTCCCTGCTCCCTGCTCCAGCTCCAGGCTCCAGGCTCCCAGCTCCCTGCTCCCAGGTCCCAGCGCCCAGCTCCCAGCTCTCAGCTCCCTGCTCCTGCCTCCCAGGTCCCAGGTCC
>NW_026057576.1:76966333-77054385 GCF_023721935.1 Panthera uncia
GCTCCCTGCTCCCTGCTCCCAGGTCCCAGGTTCCAGCTCCCTGCTCCCAGGTCCCAGCTCCCTGCTCCCTGCTCCCAGCTCTCAGCTCCCTGCTCCTGCCTCCCAGGTCCCAGGTCCCCAGGTCCCAGGTTCCAGCTCCCTGCTCCCTGCTCCCAGCTCCCTGCTCCTGCCTCCCAGGTCCCAGGTCCCAGGTCCCAGGTCCCAGCTCCCTGCTCCCTGCTCCCAGGTCCCAGGTCCCAGCTCCCTGCTCCCTGCTCCCTGCTCCCAGCTCCTGGCTCCCAGCTCCCAGCTCCCAGCTCCAAGCGGCTGCCCATGGGACTGAAGCAAGGTGCTCCACCCACACCCTTTCCAGGGCCCTCTGTCCTCAGGAAGGAAGTCCAGACTTCTGCGGCCCAGAGAAACTGGAGCTGAGCCAAGCCTGAAAGGGGACTGAGGTGCCCTGAGCAGCTGGATCCTGGGGGAGGTGCTTGGGCTTCTCCCTCGCCCCAGGGGGCTTCCGGGCAGCTCAGGAGCCTCCCGGGATGGGAGCGGGAGGCAGGCTGTCTTTCTCGCACCCTGATTAATGAGCTCCAGTGATGTGGAATCTCCAGCCCTCACAATTGTGTTGACTGGGTTCCCTGAGCGCAGATATGAGTCCCAACTCTGATACTTGCAGGTGTGGCCCTGTTTGGAAGTTCAGAGGAGGGCGTACTGGAGTAGAGGGGTTCTAATCCAGTGGCCAGCGTCCTGACACGAACTGGGACACTGGACACGGAGGCAGTGAGAAGGCTGTGTGAGCAGAGGCACAGGCTGGGGTGGGGGGGCGAGGGCCTCAAGCCCAGGAGGACCCAGGCTCCAGCAGCCCCCAGCAGTGGAAGGTCCTCTGCCAAAGCCTGCAGAGGGCACGTGTCCCCGCCAACACCTTGACTTCAGACCTCCTGCCTCCAGAACCGGGCCAGTAAACTCTCTTGTCCGGCCCCCCTTTTGCCGCACTGTGTCTCAGCCGCCCCCAGCGAACAGAGAAACTATTGCAACCCCCATTTTCCAAGTGAGGACTGCGAGGCCCAGAACACCATGTCACTCCACTCAGAGGACATGCCCCTGGATGGACCCAAGGCCTTGTCCCCGACTCCCCAGTCCACCCAGGAAGTGCCCAGGCCCAAAGGGTCTTACTCGCATCTCCTCTCCAGGGCTGGCTCATGGCCCTGAACTAAGGGACACTTTATCATAGTGATACATATATTTTTACATTTATTTTTGAAAGACAGAGAGAGAGCACAAGCAGGGAAGGGACAGAGAGAGAGACCCAGAATCCGAAGCAGGCTCCAGGCTCTGAGCTGTCAGCACAGAGCCCTACACGGGGCTCGAACCCACTAACTGTGAGATCATGACCTGAGCAGAAGTGGGACACTTAACCGACTGAGCCACCCAGGCACCCATTATCATAGTGATAAAGTGTGCAGCAGCAGCCAGAGAAGAAGCTATAAGAATTAGGATCCAGAGGGCCACAGTCACATGGTTCAGTGTTTGCAGGTTCAGAGGGTGGTGCCAGGGCCCCCCCCCTCCATGGAGTTTTCAGTATTTCTGGCTTCCCTGGTTACTCTCTGTGCATCCAAAGACGCGACCCCCCAGGGGACATCCAGGCAGACCCGGGGGTGTAGAGTGGGGGCAGCAGGGCTCCCAGCCGGAGTCCCCTCATATAGAGGTGGTGTGGGGGGCGCCGGGCAGCACCCCCACGTCACCCTGACAAGCCCAAGCCTTCTGGTCTGTGCCAGGAGGCAAAATGCACTCCTGTGTCACCTAATACGCTGATGAGTCATTCAGGAGATGTTGACCCACACTTGAGACCGACCCAAGGGCGGGGCAGCCAGAGGACTACTTCCCTAACCTTCAGAGCGACAGAACGGGTGGCCCAAGGGATGTGCCAGCAGGGGAGTGTGCGTGTGCCCCCGTGCACGTGTGAGCATGTGCAGTGAGTCTGCGGGTGTGTGTGTAGGTGTGAGTACATGCAGTGAGTCTGCGGGTGCGCGCACGTGTGAGCGTGCGGCCGTGGGCGCCTTGGCCGGCCGGCTGCTAGAACGCGGCTCCGCGGACAGGGTGGCTCACGAACAAACGGAACTGCATCGCTCACACGTCTGGGGGCGGCCGTCCAGGATGGGGGGGCCGGGAAGGCCCCCTCTGGCGCAGACTTGGCGCTGTGTCCCCGTGGAAGGCCCCGGGAGCTCGGCGGGGGGGGGGGGGGGGGGGCGGGGAGGGAATCTCCTTGATTGGAACGCTCATCCCCTCACGACCCCACCTGAGCCGAATCACCTCCCAAAGGTCCGCCCCCAAGTAGCGTCACATGGAGGGATTTCAGCACGTGAACTTGGGGAGGACACAGCAATCAGACCATAACAGCGCGTGTGTGCGTGTGCTTCTGTGTGCGCGTGTGCTTCTCTGTGTGTGCGCGCGCACGCAAGCGCGAGCGCGGAGGATGGGGGTGGGGGCGGTGGCGCCGGCGGTGGCCCCACTGGAACAGCAGCCTTCCGTCCGCGGAGCCGCCCCCTGGGGACGGGGCGCGGGTTTGGGGGAGGCTCCGCCCGCTTTCCGCGGAGTGTGCTGCCACCTGGAGGGAGGGCGGTGTCCGGCCTGGGGGAGGACGCCGCTCGTTGCCGCCGGGGGGGGGTCCTGTCCCTGCGCGGGGACGAGGGCCGACGCCGGGGCGGCGGGGTGGGCAGGAGCTAAGAGCCGGAGGCCGCACTCGCAAGCGCCCGCTGGCGCGTTTCTCCCCAAACAGCCTCCTCCTGCGTTCGGAAGGCTGGGTGGTGCCCGCCGCCCCTGCTCTGTCGCCTCCCGCGTGCCTAGGGGGCGGATCCTCCTGCGGCTGCGCGCCGGCCAGCAAGACGCAAGCCAGTTCTCTGAAGGGGGACGAAGTCCTGTTGAGTTGTCTCGTCAGAAGCCGCCACCTTACATCCCCGCGCCCCGCCCTGGACATCCCCGCAGCCTTCGCGGGCCTCCCTGGAGGGCACCCCGGAGAGACACCTGCAGACTCACACTTCTGTCTTCCAGACAGTCCAAGAAAATGGCATTGTGCCATTTGTAAGTCAGTTAATTCTGAGCGTACTTCTCCCTGCCTCAGCGTGCTTACAACATGGACTGATGCTTTATTATTATTATTATTATTATTGATACTATTATTCTACTAGTACCATTATGAAAACTCCCTGCTCGGGTACCGTCTCACGTGCTACGGTGCAGGTGTTGGGGAACTAGGAGTGTTTCGCTGTCCCCCCCTCCCAGACCAGCCAGCACCCCGCGACCAGCAGAAGGAGGCAACTGCTGAGCCTTCCTGCGCAGGCAGCTCCCGGGGCACTTAACGGGCTTGTCCTGCGTGCAGGTGGCCAGACCCTCCGGCCACTCCCCCTCCTGCAGAGAAACCCTGCCTGCTTCAGCCCTGTCCTCGGAGGGGATGCCTCGCAGGACGCATGAAGAGGCTGCCGGCTCAACCCCCCGGGCAGCAAACCAGGGTCCTGGTCCCTGATCTCTAACCACCTAGGCTTTCTGAAGGTGCCCCCCACCCCACCCCACCCCCGCCCACGCCTGCAGTGCCCACGTGGGGTGTGGCCTTCTCAGGTCCCTAAACTCAACAAACAAGGTAAAGGCTACAGGGAAGGAAAGAGTCACAAAGTGTTTGGACTTGTCAAACTGATGGGGAAAATCAGGTGAGAAGGGGCACTTGCCCACATTAGATCTTTCTTTTTCTTTTTAAGTTTATTCTTGAGAGAGAGAGTGCAGACAGGGGAGGAGCAGAGAGCAAGAGAGCGAGAGAGAGAGCGAGAGCGAGAGCGAGAGAGAGAGAGAGAGAGAGAATCCCAAGCAGGCTCCCTCCACACTGCCAGCGCAGAGCCTGATGTGGGGCTCAAACTCACAAACCGTGAGATCATGACCTGAGCAGAAATCAAGAGCTGGAGGCTTAACCAACTGAGCCCACAACATGCCCTGTCAACCAGATCCTTCTTGGGATGACACTGGCAGGGAAAATAAACATTGCCATGAGAGGCATTGATGAACGAATGCTTTGGAAAGTTGCAAAAAAAAATCAGTCAAACCCTCTCTACATTCTTTTCAAAGTTCTACACTCAGGGGGCACCTGGGTGGCTCAGCCAGTTAAGCATCAACTTGTGTTCAGGGTCACGATCTCAGGGTTCACACGTCGGGCTCTGTGCTGACAGCTCAGAGCCTAGAGCCTGCTTCCAATTCTATGTCTCCCTCTCTCCCTCTGCCCCTCCCCCACTCGCGCGCGCGCGCGCTCTCTCTCTCTCTCTCTCAAAAATAAATAAAGTTACAGACTCAGACCACAGGGTTGAGGCTGTCGTATTAACAAGATAAAGGGTCAGACTTGCCACATGGGTCTGTCTGTCCTGGGGGAACATACTCTCCTACCATTTCTGCTACCAGAGGGGCCTTTTCTAATAAAAAATTCAGCACATGGCTCCCCTTAAAAACCACGGTATCTCCCTAATTTCTAAACCTGTAGGCCTTCACAGGCCGTGTTAGCTGTTACTGATAGCAAATTGCCACAAAACTTAACTGCTTCAGACAATAAACACGTGTGATCACAGGTTCCAGAAGAGTTGAGCCGGGCATGTGTTAGGATGCAGGTGCTATCTGTACCCAGGTGTGGTGAGGCCAGCAGACCAGGAGACAGCAGCCGCCACTGAGAAGCTGTGCTCAGAGATCCCGGGAGGAGGCCACGCTGCGCCTGCAGAGAGGGACCACAGAGGAAGGAACAGGAAAAGCCTCCCACCTCTTGGACTGATCTTGGACATCCCGGCCTCCAGAGCGGCAAGAAATAAATTCTGTTGTTTGCAAGCCCCCCGTCTGTGGTATTCTACTGCAGTGGCCTGAATGGACGAAGACTTTGGCAGCCTCTAGGAATTGGCCAGCCCTGGGAGGGGCAGCGTCTCCAAGGTCAGCAAGGCCCCCGATGTCAAAACATCAGAAAACACAGAAAACCATGGTATGGTTAGTACAGGGTGTTTCTGGCTCACGGCTTGAGAGAGCTGAGGGTTCCCGTGGCGGGTGGCTGGAGGGCTGGGGTCCTCATTACACAGTCTCTCCATAGGGTCGCTTGAGTGTCTGTATGACACGTACCCGGCAAACCGCAGCATGCGTAATCCCAGAGAGAATGCCCAGAGGGACCATGGGGACTTTTTATGGCCTTGTCTCTGAACCCACACACCTTCCCCTCTGCCTGTGTCTTCTTTGTTAGAAGCACATCACTGAGTCCAGCCCACTGTCCGGCGGGGGGCGGGGAGTTGAGCTCCACCCATCGAAGGGAAGAGAGAGACTCTGTGGATGCTTTTGAAAACCACCACACAGGCTGAACCAGGCCCTATTTCCAGCCCTGCCCCCACCCCCGCCCAAGTCCCTCAGCCCCACCCCTTGCTTTTTAACCAAAGGCTCCCGTGAGAAGCACCAAGAGAGGTGGTTTTCAATCCACACGCCCAGGAGGCACCGCCCCGGGGCCTCGCTGAGGTCTGCACCGCCCCCAGGCGCGGGGCACGTGGCGTCTCCTTGGGCCTCTTGGGCAACCGTCTTGGTCTGCCGAGCCCCCTGTCCGCGTTATCTCTGGAACACTCGGGAACACCATCTTCAGTCAGCTTCGATGCCACCTGCTACGTGAACCCCTCCCAGAGCCCTCATCCGGCACGAGGAATTACTACCAGGATCACCCTGGACATGAGTGAGGCCGAGAGCATGTGATGCTAAAATCAGAGAGTATGTGCTTTTCTTTATAGTGAGACCGGGAGTTCCTCAAAGGGAGCCACAGACACACGGACACTATGCCCCCAGCATCTGTCCCCTAGGGACGGTCAAGTTACATATTCTGGCTAAATGAATGACCCGGGGGAAAGTTAAGTGGTCAGTCCCTGAAAGCAGGTCTAGGAGACACCTGGGGAAGGGGCAAATTTCCCACCTGTAACTATATCCTCCCAACACCCAACTTCCTGCACCCACGTGCTTATATGAGCTCTCCCGGCACAGGTCTGTTCTGACTCAAGGCGTTTGTCCCTTGCCCTGTTATGGACCAGTGTCATTTCTCTTGGGAACTTGGCCCTTTTGTGTCTTCTGGCTAGATTCACTGTCTCCAGGCTGCACAGCTTTCCTCGGATGGCCCGTCCATCCTTAGGCAGGGTCTTACATTGTTGTCTGGTCTCATGTGCGGATCTCTCAACCGTCCCATCAACTCCCGAGAGCAGGACCGTGCCTTCTACCCATCTGGTCTTTGTGGCTTTGACACCGAGCTTTCAGCAGCTACGTGTGTGAGTTGATGGATGTTTTCGGCAGGCCCATGTCATAGAGCAACATGTTCTACCTGTTGTGTAAAGATTGCTTCCAACTTGGTAGAGTTCTTGCCATTTTCCGAGAAGCACAGAGACGTGAGGTGTGTCCCAAGTGTGGGGATAACGGTCCCACTATATTCTGAATGGGGGCACCACATTCAGCGTAATGACTTCAGTCGTGGGTACCATGAAGATCAGTGAAAGAGCCTGAGGTAGCCCAGGCAACGTCTCACATTTCTCTTCAAGAAAGGACTCTGCTGTTTATGCCCATTACGTCAATCAGTCGCGTCACGCTTCGAGTTAGGCAGGGCAAGACCGTTCCTCTGGTAACAAATAAACTGAGGCCCAGGAAGAGTAAGTGACCTGCTCAGGCCATAACTGGGCTCTTTTCTTTCCTTCACCCCGTGGAGGCCTCTATGTGGCCTGAACAAAAGCAGACAAAAGGGAGAGATTTTCACCAGCTACAAGTGCTTGGAAGATGTCATAGTAAATCGTGAGGCACAGACGCGTCCTGTGCCCTGTAGGGCGTGACCAGTGACAAGAAGACACAAGAGGGGCAAGGCTGGCCAACAGAAGAAAAACGTTCCAGAAACATGATCGGACTAGTGATGAACTAGGCTGCCTCATCCCGAAGGCAGGTGCCTGAAATGGTTAGCATTTAAGTAGATGCTGCCCGCAGATCATCTGTCAGACAACCTACAGATGCAGATCAGGAGAAGCAATGGAATCTGATCAAAATTCTCGCATTCGTGCAAATGGCAGAGTGCGTGGAACTTTCTAGAATACCGCAGAGTATTGAAACAGTACCTTCAATACACAACATGTAATCTATACCAGCATTAAAACATGCCTGCACGTATGTGCTGGCATGTGTCTATACGTTGCGGGAACACATGTATGTCCGTGACAAACCAAGGTGTGGAAAGTGCTGTGTTGGTAGAAAAGAAGGCGCAGGCAGCAAAGACGGAAGGGAAAAGTGGAGACACTTTTTTTTTTAATATTTATTTATCTCTGAGAGAGAGAGAGAGAGAGAGACAGAGCGCGAGCAGGGGAGGGGCAGAGAGAGAGGGAGACACAGAATCCAAAGCAGGCTCCGGGCTCCGAACTGTCAGCACAGAGCATGATGCGGGGCTCGAACCCAGGAACCGTGAGATCATGACTTGAGCTGAAGTCGGACGTTTAACCAGCCACCCAGGCGCCCCTAACCATCTCTTTGTTTCTTCATGTGCTTTCCAGCCACCATCAGGTGGGGCTGCCAGCTGAAAATGCAGGCTCCTCTCCAAATCAGCTCAAGAGCTCCTAGAGAAGGTATACTCTTAGGTCTCATCCATCACTTAAATTCTATGGTTTTATGGTTTGATCGGCAATTATTCCTTTCTAACTTATACAGTAGTGATTCTCAAAATGTGTCCACAGCCCACCTATGGGCAAAGCCAGGAAGTAATCATTCCCTTAGTGGCTCTTGGCAAATGATGCTCACATAGGTAGATACCCTATATATGACTGAGGACCAATCACTGGTGATCTAGTGAGAGGAAACGAAGAGGGACTTCAGTGGAAATTTGTGAATTAAAGTTCCCACCTTTCCAGAGTGTCCTGAAGATGCTACTTCAGCATTTAACTAAAACTCTGGCTTGAAAGTCCTGTTTGACGTGTTCTAGAATTCAGACAAATGTCAGGACTCTGCCACAGGTTGAACAGAGGCTGTTATGAGCAGTTCCTTTGTTCTAATCCTGTTTTCACATGATCACATTTCACTTACTTGTAAATGTGTTCATGGGGAACTTTGTAAACTCGACAGCGGTTAGTGATTCAAAGTTGCATTAGCAATATTTTTTAGTGTATAGTTTTCCAATGTGGACATGAAAAATTCATTTCCTTCTAGCTCAGACAAGCTTCATCCACTGTTTCTTGCTCCAATAGTTGAGTCATTCATCACCCCCCTCCCACAAAAACAAAAACAAACAATGCAACACTCCGTTATTATCACCAAAATAGTTATCTTCTGGGAAATGGAGATCTGTGACGGGTGAACCGCGTCAAGCTTTTTGACAACCACTGTCCCAGGTCTGTGCCCAACTTCCGCACCTCCAGGTTTATGTCCAAGCTTAGTGAAGACATTCCTGTGTTCTTGTTCTGTGTGGTTCTGTGAAAATGAGGGTGAAGATACAGAACAAACAAGAGTGGCTTTACCACTCTGGAACTGAGTGACCCCCTTCCAAATTCACATCACACACCTGTGTGTAAGGCGTGCCCAAGTGCCCAGCAAGGCTAAGCGATGCCCTGTGGTGGCAGTGGCTCACTGTAAGGCTGTGTTCTCCTGCTTTGCCCAAAGCAGCAACCCAGGTCTGTGGGCCCTGTGGTGGACAGAATAGCGACCCTGTAAAGATGCCCACGTGCTAGTCCCAGGAAACCCTGAATATGTTCCCTTACCTATCAAAGGACTATGAAGATTTAAAAATGGAATTAAGGTGGCTAACTAGTGGACCTCAAAATAGAGACATTATCCTGGATTATCTGCATGGACCCAATATAGTCATAAGGGTCCTTAAAAGTGAGAGTGGGAGACAGACGAAGAGAGTCAGAGGAAGACGTGACCACAGAGGCAGCCTGGAGGGATGTAAAGAGAGCCTGACCAGCCATCGCTGACATGGACGATGGAGGAAGGGGTCACAGCCAAGGAATGTGACAGTCTCTGGACACTGAAACAGGCACGGACACCGATTCTCCACTGCAGCCTCTAGAAGGAAGCAGCCCAACACAAAACTTGATTTCCGCTCAGGCTGCAAACCTACAGAGCTGTAAGATAATAAATGTGTGTTTGTGCAAGCCGCTGGCTCTGCGGTGATTTGTTACAGCAGCAATAGCCTTGCCCCGGGCATATGTTTTCAGAGATCCCAGGGAGACAAAGGGCTGGCAAGATAGGGAGGAAAACACAGGGAAAGATGAATCTTATTTTACCAGGATTACCTCCAATTTTTAAATAAAGGAAATTCGCAGCACATTAATTGCTTTTCATTCTGTTTTCTCCCTGGCCAGCAAAGGTCTTGTGTGTGTTCACGCATTCACTCAACTAGCAACCTTTCGTTCAGAGTGTTTTTACATGCACTAAGTCAGAGTGAGGACATTTTTAAAAACAAATTTTTTAAAGTACTCACCCTTCTTCAAGAAGTCGATAACAGAGGAGAAAGAGGAAAACGCGACACACACACGGTGAGCGAGCGGCGGGTGAGCATGCGGCGAGACGTGACTGGTGAGCGTTGTAGCGGGACGGGATTGGTGAATATGCAGCAGGGCGGGATTGGTGAGTGTGCGGCGGGACGTGATTGGTGAATATGAGCGGGACGGGATTGGTGAATATGCAGCAGGGCGGGATTGGTGAGCGTGTAGCAGGACGAGATTGGTGAACAGGTGGTGGGACGGGATTGGTTAAAAAGCGGCAGGATGGGATTGGTGCCCTGAGGCAGAGGACAAAAGGTGCAGGGGGCATCGAACCGAGAGAGCCCAGGCTTGGTGGGGAAGGGGTGCTCGTGTGTGTTTGCAGATGAGCCAGAGTCCCCAGGTGGACGGAGAGGGCGACAAGAAGAAAGGTGCAGAGTAATGAAAGGCCAAGCCAGGTGCCTCAGGGCACAGCAGTGTCTGGAATGTTTGGGGCTCTTGTCGGAAAGTTCCTATGAAGTGTCCACCGTGTTTTCCGACTGAAGAAAGGAAAAAAGTTAAAGAGGGAAAATGGTTTTTGTGTGCAAGCACAAGTAAAAGGCCATTTTTATGAGAACTACCCAAATTTTTCAAAACAGTTTGCAGAGGGGACGACCCCACCCGGGGCCATCCCACGAGGAGTCCGAGGCCCCGACAACATCACACTGGCACCGCCAGCCTCCACCCAACACGTGTTCAGGAGGGAATTCGCTTAAACAGAACAGGAAGAAAACAGCACAGCTGGGCAGTGCCTGGTGAGCAGAGGCAGAAGGAGAAGGGCGCCCTTGCCACATCACCCCTACCACGGGCAGGAGGGGAGAGGGAGTGCACAAGGACCGTTTTTTTTAAGTTTATTTATTTTGAGAGAGAAACAGCATGAGTGTGGGACAGGCAGAGAGAGTGGGGGAGAGAACCCCAAACTGGCTTCATGCCCTCAGCACAGAACCCAATGCAGGGCTCGATCCCCCCAGCCATGAGATCATGACCTGAGCGGAAATCAAGAGTCAGCAGCTCAACCGACTGAGCAACCCCCACCCCTCGCCCCGGGCGACTCTGCTCCAGTACTATTAACGCTTGTGACTGCTTCTCACCTGGCCGCCTCGCTGGCCCCACTTGCCTGAACATCGAGGAAGGACTAGGCACCCACCCCCCATAGTGGAGTAAAATAGGGTGTGAAAAAATCCAATAATTGTTCATACTCTCAGGTCGACCTTTCCAACACCATGTTTTTCCCCAACACGGTCAGCGTGGCCCTCAACACAACACTGTATTGAGAGAAAAAGGGCACCAGTGAGCCCGGGGACCTGCATGGGGAGCCAGTTCCACCCCACCCCACCCCCACCCGCCCCTGCCGTGCAGTGTGGATAAGCCTCTGCCTGCCCAGTGCCTGTGACAAGAGGCCACGAGGGTGTCTCACGGGGCTGATGGCTGGTGTCAGGGACAACAGTGGCTGCCCTGGCCAAGCACCTTCTGCATGATGGCTGCTTGCCATTTATCGCCTCCTGCCCCAGATGAGATCGCCAACCCTAAAGTGGTCACGTACATTATTTGTTTAAAAATCTAAGTACATTAGAGGCAGGACTGGGTTCCCAAATGCTTTAATAACTGACTCTAAAAAAAAAGTTTTAAATTCCTGATTATGCAGCATTGCCCATTTCCACGCCGTAAATTAGTCCTCCGCGGATTTGAAGCCCTCAGGAGCAGATATAAGCAGGCTCCAGCCTATCACTGCATATGGAGTCTAAGATAAATAATGAGACCATAAAAGTTTCAGGAGAAAACATGGGGGATTCCTCTAATGTCTTGAGACAGAGAACTTTCAAAGTAACGATTCCACATACAGAAGCCATTTTTAAAAAGATGAAAAGTTTGAATTTACATCAAAAATTCTACATTCCAAAATTAAGATTAAATTTCAAATGCTAAAACCATAGGAAAAAACAAAGTTAAACTAATAAAACTATTTGCAATTTTATCGCAGAACTTCTGTCAATAACTTTAATAAAACCAACAACCCAATAGGAAACTACAAAATGACATGAACCATAGCTTCAAGAAAAAGAGAAATCAGGGGCGCCTGGGTGGCCCAGTTGGTTGAGTGTTCAACTCTTGACTTCAGCTCAGGTCATGATCTCACAGTTCATGGGTTCGGGCCCAGTGTCAAGCTCTGTGCTGACAGTGCTGAGCCTGCTTGGACTTTTTGCTCTCCCTCTCTCTCTCTCTGCCCCTTCCCTGCACTCTCTCTCTATCTCTCTCAGTAAATAGTAAATAAATAAATAAATAAATAAACTTAAAAAAAAAAGAAAAACCGAAGAATCCTTCACTATATTGAAAGATGTCCAACCTCACGCATAATAAGAGAAACAAAAATAGGTATTTCTGACCTATAGACATTTCTACGAAGAGTACCTTGTGTCACGGAGGCTGAGAAGTCATCTGCGCCCGCTGTTGGTGGAAATTCCCTCACAGAAGGAAAATTCATAACGTCCATCAGAATGTGAAGTGCTGACACTCTTTGACCCAGGGATCAGTTTCTGGGAAGTTACCCTAGAGCTGTACTTTGGGTTATTTATGGCAGGATTTTGGTGACAGCAAATTATTAAACAACCCAAAAGTCCCTAAACAGGGGAATAGTTCAGTAGAGTATGATCCAGCCATATCGTGGAGTATGTGCAGCTGTAAGAAAGGATAGAGAGGGGCGCCTGGGCAGCTCAGTCGGTTGAGCGTCAGCCTCTTGATCTCGGCTCAGGTCATGATCTCTCGATCCGTGAGTTCAAGCCCCGCATCAGGCTCTGCGCTGACAGTGAGGAGCAGGCGTGGGATTCTCTCTATCTGCTCCTATTGCCTCTCTCTCTCTCTTTCTCAATATAAATAAATTAAAACTTTTAAATAAAAGAATAAAGAGACTTCCCTGTGTAGAGGTGATTAAAGATCTCCAAAGTTGGGGCACCTGGGTGGCTCAGTCGGTTAAGTGGCCGACTTCAGCTCAGGTCACGATCTCGCGGTCCGTGAGTTTGAGCCCCGCGTCGGGCTCTGGGCTGATGGCTCAGAGCCTGGAGCCTGCTTCCGATTCTGTGTCTCCCTCTCTCTCTGCCCCTCCCCCGTTCATGCTCTCTCTCTGTCTCAAAAATAAATAAAACGTTAAAAAAAATAAAATAAAGATCTCCAAAGTAGATCAAATTAATTTTTACAAGGCAGCATACGGAAGTGGGCCTATTATACAAACTTCTCCCTTACAAAAATCAAGAGAGGAAAAGTAAAATGTAAGTTTCTAATTTTCTTTTTTGTGCACTAATTAGCACCAGAAGCATGTAAACAGTTAACGATAGTGTTTTGAGGGTGCGAGATGCGGAGGGGCGAGAGGAGACAAGTGGTGCTGATTTCTCAATGTTTCCCTTTGGAGATATTTTTAAACCAAGTGAATATGTTACTTATTCAAAAATTTGTATGAAGTATTTTTTAATAACAGGTTAAACAAGTTTCTCTGGGTCTCAGCTGGTAAGTTCCAGACCTGCTGTGCACCTGCCCTGTCTCAGGCAACCTCCCTAAAGATAGAAACAGCACCTTGTAGCTAAGTGCCAGTTTCCTTCTGCTCCTTCCCTCCAGACACTAAATTAGCGAAAAAAACATCCATAGTGCGGTGGAGCACGTGTTACATACTGGGTCCTGGGCGAGGCAGTCTCCATGTCCTATCATCCACTATTATATTCTATTACATTGCAAAGCCCATTTCATGGAGGAATCTACTGAGGCATAGAAAGGCTGAAGCACTGGCCCAAGTTCACGTACTTCGTTAGTGTGGAGCAGACGTTCAGCTCCAACTGTAGGTCATTCCCGGGCCAAGGTGTCCACAGGCTGCCATGATGCCACTGGGCCCCGCCTTCCCCCCAGGGCAAGTGGTTGACCCGAGGGACCCCGGCCCACGTGGCAGGGAGGTGTCTCACCACGGGGAAGAGGCTGGCACAGGGAGGAGCCAGGGTTTGGAGACCCGGAACCAGGCATCAGCTTCACGCGGCATCTCCGACAGGCCCCAGGTGATGGGCGAGGCCATGTGTGCAAACGTGAGTGGAGCCATCCCCAGTGGGCACCTCCCCCCTGGATGTTGCCACCAGAAGGTGCTCCTTGGAAACGGCCCTTCTCCGGCAGTCGTGCACACAGCCAGTGTGTGCAAGCCCTGGGCGGGGCGGTGAGCGCCTTCATTCTGCCAGGCTCTCTCCTTCTGCACAACCAGCTCTGTTCTGGACCCTTCTCCCCTCACCTCACTTCCTCTGCGCCCGGCCGGCTCCGGGGGGCAGGAGCAGCCCCTCGTCCTTCCCTCCCCCGCGGCCGCGTGTCGCGTGTGGTGCAGAGCAAGGGGCCTCCCTGCGCGTGTTCCTGGTGGACTGAAGGCCACGAGCTTCTCTAGCCCACGTCCTTTACTGCAGCTCCCGTGAGACTTGAATTACATGGGACGCAGGCAACTGTGAGATCCAGGAAGCAAATTCTGTATCTAAGCAGAACACCGTGTGCCCGTCCGCAAAGCTTTCCCCACGATCTCGCCGCTCCACGGACGGATTGGTGGTCCCATGGAACCCAGTGTGCCGGGCCTGTGCGTGCGCCTGGCAGCGGGGCGCCAACCTGCCGAGACGAACACGCCCCCAGCGCCCTGTCCCTTGGTTACACTGCGTCTGCGGGGCAGGGCGGGGCTGTCGAGGCGGGGCCGCCACACGCCCTCGCGTCCACGCGCTTCGCGCGTCATTTCGTGCCCGGCCTCTCGGGTGCTCGTAAAGCCAGCCGTGTCTTTACTGGATGGCCGTGCAGCTTCTCTGCCAGATCCTTGCCAGAAAGCAAAGAAACAATATCAACAAATCCACAGGAAGATTGAGCGCAACTTTAAGTAGAACGGCCCCAAACTGGAAACCACCCAGATGCCCGCCATCAGGAGAGTGAATGAAGAGTGAAGGAGCCGTATCCTGAGAGATACACGAGTGGCAGTAACGAGCCAGTGGTAGGGATGGGTCTGCGGCTCGCACAGAAGGAAAGCAGACGGAGAGCACGGGTGCCTCCTCACCAAGTTCCGCAAGGCATTTGTCCCGACAGAAACCAGGAAACGGTTCCCTGAGTCGGGGAGCACAAACTCACCAACAAGGGGAATAGGGAACCCTCTGGGTGATGGAAGATTCCCTGTCTTGCTATGATTGGGGATATGCTGGCGTACGCACTTGTCAAAAACTCATTGTCATACTTTTTTTAATGTGTATTTATTTGTTTTCAGAAAGAGAGAGAGAGTATGTGTGTGACGGGGGGAGCAGCAGAGAGAGAGAGGGGAGAGGGAGAATCCCAAGCACGCTCTGCACCATCAGCACAGAGCCCGATGTGGGGCTCAAATCCACAAACCATGAGATCACGACCTGGGCCGACATCAGGAGTTGGATGCTTAATCTACTGAGCCGCTTGGATCGCTTCTCGGCCTTTTGGCTAAGATCAAGTGTACTGAGCCGCTTGGGCGCCCCTCGTTGTCATACTTAATGTCTCTAAAAGATGCCTCGAAATGTGGCTAATCATTTTCTGATCGTTTTCATCACGTACATCACACACTAGAAGCATGGCGTCTCCTAGCAATCAGAAAAGAAAACAAAACAGAGAGGTCAGAACTCCAGCAAAGAGCCCAAGTCCCAGTTCCGCTCAGAGACGCAGGCTGTGTGACATCAGAGAGATTCTCAACCTCTCTGAGGCCAGTGTTCCCTCTATCAAATGGGGTAATTACCTACCAGGCAGGGGGCGTGTGTTCGGTAAACCATGTATTCATGTCCTAGGGCTGACGTAACAAAGAAACACAAACGAGGGTGCTTCAGACAACAGGAATGTCTTCTCCCATGGTGTGGGGACAGCTAGTCTGAAAGCAAGGTGTCTGGGGCCAGCGCCCTATGACACTCTGGGTAGACTCCTTCCTCGGTTTCTCCCCGCCTCTGGACGTGGCGGCGACCCCTGGCGCTCCAGGCCAGGCAGATGCACACCCCAATCTCTGCCTTCATCATCTCGGCGCGTTCTCCCTGTGTGTCCCTGTCTTCACGTGGTGCTGTCTTCTTTATATAAGGACCTCAGTCATGCTGGATTAGGACGACCCTCCTCCAGCGTGACCCCGCCATTGCATCTAATTACATGTGCAACCACTTTATTTCCAAATAAGGTTGCATCCACGGCAACCTCAGATTCAGGATGTAAATATCTCGCTGGGAGACACTATTCAACCCCTAACGGAACATGATAAGGGGGCTGGGCATTCTGTGTTGTCTGGTTTAGATAAGAATCTGTGACACGGGGTCACAGAATTATTCTTTCCCTGATCTATAATGCTGATTTCAGAGAACATGCACATCGGGGGCTGTGTCTGACAAGAAGCCTCCCTTCGTACATTGGCAGCACCAGGATTCGGATTTGATCACACCTGAGCTGAGAAGAGTAACGAGATGCAAACAAATCCAACTTCCGACAGAAGGCACAGACCCCGGTGAGGCTGAGTCGCCCGGGCTGCAATGAGCCTGGGCACCCCCGGGGCCCGGAGCAGGCTCACCAGCAGGTCTTGACCCCAGGGGCCTCCCTGACTCCTGGGAGACCACATTTCCTGAGAGCACTGAAAGCCGATTGTCAACTACACTGGTCACAAAGACACTGCAGGGAAGCTGGCCTTGGACACCCTCCCTGGCCCATCCCGTGGGGCCCGGTTGGGGCTGAGAAAAAAAAAAAATGTCGGTAAAAACTGCAAGTGCCCTTACAGGAAAGGGCTTGCAAAGCCGGGGGGTGGGGGTGACATGCACAGCACGTCTGCCGAGGCCTTGTAAGGGGGGCGCTTGGCCACAGGAGGCCCAGGACCTCGCGGATCTGGGCTGTGTGGACTCCTGGACAGAGGACTGACAGTGTCAGTGTGGAGCGCCTCTCAGCTCCACCGGGCGGATTCCTCTCCTCCGGCAGTGCCTGGCGAGGCCCTAAATACCCAACCCCACTTCTGGGAGAGCCTGGGCCAGCAGGGGAGGTGGGAGGCACGCTTCCCGCTGCCGGTTCAGTCAGTGATTTTGGACATTTTGAACCTCTGTCCTGCATGTTCTCTGACGTCCCCAGTCCCTTGCTCTGGGGACAGAACAGTTACCAGCCTTCTGCTGGCTTCTGCAGGACGTGTCCTAAGCCAGCACTGGGCTTCACGGAGCCTGCTGTCAGGGGCCCGGGGAATGCAAACGCCGTTCCCGACTTGTCTATTAAGAGAGTGCCTCACTTCAGGAGTTCCAAAACACGGATGTACCCGCACAGCTTTGAAACACAACTCATCCGTATGGTCTCTTAGTGTGGTGTTCTCATCCTTTTCTTTTTTTTAATTTTTTTAATGTTTATTTATCTTTGAGAGAGAGTGCGAGCAGGGGAGGAGCAGAGAGAGGGAGACCCAGAATCTGAAGCAGGCTCCAGGCTCCCAGCTGTCCGCACAGAGCCCGATGAGGGGCTCGAACCCACAGACCGTGAGATCATGACCTGAGCCGAAGTGAGAAGCTCAACCGACTGAACCCCCCAGGTGCCCCGTGCGGTGTCCACATCTTAAACACACGTGCATGCACATTCCCCGGCATCAGCATAAGGCTCACAAGCATGGAAATGTGCATCCCCTGGGAGGCATCTGTGTTGCTCCGAAAGGGGACGGCCGTGGCACGACGGCATGACGGGGAGATGCCACCCAACGACGGAGATCCATTAGTTCCCGGGGAAATTCAGAACCTGCCACCCGGTTCTCGCGCGGGAAAGCTCATGGCCACAGGGGCCGCCTCTCAGGAAACTGGAAACCATTCTGGTACCGTGGTTTTGCACTTAATGGACTCTGCCTCCCATAATTCAGGAAAATGTCTTTTGTCGTGCAGACGGAAGCCCGTTGCTGCAGAGAATGTGGGTCTGACAAAGGGCCTGGCTGTTGAGCTGTGCGGGCGCCCCGGCTCCCAGGCCCCCCCCCCCCCCCCCCGCTTCTGGAAGTGGCTCTCAGTACAGATTAATGATGGGGCGGGCGCCAAGGAGCAGTGCGGCCCACACATCTTGTCCCGGGGCTGAGCTAATCTTCTTAACCCTTTTTACAACAGCCAGCCGGTCACCCAAATGATGCTGTCAATTTGCTTCTCAAACCCCCACTTCTGGGGCTCCTGGGTGGCTCAGTCGGTTGAGCGTCCGACTTCAACTCAGGTCACGATCTCGCGGTCCGTGAGTTCGAGCCCCGTGTCGGGTTCTGGGCTGATGGCTCAGAGCCTGGAGCCTCCTTCCGATTCTGTGTCTCCCTCTCTCTCTGCCCCTCCTTCATTCATGCTCTGTCTCTCTCTGTCTCAAAAATAAATAAACGTTAAAAAAATTTTTTTTAAAAAATAAAAATTAAAATTAAAAAAAAAACCCACTTCAAAGAGAGAGGTCCAATGGGGATCATTGAGAAGGCCAGCGATGTGGGCAGGTTCCTGAGACTCAGCCGGATGATTAATATTAATAGGGTGCATACCACCCAGACGACACGAGGGCCGTGCGTCGCGGTGGCTCCCTTGGAAGGACTCCTCGAGACTGATGCAGCCTGTGTGTGCTGTTGTCATCGGGCTTAGAGAAGAAATGATTAGCCGGGAGCTGACCATGGGCTCCCGGCCTTCCCTGGAGTGTATTCTCGTCCGGGGGCCACGGTCTCTGCAGCCAGGGCCCTGCTATTCTCGGGCCCAGTGGAATTCCCTTTGTGCCAGCCCGGTGACCCTCCACACAGAACAGGCTTACCCAGGATTCCTCACTATGCGCCCGAAGATCCTGAATTCATCAGTTTGTGCTGCATGTTAAAAGGAGTTCTAGGAGCACCTGGCTAGCTCAGTCAGTGGAGCATGTGACTCTTAATCTCAGGGTCCTGAGTTCAAGCCCCATCTTGGGTGTGGAGCCTACTTTTTAAAAAAGTAAAGGGGCGCCTAGGTGGCGCAGTCAGTTAAGCATCCAACTTCGGCTCAGGTCATGATCTCGTGGTTTGTGGGTTCGAGCCCCATGTCAGGCCCTGTGCTGACAGCTCAGAGCTTGGAGCCTGCTTCGGATTCTGGGTCTCCCTCTCTCTCTGAACCAACCCCCCGCCCCCCCCCCGCTCTCAAAAATAAATAAACATTAAAAAAAAAAAGTAAAAAAGGAATTCTAAAACTCAGAGGCTCCTTCATGCTCACAAACGATGGGGGCCTGGAGCCTTCTGCTCTGCCGTGGGCAGGCTGGGCTGGATTCAGCCTCCCTGACCCATAGCTTGCTTGAGACACACTCATCTCAGGGCCAAGGTCAGAAGAGCAAGAGAAGGGGGCAGAAGCACACAGCACTTCCCACATCCTCGATGTGGCACGGGACCAATCCCAACACCGGCAGGGTCCCCCCTGCTGGATTGGGGCTGCTGACAGCCCATGATGATGGGTCTAGTCCAGGGAGGGTGTGAGTTCTTGGGAGCAACCATGGAATCTGCCCCGGACTCCCTAGCCCTTACAACCGGAGGGCTAAACACACGGGGACGTAAATCCGGCAGACAAGTCAACACAAGTATGGCCAGAAAGCCTCAGAAGACTGTGGGGCCTAATCTTCTGAAGACTCCTTCCTCTCTAAGCCAACCTCCTGCCTTTTAGAGCTCAGCACCTTGACTCGGCCTTGAGAAAACACTCAGACACCACTGTTTTTATCCTCAGAACGTCTGTGCTAGCCCCATTACCCAGCTCCGTAGCACCCAGAAGTAAGGGACTGATGAACTCCCTCTGGACGCAGTGTCCCCTGGGCTCTCTGCAAGGGCACTTAGCACCTGCACCTGCCCCTAGGAGTTTAGAGCCCAACGCCAAGGTCCTTCTTACGCTGGCTCACTGTGGCCTGAGCATCGGACCCTCACAGCAATCCTCGACACCCTTGACTCCTGGACACAAAAAGAAATCTCTTCTCCATTGAAAACGCAAACATAGACACCCAAACTCAGGGGGAAGCCACAGTCATACCAGAAAACCTTGCTTTGGCTATTCTCCCCCAGTAATTTTGACATAAAAGCACCCCAAAAATGTGCATAATGAGAGCGTATTTTCTTCTGTTTTCTTTTTTTCCTTTCCTTTCTCTTCTCCTACAAAAGTATCTACTTGTGCGGACCAGTGGGTCATGAGGACAGGCAGAAATGAGTCACCTCTGATTCACAAAACTGGTTAAGCCTTTAAAAATCTCCGCGTAAAACCAGCCTAACCTTTCCGAATTGCCACATTGCAGGAATTTCTGTAACAGGATGGCAATGAATTATGCGAGACACGCGCTCGAGACCCCTTCACATTTTCTCATCCCTTCAGCCAGTGTCGCTGGAGGTGGGGCTCAGGCCTGGTGTGGTGGAAGCCGTACATCCCCATCTTAATTAGAACAATTCTCGCATCCCTCAAGAGGGAGACATTCCCTCAGAGGCCCGTCCACGCCCCCCCTCGCAAGAGGACCCGTCTCCCATCAGCCTACTCCTTCCCCGGGCATTCAATGCCCATCAACAGAGCCAGAGGAGAATAGAAACCGTGCAGAAACTCTCTTTTGTTTTGCTGGGACACTTCAGTATATTCTCATGGATCTTTCAAAGGAACGCAATCATCTGATCGTTCTTGGAAGCAATTAAGACATGGAAGGGTACATCCTGCCTCAGGCCCCAGAGTCTGTCTTTCCAAATCACATGAGCAATCACTATGAAATAGACAGACTCCGCAGCCCCCTCCCGGGAGGGTGGTGCCCTGCATGGTACAGAAGGGGGGCTACAAGACACGGCCTCCTCCTGTGTGACCTGCTTTGCCACAGTCGTGTGCTCCGGAGGGGATTTTTGAAGACACATTCCTAGTTGAAGTCCTGGGTCAGGGCAGGCCACCCACGCAGAGCTGGTCTTGAGTCTGGGGAGCAGACACAAGCAGAAATGCTATAACGGCAGAGGAGAGGGTTAGGGGGTCCCCCGAAGAGGTTCTCAGTTCTGGTGATGGTTGATGCTGTTGAATATGGGAGGGGATCTCACTGGGAACTGCTCCTGGATGGAGTCATGGGGTCTCTCTTGTACAGAAAGCCCCCTTCCTAAAAGGGAAACAGAGAAGCTATAGTCCTAATACTCCAATTGTGGGTCCTTCCAGGAAGCCCAAGGAATAAAGCAGGTTCTTCACCTGTGCCTGAGAATGTCACGGCCCAATGCAGAGGAGTGGATCCTCAGATACTCAGCACAGAGGTTTGTGGATGGTCTCAGGGCAATCTCTCGGCCTCTCTGTAGAGCCCACTGTTTACCTCACCCAGCTTCGTAAGGGTTACATGAGATGGTGTATGCAAAACCCATCGTATAGACCCCGCACACGACAAGCACTCAGTAAATGGCCATCTGGCACTCAGTAGGCACTCAGTAAATAGTGGCCATCGAGCATAGTGTGAATCTGAGAACTTCCCTTACCAGCATGGAAGGTTGAATCATTCATAGCTATCACTCAAGACAGAACAGAAAGAAATCTAGGCTCTTTGTCGAAACGAATTAAGTGTGGTCATAGGGAAAAACACAACCTGTTCTCAGTCAACAATTCCTTAAATGTTATTTCAACAGGAGATTAAAGTTTTGGTTTGGGGAGTGAGAGAGTTTGGGTCTGGCTCACCTTCGTTGGTCCAGGTAGCCTTTAAAGAGGATGGGGAAACAGACCTTCTTCAGAGGAATGTTTCTCAAGGCAAACATACCAATAAGGGCCAAGGAACAAATCCCAGCTGCCCAACCAGGTAACCTTACTGGTAGTCACTTTGCATGAGAGCGTCACGTTTCCCGGACCTCATTCTTACATTGTCATGGAACTAGGATGGGGTTGCCTTGCTGTCTTCTAAAACACTGGCCAACCTAGCGCCAGCTTTCCAATAGAAGCCGTCTGTCCAAGAGAAGAGTCCTGTTAAGAATCAAACTTCCCCCCCGGCCCCCCTGCTGGAGTGGCTCAGTCGGTTAAGCATCTGACTTTGGCTCAGGTCATGATCTCACTGCTTGTGAGTTTAAGCCCTGAATCAAGCTCTGTGCTGACAGCTCGGAGCCTGGAGCCTGCTTCAGATTCTGTCTCTCTCTCTCTCTCTCTCTCTCTCTCTCTCTGCCCTTCCCTACTCATGTTCTGTCTGTCTGTCTCTCTCTCTCAAAAATAAATAAACATTAAAAAAAAAAAAAGAATCAAACTTCCCCAAGTCATAGACCCCCTTCTGAAGCAATAAGAAACATAGACAATACCTTGCTTGAACTATTTCCCTCCCACAGAAGTAACTGGATGCTTGCTTCAGCCGATAGCAATGGCTCTGACATCAGGTGGCTGCAACATAGCCCTCCTGGGTTTTTTATTTTTCACTCTACAGCTCACCTCTGTGGACATGCTACCTTTACTTCAACCCTAGGTTAAGTCAAAACCTCTTGACCTTTCATTTTAAGGCAAATAAAATAAAAGGCAGTGGCCATGCTGTCAAATTGTGAGTGATACATGGAACCATTACTTGGAAGGTTTCCAGTTCCGATGGGCAGAAAGGTTGTCCTGGAAACTCTGTTGCAGAGAGGTGGAACAATTCTAACGCAGACTTGTGTGGCATTCAACCCAAGCTCACCTCCAAATCCAGTGTGGTTTTCTAACAATCCCTTCCCCGGGGAGGGATAGCCCACAGGTAAGTACACATGTTAGATGCGTCTCCTGTCCGCTTAAAAATAAAGTTGCCAACATTCGACAAGCAACACAGAGTCCTTCCTAAGGATAAAAGCAAACTCACCCTGTCATCAGGCCAAAGCATTGACATTTTTTAAATCAGTGCAGTGAAAAATAAACTCAATCCATATCATAAACTATTGTCAGCAATCCTTAGGGAAAGATACCTCAGAGAGAAAACTCAAGGGCCCATCGCTCAAATAAAAGCATTTTGTTTGGGCATCGTTATGGTTTGGATTGTGTCCCCCCAAACATGGCAGGTTAAAGTTCTAACCCCAGACCCTGAGAATATGGCCTTATTTGTAAAAAGAATCATTGCAGATGTGATTAGTTACGGTGAGGTCATGCGGCAGTAGTGTGGCCCTGGTCCCATATGGCTGGTGTCCTCATAAGAACAGGACAGCAGGGGTCCCCGGGGGGCTCTGTCGGTTAAGCATCCGACTCTTGATTTCAGCTCAGGTCATGATGTCATGGTTCGTGGGTTCGACCCCTGCATCAGGCTCTGTGCTGATGGCTCAGAGCCTGCTTGGTTTTCTCTCTCTCCCTCTCTCCAGGGGTTGGAGAGGCGCATCTACAAGCTAAGGGACACCACAGATGGTGGGCCACCAGGAGGGGTGGGAAGACAAGGAAGGAAGGACTCCACCCAGAGCCTCAGAGGAGACGCAGCCCTGCAGATGCCCTGACTTCAGACTTCTGGCCGCCAGCACAGCGAGACAGTAAACTCCTGTTGTTTTCAGCCCAAAGAAACCAATACAGGCACATACATGCTGTCAACACCATGCATGGAAGGTTGTGGTCTCCAGGCATAGATGTGAACCGGCTCTCAGACATCTGCAGTTGCGCTGGGTACTCTGAGCTGGGTGCTCTGAGCTGGGGGCGGTGCTGGCGGGTGTGCTGGGGGCTCTGAGCTAGGGGTAGTGCTGGGGGCAAGGAGGTGCTTCTGCTTCTGCTGTCCCCACAGTGACTTTCTACACCTCTGTGGATCCCTACTGCCTTCCTTCTAGGCCTTGGCCATGGTGGGCTGGCGCCATTGAAACTTCCAGCACTGAGGATCCGCTTACCTGGGGGGCGATCCGAGTCCCCAGCAGGATCTGGATTTCTATTCAGTTGATCCTGAACCACCCAGAGAGCCCCGGTCTCTGCCCTTCCGGTTTTCATTTCCCCAAACAGCACGACAATAAGGACTGGATCTCCCTCTGCCCTCCTTCCCACCAGCACTCACCCGGGGCGATTTTGGCTGCACTTTGCAAGTGCACCCCGCAGACACCTCCAGGGAGAAGACATTAGCGAGAAGGAATGGCCTTGCCCTCCACTCCCCTCTGGTGCTGCTTCCAAAGGCATTTTGTACTTGCTTCTTTCCACTTGTACTTAATATTGTCCAGGCTGCATACAGTTAGATGCGTCCCCTCCTTAAGTAGACATATTTCTACTCTGCCATTTTCTAATTAAATAGGATCTGGCTGAAGCCAAATTTAGCCCATCTACCCCTAAGCTAACCACTTAGCCAGGTACTATGTATTAGCGAGTGATGTGTATATAACAGTTGCTGCATATGTAACAAATGATACTACTTGAAAGGTGAATGTAAAGGTGATATGGACAGAAAATATGATGTATAGAAAACAGGTAACATGTATCTAACATTATATAGTATAATGTTATTATATATAATACTTTGGATATGTTATATACATATATGACATGTATGGAATGGGTAATGTGTATATAACATTGATGTATATGAATGAAACCAATGGGTTAAGAGGGTTAAGAGGATGTTCCAAGAGGTATTAAGGTGTGTGCACGCACGCACACACGCACACACACACACATACACACTCTCCACTGAAGATAATTTAAAACTGGGGATATAGGGGCGCCTGGGTGGCTCAGTCGGTTGAGCGTCCGACTTCAGCTCAGGTCACGATCTTGCGGTCCGTGAGTTCAAGCCCAGCGTCGGGCTCTGGGCTGATGGTTCAGGGCCTGGAGCCTGCTTCCGATTCTGTGTCTCCCTCTCTCTCTGCCCCTCCCCCGTTCATGCTCTGTCTCTCTCTGTCTCAAAAATAAAAAATAAAAACTTAAAAATAAATAAATAAATAAATAAGTAAATAAATAAAACTGGGGATACAGAGAGGCACTTAAAAATCACATTGCAAGGGAACCATAGTAGAAACTCTGTAACAAATCCTGTTATTTCATTTGCTGTAGGACCCTGGAGTCAAATTTGTGGATCACCTCAGGCACCTATATGAAATTGGCATTGTCTTAGTTCAGGCTGCCGTTGACAAAGGACCACAGACGGGGCGGGACTTGAACAACAGATCTGTGTTTCTCACAGTTCTGAGGCTGAGGTCCGTGGTCAGGGCACCCACATAGTCAGGTTCTGATGGGAGCCCCCGCCTGGCCTGTGGACGGGCATCCCTCATGGTGACCCCACACAGCCTCTCCTCAAACCCTGTGCACACGAGTGTCTCTCTTGCTCTCCTTAGAAGGCACCCACCCTATCAGATTAGGATCCATCCCATGACCTCATTTGAACCTCCTCACAAACCCCATCTCCAACCACAGTCACACCGGGGGATGTGGGAGGCCACACAAGTCAGCCCACACCAGGGGACACCTAAGTGTTTTGTGCAAATCATAACTGTGGCCTTTTAAACTACCCTATTGTTGCCTGTTTCTGATCCCACCCCCTCCCATCTTCATTTCTGGTTTTGGTCTCCAATGTGTATCAGTCAAGGCCCTGCTGGACCCAGGAGGCACAGGTGAGCCGGTATCGTGGAGGAGGGTTTGACCGAGACACTGTTGGCCAGGATGGGGCTGGGTTCAAGGCAACAGTAACGTTCAGAGCAATAGCGGGGCCTCCAGCCTTGGGGCGGGGGTCAGGGAAGGGACAGTGCCCCGGGTCGCAGAGACATGAGCTGCAGCTTGAGGGCATCAGCACAGCGCCCCTACCGGCCCTCCCCGTCCCCATGCTCCCATCTCCTATCGCAGAGGCACGGTGGGGCAGTGTGTCTGTGCAGCAGCTCAGATGGATGCCCCTGCCCCCCGCCAGAAGGGGAAGCACCTTCAACGGAGGTGGGAGACCCCACGTGGGCCCCTTCTCGTCCGCCTCGCTGGGAAGTAATTGCTTCTGGAGCAAATGCCCAGTGATGGGAAATACAGTGGAGCCCGAGTCCCCCCTGATGTCTGTGACAGGTGCCCTGATCACCGAGAAAGATGCCTTTCCAGCACCCGCAAGACTGCTCTGTTTTGTCTTGTGTTCCGGAAAGTTCCCGTAATTTGTTAGTAAAGGAGACAGGAGACCCGGGGGAAGTAGCCAAAACAGAATTTTAAATAAATTAAATCAAACGTTCTTGGGAATAAGAATTCCATTTTATGTCTAGAAACTTACACAAGTATTTACAAGGTCACTAAGATTGTGAAAGGATTAGGATTGTGTAATCCTATTTCTCTGTTAGAGTTACATGACCAGTCTAACACCGTATTATGTAAGGATCTTATGGCAGATAAAATGGCCCCGGACTCCTCTGTGCCCACACTCCCACCCCTTGACTCTGAAGCCCCCTCCTCCAGGCAGGAGGCAAAGCTGGTTGTTGCAGGACCTGAATGTAGGGTTGGCTGTGTGACCGTCACTTCCTGTGGCTGACACACCATCAGTGGCTCCGTCTGTCCAGGCTGCTCTTCCAGACTAACATGGATGGGCTAATAAACAACAAACGTGTATTTCTTTTTTTTAATGTTTTTACTTTATTTTTTGAGAGAGAGACAAAGTGTGAGCAGGGGTGGGACACAGAGAGAGGGAGACACAGAATCCGAAGCAGGCTCCAGGCTCTGAGCCGTCAGCACAGAGCCCAACATGGGGCTCGAACCCACGAACCGTGGGATCATGACCTGAGCCAAAGTCAGACGCTGAACGGACAGAGTACCCCAGGCGCCCTGAACTGTATTTCCCACTGTTCTAGAGGCTGGAAGTCCAAGATCAAGGTGGAAGTAGCTGCGGTGTCTGGTGAGGGCACTAATGCCAGGCGCCTGGGGGCTCAGTCGGGTGAGCGCCAACCACGGCTCAGGTCGTGATCTCATGGTTCATGGGTTCGAGCCCCGCGTCGGGTTCTGTGCCGACAGCTCAGAGCCTGAAGCCTGCTTTGGATTCTGTGTCTCCCTCTCTCTCTACCCCTCCCCCGCTCACACTCTGTCTCTGTCTCTCTCTCTGTCTCTCAAAAATAAATAAACATTAAAAAGAATTTTTTTTAACTTAAAAAAAAGGGCACTAATGCCAGTCGGGAGGGCTCCCCACCCGTGAGCCAAGCACCTCCCACAGGCCACCTCCCAATACCGTCGCACGGGGGCTTAGGTTCCAACACAGGGATTTCGGGGGGACACAAACATTCTGTCTGCAACAATCAGCGTGTAAGACAGCAGGGGCTCACAAAGTGCCCTGTGCTGCAGGAAGGCTTCAAGGCGACCCTTCAGGATGATGAGGGACACACGCCTCTGTCTCCAGCCTCCCCAGCTGATACCACAGGCTGCAGATGCCTGAGTGAGGCCCCCTCCGGGGAGCCCCGCCCACACTCCCCCCCTGCCCCCCCCCCCCACAGAGTCATGGGCTTACGTCATGTCTGGAGTGGTCTGTTATTCAGCCACAGCTAACTGATGCAGACATCCCTTCCCGTGCTTTCCATGGCGATGGAGCAAAATCATAAAGGTCAAATGATAGACACAGAGTCTGAAGAGGGGCATGAAACACTAAAAATAGAATTCAGCTCTGCTCTTTCCTGGGACAATGAAGACGTGTCACAGGGACACGGGGACGTGTCACAAGTTGTGCTTGGATTTGGGAGATCTGTAGGAATGGGTCTTTCTTTTAAGTTTATTTATTTTTGAGAGAGAGAGGGAGAGAGGGAGAGAGAGAGAATCCGAGGCAGGCTCCTTGCTGTCAGTGCAGAGCCTGATGCATGGCTCAAACTCACGAACCATGAGATCATGACCTGAGCCGAAATCAAGAGTCGGGCACTTAACCGACTCAGCCACCCGGGCACCCCGATAAGGATGGGTCTTACTGTGCAAACAAGTTTCAACATGATTGAAAAGCAGACTATTTGAAATAGACTTCTTTTCAATTTTTTAGAAGCAGTAAACTCCATTTCCTATACAATTGTGCTCGGTTAATGGAACTGTCCCACTGGGAAAGAACAGGGGAAACACAAACGTGGGCAGGAGGATCCATCATGAAAACAACTAAAGTAAAACAAGACATAACCGGGGGTTCCGTATTTGGTAAGGGTTTTGTACTGGACGTACAGGTTTCTGTACTTTCGCACTTACTGTGCTCCTGTGTGCACACCGTAGGGGGTGTGAACAGACCAGCAAATGGAGGGAGCTTTGTATTTTAAGAGAGACTCTCCTTACTATAATTCATCTCAGACAATTGGGAAAATTGAAAGGCCATGAGGTTGATTGTCATTTTGCCATAAATCTGAAATTATAAAGCAGGACATTAAGGGATGTAAATGGACGGCTGCTGTGTTGACTATGTTGGAATTAGATCATACACAGTCCTGAATACTACCTGATAAAGCAGGCCTTATCCTTCAGAACTTACTAGAGCACTCACAGTGCAGCAACGGTTAAGGCGCTGAGCAATGGATCACACAATGCGCTGGAAAGTTACAGGATGATTTTGATTCTTCTCCAAACCCGAAGATGCGTGGGAGGTGAGGATGGGGTGCAGCCCAGGGAGCACAGAGGAAAGACCCCTGAGGCACCCAGCATCTACCGCACCACGTTCCCTCTGGAGCCCATCAAGCAAGCAACCTTGCGGAGTCCCCCGGAGGAGGAAACTCAGCAGTGAGCAAGCAGTTGTCGAGAAGTCAAACTTAGTCTCATTTCAAAGCCCGTACTTTCCTCCTGAACATAAGGTACAACAAACATGTTCACAACGAAATAAAAAAACAATATTTCTTTTTTTTAATGTTTATTTATTTTTGAGAGAGAGAGAGAGACAGAGCACAAGCTGGGGAGGGGCAGAACAAAGAGGGAGACACAGAATGGGAGCAGGCTTCAGGGCCCAAGCTGTCAGCACAGAGCCCGACGTGGGGCTCGAACCCACAAACCATGAGATCATGACTTGAGCCAAAGTTGGACACTCAACTGACTGAGCCACCCGGGAGTCCCAAAGACCCAATATTTCAATGTAAACTCAACAGAGAATGTACACGAGAAGTTTTCAGTTTCCTCCAATTGTCCAAATGGTGCCCGGGCAAAGTCACCTGTCCCTCCGTAGAAATGTGGGCCAATGCAGGACTGTCCGTTTCCCTCCAGCCACAAAGAGAAGTCCAGCCTCCCGGAGAAGAGAGACACTGTCCTCCCTCCCGTCCGGTCAGGTGCCCACCGACTCCATGGCCCACGGCTGGGTGACTGTCCTTTCTTTCAGACATCCTTCGATCTGGCTCCCTGGAATTCAGAACCCATGAACTTCGGAAACGACACACATTTTATTTTTACCAACCTCTCCTGAAGTGTAGCATTTCTCTGTTATGACTACAGTCCACAAGCCACCACAGTGTTAGCAGGATCTGTGATTTGGTCACCAAAAGCAAAAGCAGATCTTATCGTGTGACAGTGCAGTAACTTCAGACAGGGTGAAACATCGCTTGTGTTCATCGGCACTTTAAGATGTAATTATGCCTCTACATCCCTTATTTTGTGTACTTATAAAGAAGTACATGCATGGGCGGGCGCCTGTGTGGCTCAGTCGATTCAGAGTGTGGAGCCTGCTTGAGAGTCTCTGTCTCTCCCTCTCACTCGCCCTCCCTCTCTCCCTCCCTCCCACCAATAAATAAATGGAAGTACATGTATTACTACATTCATATTTTTAAGCATTTTGATAAGTGCATTCAATAATCGGTTTATTTATAATGCTCTACATGTATTTTGCTATATGCATTTTCAAATAAACAATTTTTCTGAGAAGAATTCCTCTGGCGTTGCTGGAGTGCCCAAGGGTCCCTATCACAGAAAGCGAATAACAGACGACAGTCTGGGACCCCTGAGGACCAGCAGGTAGGGCCCTCCCTTCTCCCTCCTCTGGTCCTGGTCCTGCAGGGATGAAGCCAGGCGGGGTGAGGGCGGGTCACCATCCTTCCCATCCGCCGTCCGTGTGATCTGAGCCTTCCGAGGTCCCCGGGGCTGGCTCTCAAGGGGCCTGGGAATGAGTTTCCGAACCTCCTCGTTCTCCACTCCAGAGAGGCAACTCTGGGTCCGCAGACACGGCCCTCTTTGGAAAGGGCCAGAATAACTCCAGCCACCTGCCTGCCCTTAGGCCCCTAAACGGAGCTCTCATCTCCAGGCCACAAAAGCCATGGTGTGCAGGTCGTGTCCTGAAGCCCCTGCCCCCAGCCCACCATGCCCCCTCCTTCCCCAGCCAGGGCACAGATGCCCTTCTCCACCTCTGGAGGGGGGGGGGTGGGCAACGAGTCTGCAAAGTCCCCTCGGTGCCCTGGCTTGGTGGCGGCAGGCCTCACAGTGAGGAGGGAAATGACAGCATCCCACTCCTGGGACCGCCCAGTTCTCCTCCTCTCCTCCTCCTGGAAGGGGTGTGGGCAGCGCCAGGGGTGTGGGTGTGGGGGCCGGGTGTTCCTCCTGGATAGGAATCTGCCCTCCCACCCCCCCCCCCCGCCCCAGTTGTTGGCAGCAGTCTTCAGATTGTGTGACGCTGGATGCCTCTTGTTTGGAGTGGCAGGAAAAGTCCCTCTCAGCATCCCACTGCCGCGGTCCAGGCCACATTGCTTCCAGAGGTGACCCCTGTCCTCAACAAGCCCCCACCTTCAGGTCAGCCTTCTCAGATTCCTCAGCGGCTGCACTGCAGGGCTGTGTCCCACACTTGGTGGGAGCCTATGGGGACAGCCCTTGGCAGTGGGGGGTGGAAGACAGAGGCGTAGAGACAGGATTTCTCGAAGTACCAAGGAAGGCTTCTGGAGAGGAATCCAGCCCCCACCAGACCAGTGCAAGCCACGGCCCTGCGTGATTCTTTAAAAATGCGGGTTTTCATTGCCTTTTCACTCTTACAATTCACATTCACAAACTCCGGTAAAAGAATTCGTTTTGCATGTTTGGAATAATTCTCCATCCACGTTCCTTCCTATTCTGTCACCTGAAAACAATGAAGGGAAGGGGCCGGGCCGCGGAGTCCCGCCAGCACCAGGCCATCTGCTGCAGAGTGGCCTCGGGACAGTGACACCGAGGAAAAAGGCATCGTGCTGCTGCTGGAAGCAAACCCTGCGGCCCGCGGAGGCGCTCCGCAACGGGAGGGTGGGGTGCCCTCTGCAGTTTGTTCCGGAAATTTCCCCTACACAGGAAGAGATCAGATGTACGTGCTGTTTCACTGAACGGCCAGCAGGGAGCAGTCTGCAGGGATTTCCCATTAGCATCCGAGAAATACACACCCCTGAAGGCAGAGAGTCCTGGTCCTTTTTGTGCCACCTGCCCCAGGCAGCGAGTACAGGAAATCAGCGGGAAAGGTTTCTGCGAGGGCCGACCGGTGGCGAGGGGGGGGGGGGGGGGGGGTGTGACAGAACAGAACGGAGTCCCGGAAGTCACCTGCGGCTGTGCTCCAGAGGAGGCTCGAGGCGGGATTTCCCGATCGAGGCTGGGTGACCCGGGTTCACCGTGACTCAGCGCGGCTCCCGGTGGCTTGGGCAGGGCAGGCGAGGCCCTGGGAAGGCGCGGCTATTGGGGGCCAGGAAAGGGGACTGGGGGGCGCGGGAAGTACAAACGGCGCGTTCACGAGAGGGAGGAGCCTGTGGGGATGATTCAGAGCTGCCAAAGCCCCGCTCTCCAGGCAAGCCGGCAGGGGCAGGGCGGGAGGGGCGGCCAAGCCCTCGTGCAGGTGGGCGAGAGCTGTGTCAAGGTGACCCTGTCCCCCCGCCCCGCAAGCGCGGCAGGTCAGGCTGCACCGCGGAGGCCCCGCGGCCGGGAGACCAGGCTCTCCGCCGCATCCACGGAGGGCCCAACGCACTCGTCGGTACAATTCGGCTCCTTGGTTTCCGGATTCCAGAGCTTCGGTTTTAACTTAGAGAAAAAATGTGACGCTTTTTACTAATAAATTGCAAACAAATGTGAAATGCCTGGGTAGCAGGGAAACGGTGCCTCGGGGGGGGGGGTGTGTGGAATGACCCCGGGGTCTGCAGGACAGGGCGCTGGGTGGGCACGTCGCCGGGAGCAGCGCTCAGGGAAGATCCCGGGCGTCCCCTCCCATCCCACCTCTAGGGTCAGGTGACCCCGCGGCAACAGGTGTAAGAACAACCCCCAAGACGGAGGCTCAGTGATGGACCCGGGAGGACCCGGTCCTGGATTCAGAATCATTTCAACACGGTTCTGAGAAGAGCTGGCTGCATGGTGGGGGTTGAATGCAGGGCTGTAAAGGCGGCGGCGCACCGTCTGTTTCTGGACCGGTGAGAGCTGGCGGGGGTGGGGGGGGGGGGCGGACAGGCAGGAGGAGAAAGCCCTTTCCGGCAGCCCAGTGAGAGCTGGAGCACAGACCGGAAACTTCATATCCGGAAGGTACCAAATGGGCTCACAAGATACTTTTCCCTTGAGATCCTTTTTTTTTTTAATGTTTATTTTTGAGAGACAGAGACAGAGCGCGAACAGGGGAGGGCCAGAGAGAGAGGGAGACACAGAATCCAGAGCAGGATCCAGGCTCCCAGCTGTCAGCATAGAGCCGGATGCGGGGCTCAAACCCTCCAACGGTGAGATCATGACCTGAGCCCAGCCGAAGTCGGTCGCTTAACTGACTGAGCCCCCCAGACGCACCCCCCCCCACCCGTGATATCTTTAAGAGACAGTCTCTCATGTCTCTGGCGTGAGCAGGTGTAGTTTGCAAGTGAGAGAGGAGGGGCTTGAAGTCTGGAAGTTCACTGACAACTTGTCATCCTACAAGTCCCTAATTATGAAATATTTCCTGCATCCAGGTGATCTGAACTTGTAAGGGGAGATGGGCTTTCCTGTCTTGTCTCTCCCCGGGGTGGGAGGTCAGGAGTGGGCATGGAGAGTAGAGGTGCTTAATACCCGTTTGCTTGCTTACCTCTGAGGGACGCACCATTTCCGTCTGTGACACCCCCTGGGGGAAGGAGTGGAATCAGACAAACTCACCTGACAGGATGAGGCGCGTCTACGGCGACTTGGAAATACCTGAGATCTGGAATAACAGAGGTGAGGAGGCTGGATCCTACCTCTAAAGGGTAGGATGTTAACAAAATCCCAAGGAAGACGCAGAAAGAGGGAGGAGACCATCGCTGGCCTGCGCTCCTGGGTCCTCAAGGCAGAAGCATGTGCTGGGAGCCCAGCCAGGCCTCGGCCCCGTGCGGGGCCTGGATGAGTGAAGATCCCCGTCTGCCCTTCCCTGTACACATTTCTCACTGATCCCACGTCTCACTTCATCTTCAAGCCAGCAGCCCTCAAGATCCCCATTTGGCATCGGGCCCCCATCCCCACACCCGTCTATGGCATTACTATCGCTTCCAGATCTATAACCTCATTTCATATACCTGGAGAGTTACAGATTTCTTCCATAATGATTTAACAGAAAATTTCTTAAGGGGTTGATATTATTCATTCCTATTTATCCTGTTCCTAACCGGGTACCTGGGAAACAGTAAGGACATAGTATATGTATGATGGAGAGGTGGAGAGAGGGAGGAGGGAGACAGGGAGGGAGGGATGGATGGAGGAGGGAGGGAGGAGGGAGGAAAGGAAGGAGAGGAGGGAGGGAGGGAGGAAAGGAGGGAGGGATGGATGGGTGGAGGGAGGGAGGAAAGGAGGAAGGAAAGAAGGGAGGAAGGGAGGGAGGAAAGGAGGGAGGGAGGGATAGCTGGAGGAGGGAGGGAGGGAAGAGGGAGGGATGGATGGACGGATGGAGGGTGGGAGGGAGGAGGGAGGAAAGGAAGAAGGAAAGGAGGGAGGTTTGGATGGGTGGAGGGAGGGAGGAAAGGAGGAAGGAAAGAAGGGAGGGAGGGAGGGATGGAGGAGGGAGAGCAGGGTGAGTGCCAGAAAACAGCTTTTTCCTTTTCTTATCAATTCCTCCCAGTCTATGACTCTGGTTTGGAAGGACTGCAGAATAAAAATGACCAAGGTTATAGAGGCCTCTGAGAGGTTATATACCTTGCTCAAGGTCATGACTTTGTAAGTGGCAGGGTCAGAATCTGAAGTCAGAGCTTTCTGGTTGCACGAGTACAACAGAATGACCCTTGATTCAAGTACAGATTGTGGAGGACAGACCCAGCATCAGAGCGCCAGGGCGTGGAAGGTCTGGTGTGAAGATAATGGTCCCTGACATGAGCATAGGCCAGTGAATGTCACTGAAGCATAGTTGAAGCATAGAACCAAAAAGCGTTTGGGAAGACCCAGCACTATCTGTTACTAGAAAAGCCGCCGTGTGATAGTCAACCGAATCAACAACTTACCACGCATTCAGGCACTAGAAACAAGCGTGGGAAAAACTAAAGATGAGCAAAATCAAACCATTTGTTCCTCTTCTGTGCCTCACCGTCACTCTCGCCACCATCAAAACTAGTACTCGACGCTTCTGAACTGGGATCGTGTTGGTACTGGCTCCAGGTAGGACTGAGTGAGCACACCCCAGCCTGTCTCTCCATGATGCAGTAGCCAATAAAGGACCAGCAGCAGACAGACCAGTGAAAAAAAACGGGTTGAGACATGCCACCAAAGCAGTGGGAGAGTTCACCACATTTCTCCTTTGCTCCCATCCCCCTTCAGCCCGGCTGTGGCCGCAGTCCCAGGAAGTGTGCACAGAGTGAAGGAAGTAAACACCAAGGTATTGTGGACAAGAGATCAAACAGAGGGACCTCCAAACACTGGCAAGTACTGGGAAGGTGACAAGGAGGACAGACCTCGAGAAGAAGTCTGCAAAGTTGTGTGTGAGCTCCTGGACCCATCTTGGGTCTGTGCAGATGATGCTGTGGCTCTAAGGGCCATGCCAACAACGTGGAAGGCTGACCCCACCACTCACACCCCAAGAAGGTGCAGGGTGGCATTCAAGCAAGACAGATCTGAGTGGCGCTACAGAAACAGATGTGACCCTGGAACCACAGACCACGGGAGCCAAGCTGGGACCTGGACTCTTGACCCTGACCAGACCGATGTCCTGCCAGAAATATCCACATTTCCCACAGGATGAAGACATGAATCTACAGGTTCAGAAGGTTCTGAGGACCCAATCCATGCCCAGACGTACCATAATCAATAACATGAAAATTGAGGACAATGAGAAATCTTCAGAGCAGCCTGAGAACATCATTTCTAGAAGAGTAATGATTCGAATGGCTGGGGATTTATTATCAGGAACTGCAGAGACCAGAAGAAGAGGAAGTCAAACACAGTTTTGATTGCCGGGAAAAAGAAAGCTGCCAGAATGCCACGGGCAGAGGAAAAACCCTTCAGGAAAGGTGAAGTAAAGATATTTCTATATGAAGGAAACCTCCAGGAACTTGCTGCCAGCACACTTACTCTAAGAGGATTGTCAAAGGAGGTTCCTCAGACACAAGAGAAAGCCTGGGGTGCCGGGAATACAGGAGGAGAGCAAAAAAAAAAAAAAAAAATTTAAGATGTTGCAAACAGAAAACAAGTGATAAAAAGCTGTATCAATAGCCAAACACAGAAGTCATGACATTACGCACGAACACGGGCTAACCATACCAACTAAAAGACACAGATTGTCAGAGGGAAATTTTAAAACAACTCAACTATACGTTGTCGTCAAGAATCTCACTTCAAATATAATGATATAGGTGGATTAAAAGTAGGAGACTAGAAAAGATGGAGTGAGTGGCTTGATGAATATCAAAGTAGATTTCAGAGCAAAACAATACTTTCCAGGGATAAAGAGGCACAGAGTGTAAAGATAAAAGCATCAACTCATCACGAAGACATAACAAGATTAAATGTGTGTACACCTAATAGCAGAACTTGAAGAAAAAAAAAAGACAGGGCAAACACTATCCTAACTGGAAGAAGTTAGAAAGTTCCTAAGTAACATCAGACACTCCAACCCTCATCTCTCGATGACTGATAGAAATTTAAGGATATAAAATAACTGAACAATACCACCAATCAAATGGATTCTAGCTGACATTCATAGAACAATCTATGAACACTAGCTGAATATGTATTCCTTCCAATCAAACATGGAACATTTACCAAGAAAGATCTTACCCTTTACCCTGCTAAAATAAACCTTAACAAATGTAAGATCACTGAAATCACACACAGTGGGTTCTGTGATTGTAACAAAATAAACCAGAAATCGAAAACGGGATTATAACAGGAAAATCTACAAACACTTGGAAACAAAACAATTAACTTCCAAAATAACCATGCATCTAAGGGAGTAGCAAAGAAAATTAGAAATTATTTTGAGGTGAAAGTAGATGAAAATACAATATCATAGGATTTGTGGGATACAAAAATAAGTGCCCACAGGGATATTTGTAGCATCAAATGCTTGTATTAAAAAAGAATAAAAGTCTCAAATGAATCATCTAAACTTCCACCTGCAGAAACTAGAAAAAGAAGAGCAAAATAGCCCCAACATAAGAACAGAAAAGGAAATAATAAAGATACGAGTTTTAAAAAAAAACAATAAAACCGAAAGCAAAAAACACCAATAGAAATCAATGAAACCAAATCTAGTTTTTTGAAAAGATCAGTGATATTGATAAACTTCTAACAGGTTTGACAAAGAAAAAGACAAAAGATATAAATTATCAATAGCAAGGGAGATATAAAGGGTGTCACTACAGGCTCAATGAACACAAGGAAAAGGGGATTCTGAGAACAACTCTACACACATAATTTTGACAACTTGCAATGGATTAATTTCTTAAAAGGAAAAACTATCAAACTCATCCAAAATGAAATAGGTAATTTGAATAGCCCTGTCACTATTTTTTAAATGATCTTATGATTAAAAACCTTGCACAGGAGAAATTTGCTGGTCCAGATTTCACTGGCAACTTCTACTAAACATTTAAAGAATACCACCAACTCTTCCAGAAAATAGAAGAGGAGGGGTATTACCCAGCTCATTTTTTTGACCATGACATTACCTGACACACAAACCAGGCAAAAACAAGACAAAAAAGGAAAGGTAAAAATGAATTTCCCTCACTAGCACGAGCACAAAAACCTCCAGGTAAAATATCAGCAAGTCAAATCCAGCAAAATGTAAAAATGATACACCGTGACCAAGTGTGCTGTATCCTGGAAATTTAAGACTGGCCCGACCTTCATTCGTCACTGTTATCCACAATATTAACAGTTTAAAGAGGAAATCTCCCATGATAGCTGATGCAGAAAAAGCACTTGACAAGATTCAACATCCAGTCACGATAAAAACTCTCCAGTATAAAGGCATCTACATAAACACCTACAGTTAACATCATACTTAACAGTGAAAAGGCTAAGTGCCTTTTCCTTAGGGCCAAAAACAAGGGAAGTATGTCCAGGCCCACCACTCCTATTCAACATTGGATTCGAGGTGCTGGCCAGTGCAAAAAATCAAGGAAAAGAACAGAGTGGATGCTGGAGTATGGAGAGGAAGGTATAGAAGGGTCCCTCTTCATAGAAAACATGAGTGTCTATGCAGAAAATCCTAACAAAGCTACAAAAAGAAATCCTCCTAGAACTATGAAGTGAACTTGGGAATGTCACAGGATCCAAATCAATATACATAGAAAAACCAATCATATTTATGTAGATTAGATAGGTACGATTGAAAGTCAAAAATTTTTTAAAGAATTCCTCTAACAATGGCTCTTAAAAAACACTCAGGTACAAATCTAACCAAAATGGACACAATCTGTATACTGGAAACTATAAAATGATAATTAAAACATCAAAGGAGACCATAAAATAAACATTAAAAAAAAACATCAAAGAAGACCTAAATCAATGAAAAGACATACCATGTTCTTGGAATGTAAGAGATTCAGTATAGTAAAGCTGACAATTCTTCCCAAATTGATGAATAAATTTAATACAATTCCAATCAAAACCCCAGAAGGATTTTTCTGTAGCCAAATCCCAAATTTATACAGAAAAGCAAAGAGACTCAAGTAGCTAAAACAATTTTGGAAAGGAAGCACAGAACAGGAGGAATCACACCAACTGATGTAGACTTACTTTAAAGCTAAATTAACCAAGAGGGCACAGTGTTGGTGAAGGCAGTCACACAGATTGATGAAACAGAGTAGAGTCCAAAAACAGACCCGCACAAATCAGCAATGTAAAGTCAGCTAAATGACGAGAAAGTAGCGTTTCTCAACAACTAAACAATTGGATAGCCATATGTGAAATAATAATCTAAAACTTACATGTCATTTAAAGAATTAGTCAAATGGATCATAGAACACTGGTGGCCAACTGATTTTTGACAAAACTGTCAAGACTATCCAATGGGGAAAAGATAGTCTCTTTAATAAATGGTGTAAGACAACTGGATACACACACGCAAAAGAGTGTAGCTGGTTCCCACCCTCACACCACGTACAGAAATTAATTCAGAGTGGACCAATTACCTAATGTGAGAGCTAAAATCATAAAACACTTACAGGAGAACATAGGGGTAAATGTTCACGGCCTTGGGTTTGGAAATGCGTTCTTTGATATGACATAAGACTGAGCAGCCAAAGAGAAATAGATAAATTGTAACTAATCATGATTGTAAAATTTTGTGCATCGAAGAACGTTATCAAGAAAGTAAAAAGGCAGCCAACAGGATGGAAGAATATATTTGCAAATCGTGTATCTGGTAAGAATCTGCATACAGAATAAAGAACATTTACCAAAAAAAAAAATTTTTTTAGTGGGCAAAGGACTTAAAGCTCTTTCTTCAAAGAACATACATAGATGGCCAACAAGCACATGAAAAGATGCTCGACATCATCAGAAATGAGGGAAATGCAAGTCAAAACCACAAGGAGATACCACCTCACACCCAGTGGAAGGGCTACAGTCAACAGAAAATGGCACGTGTTGGAGACGATGTGAGAAATGGGAACCGTGGCACATTGTTGGTGGGGGTGGAAAACAGTTCAGCTTCAAAGCAAAAGAATCTGATGGTCCCACAAAAAGTTAGACTCCAGTAACCACAGGACTCGTCAAGGCCACTTCTTGTTACCTACTCCAAAGAATCGAGAGCAGGGATGTCAATATGGAGCCGTCATGTTCACAATAGCCAGAAGGTCCCAACAGCCCACACACCCATCAGTGGATGAACGGCTAACCAAACTGGTATATCCATCCAATGGACATTCTTCAGCCGTCAAAACCAGTGAAGAACTGACACGTGCCACAGGGTGGGTGAACATCCAAACCATTATGCTCAGTGAGAGAAATCAGACACAGCAGCCACACACTGGATTATCCCACTGCATGAAATCCAGAGTCAGAAAATCCAGACTTGCAGCCGACTGGTGGTTTCCAGGGTTTGGGAGCCACTGTTGACTGGCTCTGGATTCGGGGTGATGAAAAATACCTCTAGTTAACATAGACGTAGTGAATTCACATTGCGGCTGTCCTAAATGCCACTGAAGGGTTGGCTTTCTGGTGGTGAATTTTAAGTTATGTGAATGTCATCAATTAAAAAAAATTACAAGTGGGTCACAGATCGCAATGTAGTCAGTGAAATCATAAAGCTTACAGAAGAAAACAGGAGAAAATCTTAGTAACCTAGGAGTAATCAAAAAGTTCTTAAACACAATACCAAAAGCACATCCCATGGAAAAGATATGGATAAATTGGACACCATCAAAATGAAAAACCTTAGCTCTGTGAAAGATACTGTTAGGAGGATGAATTTGCAAATCACCTATCTAGCAAATGGCTGACAAGCAGAGCATCCAAAGAATTTTTAAAACTCAACAGTATGAAAAGGGACATTTTTCAAGTGGGCAAAATTTAATAGATACTTCAAAGAAGAGGAGGTGTTGATGGACAAGCACACACACACACACACACACACACACGCCATGAAGATGGTTGACGTCATTAGCCATCCAGGAAATGCAAATTAAAAGCCTGACCACACACCACTACCTATTAGAATGGCTAACAAAAACACACTGACAATTCCAAACATAGGGGAGAATGTGGGGCTCTCACACATTGCTGGAAGTAATGCAGAATGGTACAGCCACTCTGGAAAACAGTCTGGCAGTTTTTCACACTGTCAAACATACAATTATCATATGACTCGGCAATCTTAGTCCTGGGTACTTACCCTAAAGAAATAAAAACCCGGGGCACCTGGGTGGCTCAGTCAGCTAAGTTTCCGACTTCGGCTCAGGTCATGATCGCGCGGTTCATGGGTTCCAGCCCCACGCCGAGCTCTGTGCTGACAGCTCGGAGCCTGGAGCCTGGTTCGGATTCTGTGTCTCCCTCTCTCTCTGCCCCTCCCCTGCTCACACTCTGTCTCTCTCTCTCAAAAATAAACACTAAAAAAAAAATTAAAAAAAAAGAAAAACCTGTGTTCACAAAAACCTGAACATGAATGTTTACTCTCTATCCATTATCACCAAAAACTGGAGATAACCCACACGTCCTTCGACAGGTGAACGATGTGGTGTATTTATATAATCCCACTGAGCAATGAAAGGGAATAAGCCATCAACGCACACGATAATTTTGGAGGAGTGTCAAATGCATCACGGTGGGTGAAGGACCGTCTCCAAGGTTACACACTCTATTATTCTGTTCATGAAGAGGTGTCACAGTGATGGAGCTCGGTGGTTGGATGCCAGGGTTAGGGTAGGGGGGATTTCAGTGGCTCAAACTCTTCTGTGGACTGATTTGGATTATGCTTACATGGACCTACCCATATGTTACAATCCATAGACCTGTCCATCAACATAAATCAATTGTACTGTAGGAGAATTTTAAAAATAAAACATAAAAGCTCCTCTCAGAATAACGGACAGGATCTGGGGCACCTGGGCGGCTCAGCTGGCTTAGTGTCTGACTCTTGATTTCAGCTCAGGTCATGATCTCCTGGTTTGTGTGGTCGAGCCCCGAGTCGGGATTCTCTCTCTCTCTCTCTCTCTCTCTCAAAATTAATAAACATTTAAAAAATAAAAATGCACAGGATCTGAATGTTGGGATCCAAGGTGTCATTATCATCTTCTTTGCACTTTCCCATCTATACACACCTGTATCTTGTAACTAGTGATTTATAATCAATCAGTTTTAGGGGCGCCTGGGTGGCTCAGTCAGTTAATCGCCCGACTTCAGCTCAGCTCACGATCTCGCGGTCCGTGAGTTCGAGCCCCGCGGGCTCTGGGCTGATGGCTCAGACCCTGGAGCCTGCTTCCGGTTCTGTGTCTCCCTCTCTCTCTGCCCCTCCCCCGTTCATGCTCTGTCTCTCTCTGTCTCAAAAATAAATAAACGTTAAAAAAAAAATTATCATCAATCAGTTTTAGACACAGAAACAAACTCTCCCAATGGCCGCCACATCTCTGTTCCTTCAGTAAGAACCCAGCCTGATGGTTTCAGTGTTCTGCACAATCCCATGCATCAAGAGAAGCAAATGAACCCTTCTTTCTCACCAGTTTTATCACAGATAGGTGGGAGGTGACTGAACCTACACCTTGAATGATGTTTCCTGATCAAGCATGGGAAGTCACATTCACACTGTCCCATATCTTCCTCACTACAGCAATGGCAGGTACGACAGCCCAGAACGTTGCAATATTTAGAGCTTTTCCTTTCTTTTTTTTTTAAGTTTATATACTTATTGAGAGAGAGAGAGAGTTGGGGGAGGGGCAGAGAGAGAGAGAGAGAGAGAGAGAGAGAGAGAGAATCCCAAGTAGGCTCTACGCTGTCAGCACAGAGCCCCATGTGGGGCTCAAACCCATGAACTGTGAGATCATGACCTGAGCCATAATCAAGAGTCAGATGCTCAACTGACTGAGCCACCCGGGAGCCCCTAGATCTTTTTCTTGGACACACAGGGTCAGACTCATTTTCAGGGATCATGTTTTAACCAAGTTTAAAGAATCTGGCATCTTCTTTCCAACTTTAAGTAAGACTTATGCACCTAGCGTTGCATAACCACAATCTCGGTGCTAATCCCTACCGAATCTTACTTTTAGTGGCTGGAAATGTATGTTGTTCATATCTGTTTATCTGTTTATCTTGTATCTAACTGGGATTTGAAGAGTGGCAAATCCTTGGTACACATACAATGAGTGCATGGATGGGTGGGTGGATGAATGGATGGACAGAAGGGAGGGAGGGAGGAAAGGTGAAGAAGATCAATCGGTTTTTTCTTTGTAGCAATTTCTGTAAATCACACCCAGTCTGGCTCTCATTTGGAATAACTGCAAAATAAAAATGATCTAAGGCATGCAGCGCTTACAAATTTATTAGTGGCCGGTGCAGTAACTTTTAATGTTTCTGTGGCAATACTAGCAACAAATTAATAAAAGCTTAATTTTTATACAAATAGTTTTATTACAAATTTGAATTTGTAAGAAATACACATGTAAAGAAATTACATAAAAGGCCTTAGTAGTCTTAAAACCGTGTTGGAGACTTTTGGCGCAAGGTCATTGCCTCGCATTGACAGTGCAAGGTCATTGCCAGTGGTCAATCCTGCTCTCCTGTGATCCGTCCGCTCCCTGCTGACGTCTGCACGCAGCTCGCCGGAGCGAGCAAGCCACCCGGAGGCACTTACACGGGGGGAATACTGATACTAGGGTTCAAATGAGCTGTTTTGCACACCAGGCCGCAGAACGACGAATACGAAGTAAACGAAGGCCTTTTACGGTTTTGCTGGTTCTGAAGTCAGGTCATTCGGTTGTGATTAGTGTTTAAAACCCTGAAGACATTTAATACAGAATACAAACAATAAGCTCAGAGTACATGTTTCACTGGAGCAGACGCCGCGCTCGTGGACCTGGGTTTGGCTTTGGCGATACACGCGTTTTGGTTTGGAGGTGAACAACGAAAATGGGACGTGTCACATTCAACACCCGGGTGTTTAAAAATCTATGTGAAAGGACAACACAGTCTTTTCAAGGAAGAAACTACGTAAGCTTTATTTTAACAGTGGAAATGAAACAAACCTTTGACCTAATCGCTGACATCTATATAAATTACTAAAATAATATATATATTTAATTTCCGCCTACTTTTGGACCATCTTTATTCCACAGGAAATTTGTGATTTCTGCACAAGCAGCTGCATAGTACCACACAGAGCAGAAAGACCTACATTTACGTCTGGGGGTTGGAAGATTCGGCGGCTGAGCCATTCCATCAGCAGGCCCGGAACACTGTTCTCGCGGGACCCACTCGTGTACGGGCCCAGGGACCTGCGCTTGGAAACAGCTTGACGGTGACGTAAACAAACATCCCATCCGGGGGGAGGGAATGCACCTGTCCCAACACAAGAGTGGACACAGGCGTTCAGACACAACGGAAGGCCCCGCGCACCTGCTAGCACCCTTTGGTTTTCTGATGGAGTTCGTACTTCATGCATCAGTGCACTGGCTTCAAGAACAGACTTACACTTTTATTTCATCAAAAGTGCCATTTGGTGCGTCACTATGACAGCTTATCATGCTCTTTGTTTCTCCTTCAGCGAGTAGAGGCCACCGAAGCGGGGTGTGCTAGTTAGGCAAATTCCTATAAGGCACTTTACGGCTTTCATACTGGACAGTGAGGTACACAGGATATATTTCTAGGGTTCGTTGCTGTTAACAAGAGAAGGGGGAGAGGAGGGAGTAGCACCATGTTGTACGTTAGCTGAGGGCCGGGTTTCATTATGTTCTTCTCATACAGACTTGGCAACGGCTGACGTGTGTGCGCAGCTCCCCCGCCTTCAAGGTGGATGGCGTGGGCTTCCTACAAGGCAACCCAGAAACCAGCAGTCAGCGCCGCTGCTCCACGAGGCAGGCGAGCCCCTCAGCAGCCCCCACCTTTCCTGGAGCCCCGCCCCAAGGGGCCAGATGAAGGGGGTGGGCCCAGCCCGTGACAAGAAGCGACCACTGCTCGCCCTGACCAGTGGGCACGGTGCTGGGTGTCACCCGCCCTCACAGTGCGGGGAGGGACAGGGGCCGTGCACGACATCACGTTCACCCCCATGCGCAGCCGTGAGGCTGGTGGAGGCCCAATTGCACGCACAGGTGAGGGCACAGCCACAGCCATCCCGAGCCTGTTGGGCTCTAAAGTCTGAGCCACTCCCAGGGCACCGCACAGCCTCCTTGGACTGTGACTTTCCCACTCCAGCCTTTCTCCTTGACCAGACCACTCGCTCCTCCCAGGGAGGAAGGTGCTCTTCTCTGTGACCCTTCACACACAGAGGGAGAGCTCATTAAACATTGGTTGAAGGGTGTGATGAGCAATGAATCTGGAACAATTAACCAGACCTCGAAATACTTTCATAAGCTTTTGCCAGATTTCTATGCAGGTGGTCGGACTAGAGGCCACAGGGGAAGACAGTTAGTGTCCCAAATGCTCTTTGATCCTAGGAATTCTGTCTTAAGTTGACCGTTAGTGGGGTGAAGTCAGAACCGAAGTTGGCACTAACCAAATTCTATTAAAAAGGTAGCCACAGAAAACAAGTAACTTGTCCTCAAATTAAGGCTGCTTCTAAGCAACTTCTATGAAAACCATATTCCCCCCAAACTAATTATTTAAATTAATAGGATCTTATCTAATTTTGTTTTAGTTCATCGTACCAGGCTGCTGTTCTATTAACCCTATAATGGAAGCCCGAGAACCTGATATACCTGCCGAGTGCTCAGCACTCGGATAATGGTTAAGCTTTATCCAGAGAGTTGATGTCAAGCTTCCAAATGCCTGCAGGGTTTCATGTACGCTATGAATTAGGTCCCTGGTGCTTTTTTGGTGCTTAAAGAATTACAAACAGAGAGTGTGTTGCTCTGTCTTTTATGATCTAAGCCCAGGAAGCGAGGGGCTCACAACAGAGTTCCAGAAAATTCTCTCTGAAAAGGTAAAGGCAGAAAGGCTTGTCCCCAGGGGCTAGCAGCACTTATTTCGGGAAGGAACAGTAAGCATTGGGGCTCCATCAGCCTCCGTGTCTGCCCCAGCAGGGGATGGGACCAGTGCTGCCAAAGGACAGAGGACTCATCATGTGCTCCCCTCCATCCCCACCGTGCAGGCCCCACACTGACTTCAGCAAGGTCAGCAGCCATTTGGGACAGCTGTCATAAAGGTGAAGTGATGCTAGCAGAAAAGAAAGGTAAGGTCCTCTCTATCAATTTCAGCTGCACTTGTGCCAAAATTCATGTTTATTTGCATGGGTTTAATAAAGTCTTGCTTCATCCCTCAGAACTCACCCTGTACATACACTGGAGTCAGCACTACAACTGCTAGAAGGCAAATACTGCCCTTTCCTCTCTCACCGATGTTAAATGTGCAATATTTTTATTTTTTGAATTTTTAAAAATGTTTAATTTATTTATTTTGAGAGAGTGTGTGTGTGTGCAAGCAGGGGAGCAGCAGAGACAGACGGCAGGAGCAGGGGTGGGGGGAGAGAAAGAGAGAGAGATTGCCAAGCAGGCTCTGAGCTGTCAGAGCCCTGAGCCCCACGCAAAGCTCGATCCCACGAACTGTGAGACCATGACCTGAGCAGAAATCAAGAGTCAGAAGCTGACTGAGCCACCCAGGGGCCCCAAATATTTTTAAATGCTCTGTTTAAAGACTCCAGTTGCTTTAACTACACTGTAGTGGTGCCACCTACAAAAATGGAAGAACTGAACCCATAACTTGAGATCTGCCTTTGAAGTCTGACCCGGTTATCTGTCCACACAGAACAGAATCGAATATTCATTACCTCCTGTGGAACACACATTCCTAATCAGTTTTATAACCATCCAGAAGACCAAGACTGAAAGCCCCAAAGGCGGCTGAGCAGCAGAGAGGTCCCGCTCCAACAGCAGAGAGGCGCCCCCCAGCAGAGGCCCTGCCCCTACAGCAGAGAGGCCCCGCCCCAGCAGAACAGAGGGCCCCGCCCCAAAAGCAGAGAGGCCCCGCCCCAGCAGAGGCTCTGCCCCAACACCAGAGAGGCCCCGCCCCAGCAGACAGGCCCTACCCCAACAGCAGAGAAGGCCCTGCCCCAGCAGAGGCCCGACCCCAGCAGAGAGGCCCCTCCCCGACACCAGAAAAGGCCCCTTCCCAGCAGAGAGGGCCGCCCAGACTTACTTGAACATCTCGCTTCTCTCGATCGTGGCAAGCCAAAAGCTGTACGCGTTCGCGTAGTAATTGCAAGTCCCACGTCCGTGGCACTCGATGAATGGCGCGCTCCTGAACTCTTCCAGACAGGACCCGGGGGATGCCAGGGCTTGGCCAGAACCTTCGGCACCAGCACTGGTGTGCTGTGGAGCAAACGTGAGCCGTGGGTCAGATCCCCGGAACACCCAAGTGCCCGCACTTCCGACGGCCTGCAAGCCGGTCCGGGCTCCACGAGTGGCACGGGGCAGTACAGGACCCAGCGGGGCCGCCGCTGCCCCCTAACTCGGCATGGCCAGTCCGGCTTCATCAGCACTTAGAGAAATGCTGTCCTAGTTATTATTTTTGAAACACTTGACACCTCCTCTAACTTGGGACAGAAGAAACAGCCAAAATGTGTAAATGATGTTGGAACCCATACATGCGAAATCAAGCTTTCTAATCAACATCCTGGAGGATAATTAAAATCCTGAATTTGCTGCATTGGATGCTATGTATCCTTTTATAAGGCAAAGAACAATCACCCATTACTTGCCTTTAAAAAGAGAGATCATTTAAATAAGAAGAAAAAAAAGTAACCACTACTGTAACTTAAAATGCACTTTAGTCTAATGGGTTCAAGTAGGATTTACCTGTGCTCAGAAACCAGGGCCATAAGATAAATGACCCCAAATGAGACAAGACATTCCAAAATCCACCATGACTATTATTTCAGACGTGAGAATTTCAGGGCCCTTTGAAGACAAAGCTAATGCCCTCCATTCCCAGATGAGGACTAGATGACGCTAGAACATTCTGGATCTGACAATGGTCCCAGTTTTGAGGCCAAGCTGAGACAAGAACAGGGGTCTCCAGACTGTGGGGCCAGAGCCCCTCTACCTCCCCACAACGCCCCTTAAGCCTGGGAAGTGATGGGGAACTTGTTCCCTGGGACACCATTACTTTAGTTTGCTCTTGATTTAGGGAAATTACGGGCAATCATTGTTTCACATCTTCGTAGGACAAAAGGCTTTCCTGAGGCTCTTTACTACTTGGGCCAGGGGCTACTTGTGTCATCATGAGGTTCTGCTGAGTATTTCTTATGATTATACAGGCAAAACATTCAATCTGTCTCATCACTGCTGGTGTCTTGACTTCTCTACACTGTAGTTCTAACTTTTTGGCTTTCCCAATCAAGTAGTTACCATGCAGTATTTAGAATCATCAAAGCAACTAACTTTCTGGGTGGCTGCAAATTCTCTGGTCCTGTTGAAGAGTCTACCTGAAGCATCATCAACCCAGGAAATCTCACAACCAAACGTGAATACAGACACAAGTGCTTTAAAAGCGCTTTTCTGGCACCTTCTGCACTTGGGATCACTGCAGCAGAAGAAAATAGTTATGAAGCCACTTTCCCAGTCAATACATAATAGGCTAGAGATCATCTGGGGGTCAAAACGTCCAGGCGGCCATACCTGAGACTGAGGAGGGGTGGGGCTTAGTGGTGAGCCAGAAGGTTTCCGTGCAGGGCCCTTACTGTGGCTTACCCGGTACAACCTGACCTAACCTGACCTGACCTGACCGGTTCAGAGCCTTCATATATGCAATCACTTCTTTAAACTGAGGCAATAAAATAAAGTAACCAGCCACCATGGGATCACAAGCAGGTGCCATATTTCCTTTGTTAACTGGTATTTCAGGGGTGGGCACATCGGGGACCTGGTGTCTGGGACAGCTGAGTGGCAGGAGAGTGTCCTCATACTCCCAGACACTGGCCAGCACCCCTGCTGCCTCTGCCCGATGCACACCACTGCTTCAGGCTTGCATGAGCTGCCTGAATGGGCACCTGTCTCCTCTCCTCCTGGGGAGACTCTCTGACTCCCGGAAACCTTCTCCTGGTGTCCCTGCCACCTAGTTCTGGAGCAGCCCCTCGGGAGGCAGGAGGTAGGCTCCGGCCGGGTGCAGGAACAGCTGCCATCCACATTGGAGCAGGCCAGGCCCCTGGGGATGCTTTGAACTGGGCGGCCCAGCAAGGGAGGAGAGGCCTGCCCGGCATGAGCCAGCCAACTGAGGGTGGGAGCACAGGGGCGGTGGTGGTGTTAGCAGGAGGCTCTTCAGGGGCGCAGGGAGTTTCCCCAAATGCTCACCATCACGAAGGAATAGCCAATCCAGAGGGAGGACCAGCCGCTGGGGCACTGCGGAATCTGGATGGTCTGGCTGTGCACGGCCATCACCATGGCCGGAGCCTCGCACACCGCACACCTGGAAGGTACAGAGCAGGGACCCTGAGCAGGGACAGGGACAGGGACAGCACAGCACAGGATGAAACCTGTTTGTTCTCTTCTCCTGTGCTGTCACACCTCCTCTCCACTCCCGCTTTCTGACCCAACCACATGCTTACAACACGGCTGACACGCCCACAGCTGACTCTCACTGATTTGATAAGCCCACCTCAGTACTAGAATAATAAATCCCCAAGACACCCAACACTTGCTGTTTAACCATCTGCTTTGGTGGAGGGGCCGAGGGACCACTGACTTTCATTCTCTCCTTTGCGCATTCCAGTGTTTTCCAAACTTTCAACAATGAGCGTGGACTTTAGCAAACACAATTAACACTTAAGAAGAAAGAGTTGGTGAAATGCAAGTGCTACAGCTTCCAGAACTCAGCACTTTGTTTTCAGCTAAGAATCATCTTCGATCTAAGAAATACATGTAGTGACTTAGAGGAACTAACAAATAATGCATCGGAGGCTGGATGTCCACGTGAGCCTGCCTCAGACTTACTCCAGACTCGATGCCAACAGACCGGTGGCGAGACCCTGTTTGTTCCAGGCGGGGATGGACAGCGGGACACTGCAGTGCGAGTGACCCCCAAAGAACCCTCTCTAGGACAGAAGCTTCCCGAGCTGGGATGCCAGACACTTGGCCACTGGGACCGTACCCAGGAACAAATGAAAACAACGCACAATCTTCTGACTCAGACCCGCTCAACTCAGGGAACCCTTCGATGGCAGGGCACCGTTTTGTACAAGAAAAAAGAATTAAGCACTAGCAGTAAAATAATTACATTCAAGTCACAAAATGAACAGAGTGTTAGCAATGCTGACGAATGACTACAAATGGTGTTAATAATTACACCTAGTTATGCCGGAACATTTGCATGAAAATGGATGAGAAGTGGGCAGAGGCCTAAATTAGTCATTCGATTTTCCGTGGACGTGTGTGCGTGCGTGCGCACAGCTTTCTATTTTATTCACGCAAATGCAGATGAATTAAAAGCCTCGGTTAAACAACAGTTACTGAAATTGGCCTGTACATCTGCTACCATCTGTCTGCCTGACACGGAAAGCAGAAATAGAGCGTGGCAGACGGACGGCATTTGATGTCAGGCTCTCTCTGGGCTCAGGGTTTGGGAGGGGGGCTCGTCGAGAAGGTCATCCTGACGCCGCCCCATCAGATGGATAAGGGAACAGGGTCACAGACGGGAAGAGCTGGACAGCCCCTTGAAATTCAGACGGTTGAATCCCCCGGGTTATTCCGGCAAAGGCTGAGGCCACAGAGAGCGTGTCAGAGCCAGAACTGGGGCGCAGCAGCCCTGCTCTCCTAACAGTGGCCCTTCCGCCAGAACAATTAAACAATCAGTAGCGTGCGATAACTCAAGTCGACACGAAGCCAGAAATGTCTGCCCTGTTCTCAGGATGAAGGCAGAAAAGTTGCCAGCTTTTCTGCTTAAACGGAAGGATTCTGTGTTATTAACTCTTCCGAAAGGTTAAGCTTTAGGACCTCCCCAGAATAACCCGAAAGGCCCAAGACTTCACACAACCACGGGGTGAAAGTAACCATGGAAACTTGTGGGCTCAGAGACCAGAATGGAAGCACTGTTCCAAAGGGAACGTGAGACAGCAGGCTGGGGGGGGGGGGGGGGCAGGTTTCAGGATCAGCTCCAGGACATGACTGATAAAGTCCCTGCATGCTGAGCCTCTGGGGGTCAGGTAACAGAGATGCCAGGGGCTGAAATGTACAGGGCTAGGGCACCAAAGCATGCTGTCAGGGCGGGGGGGGGGGGGTCTTTCTGAAAGTGAGGGGGCCACAGGGGAAAACAAATCTGAGACCCAGGGTGATTTGGGAACATCACAAACGCATGCCACAGCCCCTTCCCTCAAGCAAATGGAGGTCAAAGGTCAGTTTTATCAAGGAGGTAAAATAGCAAACAAACATGAATAATCGTTTTCTACCTGTTGTCCAAGGGAAGCTGAACAAAAATACAAAGGTGGTTAGTTTTCCTTCTGGTACAGCCCACATGGTCCTGAGCGTGGAAAGCCTCAACAGCGAAAGTCACAGGCACTCGCTGACATGTGTAAACGACTGTCTGTTTTGAAAGGTGCCGCCCGGAAGTGTGAAGAACCTTTTTCCCATTTTAAGACCCATAAAGTAAGTTTCTTACAGCTCAAAAAAAAAAACAAAAAAAACAAAAATAAAAACAAAAACAACCCAAACCCAAAAAAGCTATCAGGAGATAGTTTAATGTAAGTCAATCTACAGTTTTTGTATTTTAATATTAGGGCACTTCCCAGCCCTTCCATCCTGGGGTCCCGTGTGGTACAGGTCTCTGAATAAGACTGATCTGCCAGGACCGCAGAGCCAGAGACAGGTACCAGAACCCGAAATCCTCCCCCAAATCCCCACGGCCTGGGGCTCCCAGCACTGGTTCCAGCGCTTACTTCCGGCTCCCTCTTCCCACTGACCACAGGACCCTGCCTTACCCTTCTTCATAGTCAAAAGCTGCCTGGTTCTTTAAAGGGAGTGTAGAAAGGCTCAAGTTAGTCCCCACTCTCACCTCCCTGAAGCAAACTTGTCCTGCCTTGTTATTCTGTTCATCCTTTATTACCTTAGTGTGTTAACGAGTAAAACTACAGAACGGCTTCTTGGTCACATGAATTCATACCTTTGTCACTTTTCTATTAGTTCTGAGTACAGCTAAGGAATCAGCTTTTAACTAGAAGGAATGAGACAAAAATAGGACCTCCATGCACTTCTCAGTCATACTAATTCCAATTTCCCGTATTAGTTCCTATCAGGCAGACTCTGGGGGACTTGAAAACATGCTCCAGACATTAATTAGTGTGGAAAGCACTTCATTTGGCAAGCTGCTTGGTCAAACACATGAATTGCCAGTGGGAATTCACCCTAAGGAAACAAAAGTTAGTGGGGGGGTGGGGAGTACAAAAAATCTCGATAGGTATACATTTTTATGTATACAACAAATCTGTATAATCTTTTTGTGTATAAAGCACAGATATACAGAATGTCTGCGGTATTAGTTTCATAGAGACACTTCACACCCATATTTGAGCTCCTGCATTAAATACCACTGAACTCTGCACTTAGAAATGGTTAAGATGATGGGGCGCCTGGGTGGCTCAGTCGATTAAGCACCAGACTTTGGCTTAGGTCATGATTTCAGGGTTTGTGGGTTCGAGCCCCGTGTTGGGCTCTGTGCTGACAGCTCAGAGCCTGGAGCCTGCTTCAGATTCTGTGTCTCCCTCTCTCTCTCTCAAAAATAAATAAACATTAAAAAAATTTTTTAATTTTTTTTTTTACGTTTTTATTTTATTTTTGAGACAGAGAGAGACAGAGCATGAATGGGGGAGGGTCAGAGAGAGAGGGAGACACAGAATCTGAAACAGGCTCCAGGCTCTGAGCAGTCAGCACAGAGCCCGATGCAGGGCTGGAACTCGCATACCGCAAGATTGTGACCTGAGCCGAAGTCAGACGTTCAACCGACTGAGCCACCCAGGCGCCCCAAAAAAAAAATTTTTAAAAAGAAATGGTTAAGATGATTGATTTTATGTCTATTTTACTACAATTAAAATAACAACAAAATTTTTAAATTTCAAAGCGGTGGGCGATTCAGAAGAAAAAAATATTAAAAGGCTCCTCGGGGAGATAATTATTTAAGAAAACAAAGTTTAGAATGCTGCTCTCAGGCCTGCTGGGGACTCCAGGGATGTTGCTTCATGGGGGAAAGGGCGACCAGACCACCCCAGTGAGTCACACAGAATAGGAATTCTGCCCCAAAGCTGGGCATTGCCTCTCGAAGGCATCACACTGTAATTCTGAAAGAGGATAGCTTGGGACACCTGGGCAGGGGTCAGTCAGTTAAGCGTCCGACTCTTGATTTGGGCTCAGGTCATAGTCTCACAGTTCATGAGTTCAATCCCTGCATCAGGCTCTGTGCTCATAGCACAGAGAGACTCTCTCTCTGCTTAAGAGACTCTCCCCATCCCTCTCTGCCTCCGCCCGTTCTCTAAACAAACTTAAAAAAAAAGAGAGAGAGAATAACTTTTATACCAAATGATTTTATGTCTGATCTCTATTACAAAACTCTGATATCATAAACAATAAGCTGGCAACAGGTCAAAAGCTTTGGGGAAAAAAAACGAAGCAACAACCTCTGCCTAGACTACAAGCAGTTTTTCTTCTTCGATTATATACATCTGCTCCTACAAATGCCCGACTCACCTGCTAATGAACGGTCTGATATTGTCGCCGGCGATGGGCGCCATAGACATGGGCATGGGCTCAGGGGTGGACAGCCAGTAGGAGTAGTCATTTCGGGAGGCGAAGTTGCACACGTTGTTGATGTTACAGAACAGGAAGGGCATCGTGCTGAACTTGCGCAGGCAGCTCCCAGCCGTGCCTACAGCCACAGGGAGACACAGGTTCAAGTGCCGGCTCTGTGATCAGTCTGCCTCCGCACAACACAACCATTAAGGTGGAAATAAAACTGCTTTCAATTACAGGCAGAAAGGAGGTAAATACACCACACAGGCAAGTATGGTTGTAAATGAGCATTAACTTAAATTTAAAGTGATTCAAGGCAGAAGAAACCCTATAAAGAATTATGTAGGATATTTTGATTAAGGGAAACACACCAGTTTATCAGTAGAGAAAAATCTTTTATAAAACTGAACCCCAAAGTTGCTACGGATTCTGTCTCCCTCTCTCTCTGCCCTGACCCCACTCATGTTCTCTCTCTCTCAAAACTAAATAAACATTAAAAAAAAAAATTTTTTTAAACGGGTGCCCGGGTGGCTTGGTCGGTTAAACGTCCGACTTTGGTTCAGGTCATGATCTCACTGCTCATGAGTTCAAGCCCCGTGTTGGGCTCTGTGCTGACAGCTCGGAGCCTGGAGCCTGCTTCGGATTCTGTGTCTCCCTCTCTCTCTGCTCCTGCCCTGCTCACACACTCTCTCTCAAAAATAAATAACCACTAAAAAATTAAAAAAAAAAAAACTGAATTCCAAAGGAAATTTATCACGTGGCTCCTGATCCAGCGGACAGTAACCCTGAACAATGTCTTCAATGACTATCTTGCCGAAAATGCAGATTCTCCTTACAGGCGGCTTGTTCTTTCCAACCTCCAGAAAGGTTAACGTGCGTGACACTGCACTAACTTGGTGAAGGACGTCCGGTGGGGACGAGAGAAATGACAGCCAATGGACAGCGGTCCCATGGAGACTCACCAGGGGTGGGGCTTGGAGCCTGCAGAGAGACTCAGGACAGGGGCGCACGCTCGGGTTTTAGCCAGAGCACCTGTAAAGCTGCCCTATTTTAAGAAGACCGACACTAGCTGTGAAGCATGTATTCCGGAAATCTTGACCTACTTGATAGTTTGAAGACCAGATCAAAAGTTTTATCAATTTAAAAGCTTTCAGAGACTCAGCCTTGACATTTCCCTGTGCTAATGAGGCAGCTGTTGAGCTGGTGGTTGGTCGTGTGAGGGGGGAGGGAAGCGGAACCAGGCCCTCTTCTCGCTAACGACGTCTCTGTGGCGCCCTGACATGCGGGGCCAGGGACAGCTCTGCCGGCCTCGGCACGCCACGAGTCTGTGTTGGATGAATGCACGCGTCCCCGAGGTCTCACCCAAGTCCTGGCCGTGCGCCCGCTCGTTGCCTTGCACGTAGAGCAGGGAGTACCCGTGGTAAAGAATTTTGGTCCCAGGAGGACACTGCGGGTCGTCCGTGGTCTGACTGTGCCGGGTCACCAGGAACCCGTGATCAACAGATGGGGTGCCTGGGGGACCCATGGATCCTGGCAACCCGTCGGGACCTGGTGGGCCTGGAAACCCTCTTGGACCTGGAAGACAGAGAGGAGTGAGCTTCCCCGGGTGCAGACAGGTGCCCTGGGATAACCCGCCTCCACGCTGCCCCCCTTTCTTTCCCTTTGCACGGACCCCCCCACGATGCTTGAGAAACACGGTGCTCGGTGCCAAGCAAACGCTCAGAAAATGGAGTCCAATATAAACACAATATGTGAAAAGGAATATATGAGGGAATGTGTCATTCAGACAACATTTGGGGGCTCCTCCAAGGAGGAAGGACCACAGAATTACTAGAAAAAAAAAACTCCTTTTAAAAGGTGGCTTCCTGCCACGGCAGCCCAGCACCGCGCAAGGACACAGGGTAGTGACAGCGCGTCCTTCCCCATCCCCTCGGTAGCTACGCTGTCTGCAACGCTGCTGGCTGGCCTCCTGCTGGGCTGGGCTCCCCCCCCCCCCGCCCCCCCCCCCCGCCTTTCCAGTGGAGGCCTCAGCCTTTACCATCTCAGTCAACATGGGACAGCGGAGTGTCCGCTTCCTTGGGCAGCACACCGACTGCATTTCATGCCGGATGGTGGCCTCTCGGCCACCACCGGCATCGTCATCCACCCCTCCTGTCCACTGCTGATACACAATTTCTGTGGCTGCAGCCTGCTCCCCACCCCCACCACAGGAAGCCCCAGGCCGTCGCTGCTGGCCATCTTCTAACAACATCTGGAAATCACTGGCTTAGATCAACATCTGTCTCTCCACACGGAAAAAATGACAACTTTACCTCTTCTAGATGAGCTTATTTGCTCTTAACACACACACACACACACACACACACACACACACACACACACAGACTTCCTCGGAAATCTTGCAGGCGATGTTTTCAATTCCATTTTGCAGGCGTCTGCACACCTGACTTCCAGCGTGTGACCCAGAGATGCAGGCAGAGGGCAGCTGGCGGGGTGTGGCAGGGGGGGCGGGGGGTGGGCAGGGTGCCGCAGCAAACCTACCAGGGGGGCCAAAGGGTCCCGTCTCTCCTTTCTGGCCAGGAGCACCGTCAAAACCGGGAACACCTGGAGGTCCAGGCAAGCCCACGGATCCTGTCACACCTGTGGGAAAGTGAAAGGAGCTGGTGACAAAGGCCTGGAGCACAGGCGGGTGCCTCTTTGTCCTCCCTTCTGAAATGTCTCTGTAGCCTAAGGCCGGCAGCAGCAGTGACACTGTTCTCCCAGACAGCCTGGAGCCCCTCCTGTGAAGCCTTGTTGGCACCGGCCGCATCCAAACTGGCATTCGCAGGGCGTGGGCCCCACCGTCTAACCCAGACCTCACGCAGTCAGCGTCTAACCCAGACCGCACGCAGTCCCCCCCCCCCCCCCCCCCCCACCACCTGGCTGCTCACTGCTACCTTGTGGCACCTGGCTTTGGGAAAGGCAGTGACGTGGCAGGGAGGGAGGGCTGTGACCCAGTTTTGTGTTCTCAATCATCTTCCCCAGGCCGTGTTTCCGCACCCCAAGTAATTCTTACGTGACAGACAGACCCGTGGACAGGTCTTTGATTCCATGTGGGCCCTTTCTTCCCAGGTAGTTTAAAGTGAAATTTTCACGGATGCCTCCTCCTAAGTATAGAGTCTTCCTTCCCCTCTACCGTCCAGCCACCCCTCACCAGCAGCTCTTAAGACAGGGAGGGCTCAGCCCAACTAAGCAGCAAGTGCCAGGTCGGGTGTCTGGGGACCCCAAGCACGAGCACAGGCCACTGTCAAGGCCCATTCTCATGGTTCCAGATCAATGCCTCCAGCCACCTCTTGTCTTCTAGCTGAACAAGATGGTCTCTGTGCTGCGGCCCATGTCTTCCCCGAGTGAGCACAGGTCCCTGGATGTTCCTCTGGCTTCTCCTGTATTTTGTTCTGGCTTTTGAGTTCCCTTCAGAAACTTCATTAGGTTTTGATATCCATTAAAGGAAATCAAGAAAGTCCTATTCAAATATACACCTGTACGGCCATCACCCAGAGACCCTGGCTTGGGACACATTGGTGAGGAGCAGACCCTGCCCTATTTCCTTCTGACCCCACACCTCCCCTTTTCTATTTTCTTACCTTGCTGTCCTTTGGGGCCTGGTGGTCCCGGAAGCCCCTTCAGACCTGGGGGACCCTCTGGACCAGGGAGTCCTGGCTCTCCTTTGATGATGTCGTAGGGCCCTGGGGGGCCTGGGGGCCCAGGGAGGCCTGTGGGAATCAGGGGGGCCACTGGTCAATTCCACTGTCAACATTCGTGGGAGCAGATCCAAGCATGAAACCCAATCCAAACACGTTTCTCAGAAGTCATTCAGTATCAAAAACACATGTAATAGGTCTTCACGAGACGTACACGTACCTACGCCTTGCTACTGTTCAACATAAAGTCCTGAATCCTTGGGACTGACCGATGCTGGGGTCGTTACTACAAACTGGGAGCTGGGTCCCAGAGCCCCTGATAACCGCGGGCCAGCAGGTGGGGCTCCATGCCTCCCAGGGATCCCTCCCCGACCCGGAGAGCTACAGCATGTGCAATTAGGTCTCATCTTATGCTTCTCTGAAGTCTGCCTTATGGACATTATAACCACAGTCTTCATCCCTCAGTGACGCAAAAACTTCATCCTTCTGCGCGACAGCTCCCGAAAGATGAGCGGCAGGGAAGGAGTGCGGAGGCTCTCAGTCAGCCCCGGCCTCGCTTTCTTCAGCCAGACATCGCCAGTCCTGTCCTGCCTTCCACACACTGTCCCCATTTCTTTCACTCCCCCATCGTACTTTTTAAATTGTTTTTTTAACATTTATTCATCTTTGAGAGAGAGAGACAGAGCATGAGTGGGGGAGGGGCAGAGAGAGAGGGGGGACACAGAATCCGAAGCAGGCTTCAGGCTCTGAGCTGTCAGTACAGAGCCTGATGCTGGGGCTCAAATTCACAGACTGTGAGATCATGACCTGAGCTGAAGTCGGACACACCCCTAACCTTTTTTAAATTTTTTTAATGTTTATTTTTGAGAGAGAGAGAGAGAGACAGAACGTGAGCGGGGGAGGGTCAGAGAGGGAGACCCAGAATCCGAAGCAGGCTCTAGGTTCTGAGCTGTCAGCACAGAGCCCGACACGGGGCTCGAACCCACGAACCGTGAGATCATGACCTGAGCCGAAGTTGGACGCCCAACGGACTGAGCCACCCAGGTGCCCACCCATCGTACTTCTTAATGCACTCTGCTGGCTCAGTCTGTCTCTCGAAACATGATTTCAAAAATCATGGAACCCTAGAAACGTGGTCAGACCAGCAGAAACTGGAACTGGATGCCTGTCGTACTTAGACCATTTCCTCCCATCTCGGGAGGCGGTCTTGGGGGCCGGGAGTCGCCGCATGCGGGGGACAGACGGCGCAGAAGCCACAGAAGACTCTTTCTTGTACAAAACTCCTTGCTGCCCAGCCCCCTTTCACACAGGCCCCACCTTAACCTGAGGACACCAAGCAGAGCCTGTAGGACTGCGAGTCTTGAGTCTGTCGACCCTCCCCGGCTGGATTCACCAGCTTGACTTTTAAGACGCGTCGCTAATAAAATGCCGACTAGGGCAGCCTCACACGGCAGTCCTGACAAGCTACCAAAGAATTCTTAATCAGCTGCTTGCGAATGATACTCAAGCCGCTTCTCATGGGCAAAACCAAACCCTGATCCACGCGTTCACACCATCAGCAAGGCCCCACCAGCCCAGCACGTGCTCCTACCTTTGCTTCCAGGGAAGCCCTGGTCACCCGGATCGCCCTTAGCTCCCTGCAGGCCGGGGAGGCCTTTCTGACCTGGAGGAAAGAAGAACATTGTCTCTGCACAGAACCCCCGAATCCCCAACGATACGCAAGCACGGGCGCATGCACGCACGTCCGCGTTCACGCATACACACACACGCAGGGAACATATTTCCAATCAACTGTCAGAGAAGAAAAGAACATTCCTTCCGGTCAGCTATGTAAACTTTTTAATGACACTCTCCCCTCTAGAATCTGGAAGTCACATTTTTCCCAACGTGCAAACGTTCCAAAACCATAAAATGACCACAAAAAGCAGACAGGCACATGATCCTGCTGGGGTCACAGTTTGGGTCACCCATGTCCCCAGACAGACCCCAAGACACCTGTAAGCTGGGAACTGGTTTTAGTCACCTGTCGTTCATACGTATCTGATTCGGCAGGAAAAGAGCAGTGCCTGGGAGCCGGGAGGCAACCAGTACATGCTGGCTTAATACGTTATAAACCATGATGTCTTTTGACATACAAATGATCTACTGATTCTCTGTTCTTAATTTTTTTGAGTTTATTTATTTGAGAGCGAGAGACAGGGAGAGAGAGAATCTCAAGCAGACTCTGCACTGTCAGCCCTGAGCCCAATGTGGGGTTCGATCCCACAAACTGTGAGATCACGACCTGAGCCGAGATCCAGAGTCGGACGCTTCACCGACTGAGCCCCCCAGGCGCCCCTGTAAACTGATTCTTAATAAGAAAATCAGAGCATCTTTACACAGCCATTCATAGGATGATACAAATCAGGCTGCCACACAGACACGGCATTTTTAACTTGAAGAAAACCCGATCTTGCGTTGTGATCCAGCTGGCCTATCGGTGTGAAAGTGCCAGCGGACAGGTTCTGTCTTCAAGCAGCACCTCCTTTACTGTCTTACCTTGAAATCCTGGAACTCCCGGAGGTCCTATGTCACCCTTAGAGCCTGTGAGTCCTGGAGAGCCACCGATTCCCTAGACACACACACAGAGCGTCAGCTGGGAGTCGCTAGGACACCGTAAGTCTCTCAAGTAGCCTGGAAGTCGGGAGGCTGGGGCAGCCCCTCAGTGTTCCCCAAGAGGCTCTGTGAACAAATGGGGCCTGTGTGCAGCTGCGGTAGGAAGCTGGGAACTGGCACATGCCGCTTCGCTCCCCTGTCCCCTGTCCCCATCTGTCTGAGTGGTGACTTCCCAGAGCAGGTGCAAGGCCCGCGACCTGCTGCCCCTCCCCCACAGCACAGGGCCGAGAACAGATCTGGGACTTCCTGAACACTGTCGTGGCAACATGTCAATCTTTCAACACCAAACTACCTTCTGGAAACTTTCCTCCAGACACTCAAGCGTAACGAAATTTCTTTAGAATTAGTTTAATATCTTATCTGAAAAGTGATTTTAAATGTGGAGAGAAAAAAACGAATACTAAGGAGGATTATTTTTAAGTTTACTTTTACTTGTTATGAGAGAGAGAGAGCATGCGAGCAGGGCAGGGGCAAAGGCAGAGGGACAGAGAGAATCCCAAGGAGGCTTGCACTGTCAGTGGGGAGCCCGATGCAGGGCTCAAACTCATGAACTGTGAGATCATGACCTGAGCAGAAACCAAGAGTCAGACCCTTAACCAACTGAGCCACCAAGGCACCTCTACGTTTCTCTCTAATATAGCAACATTCATGTTTGGAAATGTATTCTCTCATTTTTCTGGCTATTTCAAAACAGTTCCTTCTCTAGCTCCTTTCTCAACATATAGTAAGTTGTACTGTTTCTCACATGTATTTGTGTATGTGCTTTACCTTGTTTAAAAAGGTGTCCTAACAAGGGGTGCCTGGATGGCTCAGTCGGTTGAGCGTCCGACTTTGGCCCAGGTCATGATCTCACCACCTGTGCGTTCATGCCCCATGTCAGGCTCTGTGCTGACAGCTCAGAGCCTGGAGCCTGCTTCAGATTCTGTGTCTCCCTCTCTCTCTGCCCCTTCCCCTCCCTCTCAAAAATAAAGATTTAAAAAAAAAGTGTCCTAACGAAAACACACACAAATATAAGTATGTATACACACACGCACACACACACACACACGTCTATACATGTACATGGAAACAGACAGACAGCCACTGACGGCACCAGAACTAGGGAATGTATTTGTCACTGAGGCTTGCTTTCTTCATCAAGCATGTAAACAGATTTTTTTTAATTTTTTGCTGTTTATTCAGTTTTGAGAGAGAGAGACAGAGCGTGAGCGGGGTAGGGGCAGAGAGAGAGGGAGACACAGAATCTGAAGCAGGCTCCAAGCTCCGAGCTGTCAGCAAAGAGCCCGACGTGGGGCTCAAGCTCACGGACTGTGAGATCATGACCTGAGCTGAAGTCAGACGCTCAACCAACTGAGCCATCCAGGGGTCCCTAAACAGGATTTTTAACCCAGGCACTGAGCGGTGATCCTGTGTGACATTCCCCTTTCACAGTCCTTGTAAAACTGCACAAGAAAGAACATGGGAATAGCAGCCTACTACAATGTCAGGAAAGACAGCTGATGACCAGCAAGGGGCAGGAGCCCTCTCCAGTCCTGGAGAGGATTTAGGACTGTGACACCCGTGGACAGGTGGACACACACACACACACACACACACACACCGTGCTGTGATCCTATTCACACACAAGACCGACAAACAGACAACTCACAGGCAGGCCCTGGAATCCTGGATCTCCCTTGGGTCCTGGAGCACCGGGAGCCCCCGGCCAGCCTGGGTTTCCTTTGTCACCTTTCAGTCCATCAAGCCCGGGGAGCCCCGGAGGCCCCATGGGTCCCGGAAGCCCTGACAGGAGACACAGAAGTGACAATCTGAGGTGAGAGGGTGATTTTATGGACAAGTATCTTGGGCTTGGCTGCCATCCCCGCTGCCCAGCTGTCCCCAACCAGGGGCAACAATAGTGGATCAGCCCGTGTGAGCACAGCAGAAACCCAGCAGGTCCTCAAAGGGACAACCTGCTCAATAGGCAGAAAATGTTGGTATGAATGCACTGGCCCGAGCGTCCAGTGCGGGGGTATTTTCTCACACGGTACAGGGCACGCCAGAATGCCACCATGTTCCAAGCCACCACGGGTGGCTCTCATGCTCCAGTCTTTTCCAATAATGTCTAGTCTACCTGTAATCACTTGTCACATCTACCGTGTTCTTTCACAGAAAGGACACAGGCCTCCAGCGGAGGCCAAAACACAAGGGTCCCCAAATAGCGTAAGCAGTTTCAAGTTACAGGAAATGCTGTGAACCACTAAGTAAAAAAGTTCAATTGAAGGTTTAAGTATTTAAATCTCGTTTACACTCGTGTGTGTGTTTGTGCCTTCTGGTTCAGTCCCGGCTCTCGCCCCGGTGAGACACCCTTACCTGGCAGGCCAGGCTGACCCTGTGCACCCCGGTCTCCTTTAGGTCCCTCCACAGCGTGGCCCGGAGCTCCGGGTAAGCCCGGCTGTCCTTGTGGCCCCGGGGGACCCATGAATCCTTGCTCTCCTTTGGATCCGGGAATTCCTGGACTCCCAGCTTGTCCCGGGAAACCCACATCACCCTTTGAACCTAGACAACAAAACCAGTTTGAGATGGTGGGGAAGCACAGGGGAGAAGAGAAAGCCTGTACGTCGAGGAGGAGGGAGCTGTGCGAGGGGCAGGGGAAAACCAGAGCCGGGTGCCCTTTCCCCTCTTTATTGAGTGACACACGGGATGCCGACCATGGCTGACCCGGGGAAGAGTAAGCTTAGAGTATGAGAGCCACCTGTCATTCTTCATACTTTGTAAGGAAGTGTTCTGCCGAAAAGCCATTGGAATACAGGCTGAGAGGGGTCTATGAGCACCTGCACTGCTAAATTAAGGGCTTGCTCCATCGACAGGTGAATGAATACACGAGTAATATTATATCCACACCGTGGATCACTACTCAGCAAGAAACGGGAGGGAACTACTGGCATGAGCTCCAACACCCGCGAATTGCAAACTAATTGTGCTGGGCCAATAAAGTCAGACTTAGAATAAAACAGGATCCTACTGATAGAAAATTCTAGAAAATGCAACCTAATCTACAGTACCAGAAGACAGAGCAAAGGGTGGGGTTGAGGGATGATGGTGTTGGGGGGTGGGGTGGGAGGGCAGGACGGAAATGATTAGGCAGTCCAGGAAACTCTGGGGTAACAGGCATGTTCACTATCTTGAGTGTGGTGATGTTCTCACAGATTATACATATATCAAACCGTATCAAAAACAGACATCAAATAGCACTCTATAAATGCGTGTAGCTTACGGTATGTCAATGACAGAAATGCGACGATACGCTATTTTTTGAAGTTTTCAAGGTAAGAACTTATAGGGAACAAAATTCCTCCATGTTTAGTTCCCAACATACCACCCAGACGTGACTAATAAAATACCAAACTTCCAGGATCATTTCAAGGTTATTAAGAAACAATAAGAAAGGAGGGAAATAGAGTCGTGGCCAAAAATGGTCATCGGGCCTCTCTTGTGACGCTTCCTCTGCTTTTTCAAAAGTGCAACGTCACCAGATGCTGGTCTGTCAGGGGCCAGGAGAAGGCGTGTGCCCCAGACCCAGCATCCTGTCACTGCCGCCCACTGCTTCCTCGCAACTGCCCGACCCACTCGGCCTGGGCCACGTGCATCAGCGGCGAGTGGAAAGGAAGTACGCATGTAGCGAATGTTACCTTTCTCTCCTTTGGCCCCTGGGAACCCTGGGAATGCTCTTCCAGGCAGGCCTGTAAGACAAGGGTAAGAAGTCACATCCACATGTCCTCAAACAGTTGGTCCTCGAGTACAGCACAAAACCCTGTCGACTCTGCAACACCACCACGTAGAAATCAGCTCCTTGCACTCCTGAGTAAAATCTCGTTTCTGCAGTTGTTCTAAGAAGTCCTGGGTGGGATGTGTATAATTTAGCACTTTTCTTAAGTACTTTTCAGCACACGACCACTACAGCATTTAGTAGAAATGCTCTGTTCAAATAAGTGCTGATTTTCTACCACCATCTAGACACTAACAAATCGGCTGTTCCCAGACGACTGTCTAGCTAACAACATTCTCGAGGGAGGCAGGGAGAGCCGGTGGTATTGGGGACTGGGGGGCAGCAAACACCGGAAAGGCCAGAAACGTGAGTAAGGGGCTTGCAGGAGGATGAACGTGGGGGGAAGGGAGGTATGGAGGCATTTTTATGAATTATTTTTTATGAGAAAATGAATGTTTGCAATAGAAACATAAGGGATGCAGAACGAAACAACGAACTTTTAGAAAGAGGCCAACCCTGGGGCGCCTGGGTGGCTCAGTCAGTTAAGCGTCCAACTCTTGACTTCAGCTCAGGTCATGATCTCAGGGTTGGGAGTTCGAGCCCCGAGTCGGGCTCTGTGCTGACAGTGCAGAGCCTGCTTGGGATTCTCTCTCTCCCTCTCTCTCTTTCCCTCCCCTGCTCTTTCTCTCAAAATTAATTAATTAAAAAAAAAAAGCAGGGGGCCAGCCCTGCCCGCAGCAGATGTCCCAGGGCTCCTCTCCAGCGACACCCCCACACCCACGCCCCTGCCTTAGGCTCACCCATCTCAGACCTCAGGTGTCATTCTTGCTACACACAAGCATTACCGTGTACGTGGTTCTTGTCGTCAGAACCTGCAGCCCCCCACAAGGGATGGGAGCAGATCGGAGGGCAAGAATTGGTCCCAGGACCCTTTCTCTAAAGGGGGAAAAGCCAGGCAGAGGAGGGACAGCCTGGACGTTCTGTGTGTGTCTCACTCGCCCCCGGGAGTCCAGGTGTTTTGGGTCAGGCCCGTCAGTACAGGACCTGCCCCTCTTCTTATCTAGGCCTCTCCCCTCGTCCACACAAGTGTATAAACAGCCATAAGGACACGTGATACAGATACCACTTTGTGCCCAGCCCCGGTCACTCAGCATGGACTGGAGATCTGAGTGATGCCGACCCTGGAGCAACGCCAACCCCTGAGCAATGCTGACCCCGGAGGAGCATTTATTTCGCTCTAAAGGGAGCAGGAGCCACCATACCTGGTTCCCCCTTCTCTCCCGCCGACCCCGGGATTCCGTCACTGCCAGGCTCCCCTTTCTGGCCAGCTGGGCCCACGGGGCCAGGCTTCCCAGGAAGACCTCAGAGAGAAGAGCCACATTAGTCAGGTCTGGACCCTGTCACGACAAGACGCTCATTCCCGACAGTTCCCCAGGGAGCCGTTACCCCGTGCATACCCAGCATCCTCGAGGAATGCACCTCAAACACAAACATGCTTCTAGAACCTACTGGATCCGCAATGCAGCCAGTTCAGCAGCTCTGGTTCTGGCTCCTGACTGGGGGCCACATCTTATAAAGGCCCCATGAGCCCCCCTAGACTCTAGACTCGGTCTGTCCATCTGAAAAGTAGAGGGGTGTGCCAACCCGTGACACTCTGGGGTCCACGACTTGTCACCTTGAGGGAAATTCCCAGCTTCGGTGGCCCCCGCCTCATCCCCACAGGCCCCCGTGTGTCCTCTGTCTCCTGTGTCCTCAGGTCTCTACCTGCTTCTCCCTTGACACCGGGAATGCCAGCCGATCCTGGGAGGCCTCTGTCCCCTTTATCCCCAGGCAAGCCAGGGCTTCCTAGAGGAAGAAACAAGACAGCGGAATGCCATCAATTGGAGACTTTGTTGTCTTTGGACCCAAGCTCAGAAGGAGGCCCGGCTCACCTACCTGGATAGCCAACGCTCCCAGGGGATCCTTGGGGGCCAGGAGAGCCAGGGATCCCCGGGATCCCCACGCTTCCTTTCTCTCCCTTCTCTCCAGGACTTCCCGGAAATCCTGCAACCCCTTGATCTCCCTGTGGGCAGACATCGAGACCGTTAATTTCGTACCTGTCCCCGGGCACGTGTCTGTGGGCCCTTTCTGGATAACACTATACGGATTCCACGTCCTGCTTTCTAGCGAAGAATTAAAGTCCACGTCTGAAAACCGGGGATAAGTGGGAAGCCCAGAACAAGAGCCAGTTCTGTTTCTTCTCCGCACATGTCTCCTCACCCTTCCCTTCCAGCCCTGGGCTGGCTGTCCCGCCTCTCAACAGTCTCCAGATTCTTGCCAAGGCAGGGAAGGTGCACAGAGGGGGCCAGAGGGACAATGTGCAGTAAATCAGGGGAGACCACTCTGAATCACCGAGTGTGCGGAGACGCTCAGGTGGCCACAGGGGGCAGTGTCCACGCAGGACATGGTTACCTTGTCGCCAGGCCGGCCCGGAATCCCAATGCCAGGGAGGCCTGCCTGCCCTTTCTCGCCCTTTGCGCCTTTCTCCCCGGGTAAGCCAGGGACGCCCTGCGGGCCGGGGATCCCAGGCACGCCTTTTTCTCCGGGTGTTCCTGTAAACACACACAATTAACACCTGAGTGCGTGCTTGGCGGGTGCTAATATTAAACATGGAAAAGCGCCCTGACAGCCACCAAGAATGAGGTAGAACGTGTGTGCCTGCATTTATTGATCCCTTAGTCCCGCAGGCAGACGCCGTCACCCGCACATTAGTGCCATGTTAGGAAGTGACTCTCCTGTCTCTTAAAGACCATCATTCTACAAAGACAGAGCAGACATACGGTAACTCCTTGGCATATTTACGTTGGCAGTAGTATGAAAAATGACTTTCGTGTTCCTTATTCTACAATCAATTCCCGTTATCCAGAAGGATCAGACGGGTCGCGCGGTGGGCCAAGGAAAGCAGATGCATACCTGGTTTCGTGAGGTATGCTGGCAGCCAAACCTGTTTACAAGCAGGTGTAGACAGCAAGCTAGATGTTTCTACATGTCAAATGGAGCGATACCGTGCCTCGTGCGTAGGGAGGGGGCTGGCTTCCTGCCTCGGCTCCCCTTTCCCTGTGGGTTCGGAGTGGTGCTAGCCCAGACCCACCCGAGGCCAGAGCTCTCCACCTCTCTCCAGCCCCGTCGTAGGAGTTGAGGCCAGGTCATGATTGGGGCAGCAGAGCCCAGAGAACTCTTCTGGGCTGGTGCCAAAGGGCACTGGAGGCTGGCCTAGACGAGTGGGAAGCCAGACCGCACCAGGGAGATGGTGGCCAGGTGGCCAGTCACTTGGAGGTGATCGAAAGGTGATGGTAGACAGCCCATGTTTTATTTGAACTGTGATTTATTATTATTTTTTTTTTTTTAGTAATGGTCACAGTGTCAGCCAAGTGCCATTGATCCCGAGGCAGGGGACCATACAGGACTGAAGATGTGCACTTGGGTAAAAAGTGCACATGCCTGGATTATGCCCTCGGGGCGACACATGTCATCCTGCAGACCTGTCCCCGCCAGTGCGGGGACGGGACATTCTGTTCTATAGAAAGAAGACCCCTTTTGTGAATCCAATGTACCTGGCAGGCCCATTCCACCAACCGATCCTTTGGGTCCAGGGAGCCCTGGAGCCCCCGGGGTCCCGCCGATGCCGGGGTCACCTTTAGGTCCTAGGAGAACAGAGGGAAAAGCCCAACAGGTTAATGCCTATGAAAAGCGCTGGGTGACATTCCCTTAGCGTGAGCTCCTGGCGCATACTGGGCTTGAACTTCACTCCGTACCTGGCTGCCCGGGATGCCCTGCCTGGCCATCCTTTCCCGGCATTCCCGGGGTTCCAGGGTCTCCCCGGGATCCTTTATCACCAGTTGGTCCAATTTGTCCTGCAGGTCACAGAAAAGAATCATGATGACCACATCCGCCTAAAAGACAACCTTGCAGAAACACAGGCTGGTCTGACGTTGCTGGTGCACCACTGAAGAGCTGGTCAGACAGGTGGACGTGCCTTTGCTTCGTCCGCTCACCTTTTTCTCCTTGGTCTCCCTTCTGACCCTTCATGCTGCCCATGTCCACCTTATCCATGGACCCAGGCTTGCCAGGGAGACCCACATCTCCTTTGTCACCCTTGAAGCCGGGGTCTCCCCTGGGCCCCGAGGAGCCCGGGAAGCCGTGGTCCCCTGAAAAGGGAAGAGAAGGCACCTGGTGAGATGCAGCGGTGACAAGGCCTGGCCCTCCTTCTGGCGGGCAGAGCCGCCGATGAAGAAGGAAGGCAGCATCGCCAGGCAAGCGTCTGAGCTACTGGAAGGATCTGGGCCCTGAGTAAATGAATGGTAAAGCCCAGTTTTAAGAATTCATTCTTTGCGAATAACTCAAACATGCATGTGACTCTGCTTATTATTAGTTTAAATGATTCACATCTCCCCTCTTTCCTAAGAAGCTTTATCTCACCTGTTCACAGTGCCTCTCAATTCTATACAAAATAAGAAAATGGGGAGTTTTCTTCTTCTACTAAACAAAAGACTCTTTTTATGTCTCACAAAGTCCATTTCTTTAGAAACATATTTTGGGGCCAATTTCAAATAACCAGATAAGAAATAAAAATTAAGGCCTGTATATTTGCCCCTGTTGCTAACGTGATTCTAAGGACTCCGTGCCAGTGACCTTGCATGATGTGAGATCCCACTGGCTCTAAAAAGAGCAAACACCTCAACTGTGCAGGTGAAGGAGCATCTGGAAACCGGTCTTCTCTCTGGTTGGGTCAGAGCACAGCCCCTGCCCCCACAGGCACGGGCACCGTGAGCTCCTACTGGAAGAGGGGTCTCCCCGACCCTTGCTTCACCTTCTTCTTTCCTCTGCCTCTTGGTACGAAATAGCACCTTCAACCCTTCCAGAGTTCCCAACAGACACAGAGACACAGACACAAGACGGGCTCTTCTGGAGTGACCAGCCCCTACCTTTTTCTCCGGGCAATCCTGGCACTCCTGCCGGGCCTGGCGAGCCGGGCTGCCCCGGGGTCCCCATGACACCCATCTCTCCCTTGGGACCTGCGGCAGACGAGGGGCTGTGAATGCAGACTGCAGACGCAGGGAGTCGGGGACAGATAGGGGCCGGCGTTTACAAGCCGCTTACCTGGAATGCCGGGAAGGCCAGGCGTGCCCTGCTGTCCGGGAAGACCGGGGAGCCCAGACTGCCCTGTCAGGCCGGGCAGCCCTGGGGACCCTTTGTCTCCTTTCGGGCCCGGCATGTCAAGGCCTGGAAATCCGGGGAAGCCCTTCTCTCCCTTCAGTCCAGGAGGGCCTACAGCAGGTGGAGAGCAGGAGCGGTGAGCAGGGGGCTCCGCGGTGCGCCCTTCTGTGTCCCACCATCCCTTTCTGCAGGCGGCACGTGAGTGTGCAGTCCACCCTAGGGGGCTGGGAAACTCCCACTGTCTCGGGGAGCCGTGTCGGGAGCCAAGGGGGAGCCACGGGGGAGCCACACGAGCACTGTCCCAGACCGAGCCCTCCCTCCTGCCAAGCCCCCTCCCCCTCCCCGGGCCCTCCCCAGTGTCCACACCCAAGACTAGCTGCTTTTCAGCTGTGTTCCCGGCTACACTCATGGGCCCCCAGCACCTTCTCCCTTCTGGGACTAGTTACTGAAGACCAGGGCGGCTCCAGGACCAGTTAGTATACGTTACCCACAACTACCAACCCCCCACGGAAAGGTAAGGTGGAGACACCAGTCGTTCTGAATTAAAGGAAAATGTCACTGAATACACATGAAGTGGGGCTGGGCGGGGTGGCGGGGGTGCTCTCTGGCACGTAAACCAAGCTCAGGGAGAGGAAAAGAAAGATACCCACAAACTCTGGTTAAGGGGGCAATCAGACCAGTCTCCCCAAAACAGAATCCCCCTCCCCCCTTTATTCACTAGGGGGCTCTAATCCCCATTTCACTCAGGCTCTGGAGCTGGCCCCTTCCCCTTGGGGAGCGGGATGTGGGGAAGGGATAATCACCTAAGGACCCTGGTGGTCCCTGTCCTCCAGGGGGGCCCATCGCTCCAGGTGGGCCTATCCCGGGAACTCCAGGGGCTCCCTTGGGACCTTGTAATCCAGGTGGTCCTGGGTCACCTGGATGGGAAGAAATTGTAAATGAATGGCACACAGACCATACGACCCACCCCCACAATCAGCCACAACAACACAGGACCGTAAGCTCTAACCATCTGCGATTTTCATCATTCTTTCAACAAATGCAGAGAACCTAACAGGTACCCCGTGGACACCAAACCAACAGGCCCAGCCTCCATCCACCACAGTCCACTTTTGTCTGGAAGAAGTTACCTCTGATTCCCTGGAGGCCTGGGGGGCCGATAACACCATGCTCTCCCGGAACGCCCGGTCCCCCGATGTTTCCCTTCTCCCCAGGTGTGCCAGGGATGCCGGGAAGACCAGGCAACCCTTTGAGTCCAGGCAGACCGATGCCAGGCTCTCCCTGGAAATTCCCGAAACACAGAGAAGCCGGTTCAGCAGGAGAGGCCGGGATTCCATCCGGCCAACGGCGTAAGTGCAGACCGTCGGTAAGAAGCTGTCCAACCTCAAGCCTACGAAGCCTTCACGCACCCATCCCCCTTCCGATTTCAATACAAATCAGAGGTGGTTCGTTTTTATTACTGTTATGTTATGAAGGAAGAAAATCAAGGCTCCCCATGGCTGAATGCCTTCCAGGTCACAGAGGGAGGATTCCCACCCGAGTCCCCGGCCCTCCGCTCGCTTTGTGTCTGTGAGGAGTGGAGACCAAGTGATGGACAAAATGCCCAATGTGCTTTGCGAGCGGCTAATAGACAGCTTCCTACGAGGTGGCAACGTTCCAGGATGGGACCAGGACACCATTTATTGAGATTTTTGTCTCAGCGAAGGCTTTCACCTCAAATTAAACATGGAAAGGATGTCATGAATCTAAGGGCTTTGATAAATGCAGATGATTGACGACGAAGGAAGTACTCTGAAGGCCCGAGGAACACTACGTCACCGGGCCCCCCTGTTGTCCACCGTGGCCACAACCTTCAGAGGAAGTGGCCACTGGAGGTTCTTCCACGCATCCCAGCAGCAAGTTCACAAAACAGAAGGAAGTGAATCCAAGGGACTTTTGAAAAAGCACAATACTTTAAATCATGAGACAAATCCTTATCCCAATTCCATTTGCATTTACTAACTCATGAGCCTCACGTGTGCAAAGCGATCCGCATGGCACCACCACGGACTAGTGTTTCACGAATGCATCTAGTGCAGTTTATGAGGGGAAGCCGCGTCAGCCACACAGATGGAATGGGACACCGTGAGATCAGGTGTGTTTGAAGAGAGCGCTCCCCTGGGGTCACTGAGACACAGCTGCCTCCGTCGCCCGGTCCCCCACGGCCCCTGCCTGCCTGTGCACCCCTACCCAATCCCCATGGCCTCTGCCCACCCTCCTAACAGAAAAGGAACAGGCAAGGCCAGCTCTTTTGTTGGCAAGGTGGAATTGGTCAGCTATACTCAATGAGCAGAATTTCAAGTATCAGCAAGTCGCAGAGGGATGTCTGAGGCCAGGAGAGTCCTTAAGTCCCTCGAGCCCAGGGGTCCCCAACCGGGGCCGTGTTTCCCCCGGTGACATCTGATAATGTTCAGAGAGACAGTTCTGGTTGTCACAACTGGGGGCGGATGTGGGGTGCTCCTTCAGTATCTGTGGGCAGCGGCCAAGGGGGAGGTGGCTAAAGAGCCCACGATGTCCAGGGCAGCCCCCGCCATGAAGAATTACTGGATCAGAATATCAGTAAAGCTAGACCCTACTGGGTTGCCATCATGCCTTTCAGGACAGTGGCCATCATGCGGCTTTGTCCTGTTGCTCACAATAAGACCCGCACTGTACGCTGAGATACAGTTCACACTCAGGCAAGAGCACACTCACAGAGCCGAAATGTACGGTTCTCCCCCAAACATCAACCGCCACACACAGTGTGCTTATTTTCTACTCCGCGCGCCACATTTTATGTGTCTGATGAACAGCAAGGACAGGGAAAGAACAATCCGGGGAACACTCAGTACCCACCTTTTGGCCGGGCACACCCGGGTTGCCAGGCAAGCCATTAAATCCTGGGCGGCCTGGGCTCCCGGGAGGTCCCACGTCTCCAGGCAGGCCATCGACACCTGTTTTGAAGAGTCAACACTCACTACTGTCATAATGCTGGTCCCCACTTGCTTCACTGCCCTGACACTCGCTCAGACGCCCCTGAACTGGCTGGACTGGCCAACGAGGAGCCCTTCCGAGGTGCTTCTAAGAGGAGCCTGAGGCCACCCCAGCCACGGGGTGGGGCACCAGCCTGCACCAGCCAGAGCGGCTTGGGAGCCATGGACCGCAGACCCGTGCCTGCCGCCTCTCCCCCACCCTCCCCTCCTCCTTTCCTCGATAACCTCGGTTTCTCTGCCTGCCCCACCCCCCCAAGGGCACAAGCAGCCTAGGGTGGCATCTGGCTCCACTGTCCCCAGCGCAGCCAAGGTAGGGGCCGCCTTGCGGGAGAGGCCCACCCACACCTCCCAGAGCAGACGCGCATTTCTGTGGGACTTCTGATTCCGGGACACGGTCCAGTTTGAACAGCCCCGCTGAGACCACTGCTTCTCAAGCCACTGGAGGCCACACCACCGGAGGCGCGTGGGGCATCAGAGGCTGTCTGGGTCCCAACCCTAGAGGGTCTGGTGGGCTAAGGGCTACCCCGGGGCTCTACTGTGCACAAAGTCTATCCCGCGGGATGCGGAGGGTCCCGACGCTCGGGGATTTGTAAGTGTGCAGAAGCAGGTGCTGTGGGGCGGCTGTAACCGGGGAGCTGGACACACGATGCACCTAACTGCCCACCGGCATCCGCATCTCCAAACCACTTCGTGCGAGTGGGCAGAGAGCCTCCGATTGGGAGACCTTACCGCTAAATTCTGCCTGTCACGATGGTGAGATGGGGCTCACTGGGAACAGGGTTCATGGACAGGTGGAAGGTCGAGGCACTGTCCCTGTGACCTTGAGGGTGGCTGAGAGCCTCTGGCCTTCAAGCCTGACATAGGTCGCTGTGTGTGTGTGCGTGTGTGTGTGCATGCGTGTGCAAATGTGAGTACGTGTGCATGCATGTATACGTGTGCGTACGTGTGCGTGCGAGTGTGTATATACGTGTGGGTGGGTGTGCATGTATGTGCACATGTGAGTGTGTGTGTGTATACGTGTGCACATGCATGTGTGCATGTTTGTGTGTGTGCATGTGTGGGCACGTGTGCGTGTGTGCGTGCATGCACATGAGAGTGTGTGTATACGTGTGGGTGGGTGTGCATGTGCACATGTGAGTGTGCATGTGTGTGTATACGTGTGGGCACGTGTGCGCATGCATATGTGTATACGTGCACATGAGAGAGTGTGTGTTCATGTGTGTGCACATGTGTGTGTATGTGTGCACATGTATGTGTACGTGTTTGTGTGCATGTGTATATATGTGGGCGTGTGTGCGTGCATGCACATGCGAGTGTGTGTGTATACGTGTGGGTGTATGTACATGTGCGTGTGTACGTGTGGGCACATGTGCGCATGCATGTGTGTACATGCACATGAGAGTGTGTGTTCGTGTGTGCACGAGTGTGTGCGTGCGTGTATACATGGGGGCACGCGTGTGCATGTATGTGTGTGCACATGTGCATGCGTGTGTGTGTGTGACACAGCTGCCAGACGAGTGTGAAGGCCTGTAACCCTGACAGCGGGTGTGATGCACGCAGAGCCTCTGGACAAGAAGCTGGGGGCCTGGAGAGCTCTTTCCATGAGGTTCTGCACACATGGCCAATAAAACGGGACAGGATGCCGGCCTAAATGGGAAAGAGGTGCCCCTCGCTGCTCACAGCGCCTGCTCGGTCTGCACCAAGGTGTATGATGGCAGGTGCCCCCACCAGGGCCTGCCTGCAGGGTTGACACACCCAGGACCTTGTCCTTCTCACCGCCTCACAGATTTCAGAAAGAAATGCTGCTTCTGAAATGCCAGCCTCGTGGGGATCCAGGCTCCGTGCTGTGGGGGCCTCCTCCTATTCCCCAGCACCCTTCCCGGAGACCCAAACCCAGCCCGGCACAGTGCCGTTGCTCTGTGTACCTCTTGCACTGATGAGGAGAGCGCCCCCAACACCCCAAAGAGCTTCTGTCAGCTCCCCGGGCATTGGCTGGGCCCCTAAGGTCCCAGCCCCTCCTGACCAACACCTGTGGCATGGAGGCACCACGTCACCCAGCTCCCTGGTGGGTGGATTCACCGCCCTCCAGACTTTGGCAATCTTCCCTTAATGGCACGTCGCTACCTCAAGTAGAGTGTTTGTATCCCTCGCCTCTTTCTCTCCTAAAATTTACGTGCAAACCAACGGAAAGACCACAGCCCTCGGTGCCGACAGCTGGGCCTGTGTGGGCCATGAGTAGAGCTATGGGCCCACTCCGGGTGGGGCTTGTCCTCCGGGTTTACCTTTGGGGCCAGGAGGCCCTGGAAATCCGATTCCGGGCTGGCCAACGGCACCCTTCTCTCCCGGGAGGCCTGGCCTTCCCGGCGTCCCAGGAAAACCTCGGTCACCTGTTGTGAGCAAAACCAACCATCAGGGTGAGAAAAACGTGTCAATGTCCCAACTGTATCACCAGACAAACTAGGACACTAAATGTACCTTGGGGTCCTTGGAAACCCGGGGACCCCGGAAGTCCTTGTGCTCCGGGGGGACCAGGTAGGGGCACAACTTGTCCAGCTTCACCCTTGGGACCTGAGGAAAGAGCACAGACACTGAGTGAGAGCCATCGTCCTGTCTTGAGTGAGGACTCTGGGTGACAGCCTGCATCCCGTCCCAAGCAAGGACAGCGAGAGCCCGCATCCTGTACTGAGGGAGGACACAGTGACAGCCTGCATCCCGTCCTGAACAAGGACAGCGAGAGTCTGCATCCCGTTCTGAGAGAGGACAGTGACAGCCTACATCCCGTCCTGAACAAGGACAGCGAGAGCCCGCATCCCGTTCTGAGCAAAGACAGTGACAGCCTACATCCCGTCCTGAGCAAGGACAGCGAGAGCCCGCATCCTGTCCTGAGCAGTTTGTACCTATAGAGAAGCCCCATGTGGATCCCTCCACTTCCTCTCTCTACTTATCTAGAATCTTTCACAGTGAGCTCTTCCTGTTTTCCCCAAAATTTACATCCAGAAGAATCTAGATACCTGACACATGAATTCTCTAAGAGTCCAAAGTAAGGGTCACAAAACTAGGAAACGAGGTGAGATGACCATGGGTAATTTGTTAATTAGCCTGACTCAAAGCCAAAACACTTCACTGTTCAATTTATCAGACAAAACCAATTCTAAGCTGCTTTGAAGCCGACCTCAGTTCTGCTCGTCTAGTGGTAAACGACCTCCAGGACATGCTAACTGGGTGATCCGGCATGATCTGGAACACTGCAGCCAGGCAGCTGTGAGCTGTGTGAGTGGTACAGGCACTGGTGCCTCAGAGATCCACTGGGGGTCAGGGCTCAGCTGCTCGGAAAGCACCACGGGGTCACCTCCAAGGACACCGCGTGGACTCCTCACACGCCCTATCGGAATTTAAGACATACAGGGCCTCCCAGGCACAGCCACCACATTCTTTAGCTAAAGGCTCTGGGAAATGCCAGCCGACTGACTCCAACACATATCTGCCATCAGTCCCACCCTGGGAATAAGCCTTTAATGTCACCAGAGTAAACAGGGCTCTGGCAGATCAAAGAAGTCTGGGTTTCAACCCCAAAGCTGACCGGGTCTGGATGGAACCCTGCAGAATGTGGACAGCTGACCAACAGCACCATCAACACCTCCTTCAGGAATCTTCCTTCCCTCACTGCCGGGACGCGTCTGTGGCTGCCCCAGATGGTTTCTCTGATGCTAGTTTCTGGCCACGAAGAGTCTGATTCCCTTTTACAACTCTGCAAGTTTCCAGACCCCGCAAGCTCAAAGAGCACTTGAGATGCTGACTGCGGAGTCAGGGGCTATGGCTATGGGGAAACGGATCAGACGTCCCTTTACCAGGATTGGGGGGTCTTCCCAGGTCAAAATCTCTCTGCCCCCAAAGGAGTCACAAAAGAAACATTTCTGGGATGCTTGCTACACAAAGAACAACCATCAAGGGAACCGTAGCCCGCTGCTAGGTACCCCACCACCAGACAAGAATGACGGTAAGATACACGTTAGGCCACTTGCACTTCCAGCAAAGACAGGCTGACATTTCCATGCTGGAGACCTTGCGCATCTTAACGCTATGACTTCAGGAAGTAATAGCTCCCGATGGGATAGGAACTGAGAGAACTTGGGCCGGATATATGGCTTGTGACAGAATCGGCAGATTGGTGAGCACGAGGGCCACACGGTCATCCACCCAAGTCAGTGGCTTCACTTTGTGTGTCTCAGCTGCCTACAGTCAACCGGGGCCCCGGAACCAGATGACGCAGCACAGAAGGTCTGCGCACACGCCTGCATCACTCACCCCTCGCCACAGGCATTTTGTCCTGTCCCATCGTCACAAGATGAGGGGTTGAGTACAGGACAAGGAGGGACATTGAGGGAGAAACACATTCACACAATGTTTAGAACGCTGTATGTTTCTAACTGTTCTATTTCACTATAAGGTACCATTGGTGATCTCTTACTGGGCCTGGGTTACAGGTGAAACTGGGCCACACGTCTGTGTGTACAGGAGAAACACAGCATACGTGGGGTTTCAGGCGTCCACAGGGGTCCTGGGGAGGGGGCGCCCGTTGTGAAATCTCTCCTGCCTAGTTCTTGTTTTGGTCCATTTGACTATCCAGTAACTACGTTGTTCAAGGTTGACTAGTCACACAATTTGAACCATCTGAAGTCCTTTTGTTCATCTTTACAACTTTCGTGATGTTTCTTAGTCACACCCTCCTCCTTCTCTCCCCTGTGCCCAAGCCGTCCCTGGCCTCTCCTCTTCTTAGTCCAGGATTTTCTAGGGAATGATGGGACTGTGCCGTCTCTACGTTCAATCACGTTCTACTAAGCACTCCCGGGAGCCCGGGGTGTGCGAGGCCTGAGCCACCCCTTCTCCCCGTTCGTCCTTGGGAACACGTGGGGCGTGAGGATGGGGGGAGAATGCCCGTGGGAAACCCTCACGTCGGCCTCACTCCGTGCATGCTGCCAAACCCCGGACACCGAGCTCCGGGAGGGCAGGGTCACGCCTGTCCGTCTACCACACTCTCTCCTCTCAGAGCAAAGCTCACACAGAAAATACGTAGGGAAGCAGGCTCACGTTGACATCACTTCCACACAAAAGGCCAACTTTAACTGGAAGGCACCATGTACTTATTGTAGGAAAAATCACCCACGAAGTCAAATTCTTTACAGCCAGATTCTGCACGTCACCCAGCCTGGCCCATCTTCTACGTGACGGTACGGCCACGTGACGGAAGGGCCCGGGCTACGTCCACCTCCTGGAAGAACCGACACCCGACTCCCGAGCCCCGTGCTCTGTGCGACCTCGGGCCTCACCTGGCTGGCCTGGGGGTCCAGCGTTCCCTGGAAAACCCATTTGTCCTTTGTCACCAACGGGGCCGATGGGGCCAAACCCTGGAGGCCCAGGAGGGCCGATGTCGCCACGACTGCCAGGGAATCCAACTCCTCCGGGGGGGCCACGCTCTCCTTTCAACCCTACTGAACCCTGACCGGCAGAGAGAAAAAGACACGCTATCAACAGACATCCCGATACACGTTCATGTCACATTTTCCACCGTCTTTGGTAAATAAGTACCAGGGGTTAGCTGGCTCCTGCTATTTATTTACTCCCACCCTCCGACAAGGGTCATCTGGCAGTTAATAAATGACTCCAGCTTTCTTGTCCAGGCTGGGCACTCGCCCTCCCACCCCACGCAAGGACACATTTCAAAGACTGAAGTATTTGTATCTGGAACTGACCTTTCGAGGATGTCTCGCACCCCGCTAACTTGAAACGCCACCTCCCACCTGACACCCGGAATCTGACACACAGACGTCTCTCTGGCGGCCCGAAACACGTCAGGAGATGCCTATGCATGGTCACCCCTCCACCCCAGCCAACAGCATCAATACTGACGTTCACACCCGTCAGTTTCTGCATGAGCCGCTGAATTAGTTCATGGATAACAACGACCCATCCAAACAAAAATACGTAGACGCGATTCAAATAACTCATTCCTGCGTTCTCTGCAGACCTGCTTCTAACGTGTGTTTCCCAAGGCTGGAGATGAACATACCGGGGAGCCTTTGGGGCCGGGCAGACCCGGGTGGCCGTCTCTCCCCGGAGTGCCTGCTCTGCCCGGCATCCCGGGCTGGCCTGGGAAGCCCGGGTCCCCTTTGTCTCCTTTGAGCCGTGCGTCGAAGTAAATCTCGCCAGGCTCTCCCTTGGCTCCGGGCTGGCCCATCAGCCCTGGCACACCTTGCGGTCCCTGCAAGCACAAAGCAAAGGCGTCTGTCCACAGAGTGACCCAGCATGAGCGGGGTTTAGTCCACAGTGATATCAAGAAGCCACCTCCCCGAAAAATGGTCACCTATTTCAGCTCCTTCGTTCCGCAGCAGCCAACAGCTCTGTGACAAAGCCCTGATCTGACCTCGCTTCTTGTGCTCCTCTCGAAAACACCTGGCAAAAACTCTGTACTAAGTATCCCGCACAGAGACTAGGTTAGGGCGGGGGAGGGGGGAGTGGTGCCCACGTTGTAGGGCAGGCCCCAGATAACCTGCCTGTGCTTACAACTGTTGACATTCACACGAACGTTCTAGCGACTGTCAGAAGCTGCTGAGCGTGGGGCGTCCTAGGCCCAGGAACTGGAGGAGGGCTTCTGGGTGCAGACAGGACAGGCAACAAGGAGAGCAAAGTCTGGATGTGAGCACGGGCCAGCTCCATCACTGTCATTGTGAGCAGTCAGCAGAACAGAAGGGACTTTCCCAAGAGACACAGCCTAGCACATTCCCCAGTTCCTGGAAAGTTAAATCAAGGAACGCCCACACCCACAGATGGTCTTTCCTCTGGCCACTCTGAGAACCGGGGCTCACAACGTTTCAAATCATCATCTCAAGTGTTTGTTCCCTCAGGCCTGAGAAAGAAAGCCCTTCAGCCTCCCTGCCCAACTTGGCGGAATTTAGACTCTGGGGACAATTCATTTCACTTGAATTCCTTCTCACCACTCCCTCGGAAATGGCTCCTAGATGTACGCAAATCACACGCACACAGAAAGAAAGGAAGGGGCCGGGACCTAAATTCATACAATCTCTAGGTTTTAAAGCGGGTACCATCGATCGTGCGCCCACCATGGGTCACGGCCCTCGGCACGTCACTCCTGACTCTTCACCCAACTGCGCAGGGCAGAGACTGAAAGCACATAGCAGGTGAGGGACGAACACGCAGAGCACTTTGGCAGGGGGGTGTGGAAAACTCATTATTTAGTTAAAAGGGGTTGTGGTATTTTGGAGCACTTTCCCCCCAGGGAACATTAGCTCCTGTGGATCCTTAAGTCCCAGCTACACCGAGACTCCTCTGTGGAGCCCTTCCTGTGTTTCCATGGTATAGAGCTCGGTCCTCATTACAGAAATTGCTCTGCTTTGTTAAGAACACGTGTCTGCACACCTTTCTCTCCCATCCGTCTTTCAGGGCATGGAGGGCAGGCGTAAGGCTAACTTTGTGTCCTGAATGTCTGCAGCTGGGGGGGATTGGAGGAAGGGGGAGATGACCTAGCGATATTCACCAGTAAAAAATGAACACCAGTGTAAGAAATCACCACCAGTGTAGATTTTTCTCAACCTGGAAAGATCAGCGTTCCTTTACGGTGAAGATTCACAGCCTAGGAATACAGTTTTCTGTAAGCACAGAGCGAGGAAATATAATTCTTTATCTTCATAATGGTGACCTCGCCAGCTATCCTTCAAGGAAGAAATCTTGATTCTTTTTTGAAAGGTGACATTTTGATCTGAGGACACCTCATGTGGTTTCCCTGCCCCGGAACATCTCAATCCTAGGCAATTCAAAGGCCTTTGGATCCACATCTCTTGAGAGAAGTGACGAGGAATCAAACACTGCCTTGAAAACTTGGCGTTGGCTCCGTAAATTAGAGAAGATCCAGGGGCTACACAGGCTGCTTCTAAAGAGCACAACTCCTTTCAAGAGACCATCCCGATGACCACGAAAGCCGCTCAGGTCCCCATCAGGAGCCAGCCTGTCCCTCGGTCCCCAAATCAAACACTCGGCTTGCAAAAGGACATGTCACAGAAATGCTACCTAAATCAAATAGGAAGCCAGAGCATTTCATCTCTTGTCATTATCACCTGCTTGCCAGGATGCTCCACTGGTTCCTGGGCACCTCCACCAGCCCCAGCCACATTTGAAATAAGAGGACCCCATCTGTGAGCCAGGTAAGCCATGGAGTCACAGGACAGCTTCAAATCAAAGGAAAATTACTACCTTCTCAATTAAACTGTTTACCCATAAAACAATTTTTAGAAACCTCTGGCATCTGCAGAAAGAAAGGAGCTCGGAGTTCCCAATGGGGAAGGCGTGGGGATTAGAAATCCCGTCGTACATTCTCTTTATTTTCTTCTTCATGAGGACTTGTCCTCAACTGTCCTTCTCCCTTCTTCCTCTTGTCCCGTTTTTGTTAGATTGGGGGCTGGGGGGCTGGTGTCTGCATGGGGTTTCAGGCAGAGTCAAGGCAGGAAGTTTCCAGGAAGGCCAAGTAGATAAGGACCGTGTCCAGAGGTTAAAAGCATCCTCTTCTGCTTCTTCAAAGCTCTTCTGTCTTTGATCCCCACCAGAGCCATGGCTTCCCAGTTATGGGAACTTCTAATTTATTTAGAAATATTTTAAACAGTTGCGACTTCTAACTCAGCTCCCCAGGCACCAGGGACGTTCTGGAAGCAGAATCCCAAGATCTAACTTCAAAAGGAGAAAACGCATCGCTCAATCCCAGCTGCTTCACGGCTATGTCAACGCCCACTTCTGTCCTGACCTGCTATCATAAAAGCTGCCGGCGACATCCTTAAAGATTGCAAAGTTAAAGAGCTACCTCAAAGAAGGATAACGCTGAAGATTTGACTTTGACAGAAGAAGAAAGAGAGGAAAAATGGAAAAAAAAGTCATGAAAGGAAGTGGAGAAACTCATTAATGCTTGCAAAGCTTAGAGGAACAAAGAAAATACGAGAACGAGGCCTTCAGGTTTAAACGCTTTAGAGACAGAGCGGACCACGTGCACCAAAAGCGCCCTTCAGTGTCTGAGATGATGACCGCTCCCTTCAATGGCCTCTTTTTAAACAAATGAGAAAAGTTTAGGAGCTGATTTTCATTTAACTGAAAGATTGCACATTGACGTGAGAGAGGCATCTCATTCTCAGATGCGGAAAAGCACCCCCACGGTAGATACAGGTGACAGGAATTTTCCGAACAACACCTCTGGGAGACGAAGAATGAAAATGTTCCAAACTCCTCGAAGGAAACAGGCCAGTGCTCGTCTCTCCACGGAAACTGCCCATGCTGAACTTACGGCGCGTTTTTAAGTTACTGCTGTGACAGCCAATGCTCACGCAGAAGGTCGGCAGCCGACCTCAGGAGCGCGGCTGCTTGGAGGGGCCCCTGCGGTACCCCGGGTCCCCAGAGAGTCCCCAGAGACCCTGTAGGGAGGTGACACACAGCAGCCGCTGCCCCTGGACACAGGGACGTGGCAACTGAATTCTGGCCAGGTGAGGAGAGAGGCGGTTGAGATGTGGATTCTGGCCTGGACAGTCCTGCTCACCCTCGGGTGGATATGTAGAGTGATTCTAGACTGTTCCAGACTGTTCTAGACAGCCACACTGGGCCAGCACCCCAATAACACTGCAGAAACCATGCTCACAAATGCAGCAACATACACCTTTGTTATCTGGCTCGGCAGCTACTTCCACTAAGTACTCCAACCAGACGGCTTTACTTACAGGCAGTCCTTCCAGGCCATCTCTGCCGGGTAAGCCTCTGTCACCCTTGGCCCCTGGCTGTCCCGGGAAACCTTTAGGAAGACAAGGGAGGTAGGACACATTGTGGGTGAGACACATCCTAATAACCCCACACCTTTCCTTTTCAAGATTCAAGAGCACAGGGGCGCCTGGGGGGGCTCAGTCAGTTCAGCGTCCAACTTTGGCTCAGGTCGTGATCTCACGGCTCGGGGGTTCGAGCCCCATGTCGGGCTCTGTGCTGACAGCTCGGAGCCTGGAGCCTGCTTCGGATTCTGTGTCTCCCTCTCTGCCCCTCCCCTGCTCGTGTTGTTTCTCTCTCAAAAATAAGTCAACATTGAAAAAAGTCAAAAAGTAATAAAAAAAGAATCAAGAGCATAGAGGGACCTTCATAGAAGCAGATGGTGTTTGAAGACTCCCAATGCGGTAGTAACGAACGTGCCCAAGGTGGACTCGGGAAGGGGAAAAGCGACCCCAGATGTGGACAAGAGCCACTGAAGCAGCTGGTGACAAGTGCCCCCACCCACACGCCAGGAACCGTTTTAAGCAGAAAACTTCTGTTCATTTCGTTCAAGAGAACTCAATTTGTGGAGCTAAGGGAACTGTATGCTATCGCCCTTTTGTTGGAAGGGCTCTCTGGTGCCAAATTGTAGGTCATCCGGACAACTTTCAACAAAGTAGGCAAATCCTGGAAGTGGGACCGAAAGTTTTCTGTTTTATGCTTTAGTTTTAAATGCAGAGATGTGGTCTCTCATGGCATAAGATTCGTTTCAGTGTGATTTCCAACCCACAGAAGCAAACTCTGGCCTGGTCCCGCTCACATCCGGGGTCTCACCTATTTCTCCTGGGGGTCCCTGTGGTCCAGGGGGCCCACGAAGTCCTGCTGTGTCACAGATGAGGCAACTGTCTCCTTTCTGACCTGCAAATGGAACACAGAGGTCCTCACATGCACGTGAGAATGCAAGTGTCCGCAGCACGGTGGCAGAACAGAAAATGGAGCCACTGTTAATGGCGTCCTGCTTCAGTGCAGTGTCCTTGGTCATCCAACACCCGCCCCCAGACACCTCTGCTGTGCTAACCAGTGGCATGTGCCCATCCCAGGGCCCGCCCGCCACCCTCTGCACACTTCACAGGCCACTGCTGGGGCGCCGGGACCCTCTGCCCTGCACGAGGACGGGCACTGCCTCGCCAAAAGGTGATCTGGAAATGAAGCTTGCTCACAGCCTGGAAAGATCTGACTGCTCTAGTTTTGTTTCCGTCTTGAAAACTTCCCATCACCTTTCTCTCTGATGTCGCATTTTTTAGCGAACTCCACACCTGTAACTCCTGGACGTTAAACCTGGTTACAGGCTGATGGGTGACCAATGGGAATGAAAAGCCAGGAAAACGGGAACACATACGTGACCCGATACTGAGGACAGAAAGGGAGAGAGACTGCAGCACAGACAAAAAGGGAGAAAATGCCTCGTTTTTGTTTTTGTTTTTGGAAATTCTAACATCTTAGGTCTTGATTTTCAAACTAAGCCACAAGGCCATATGGTGTCTCAGATAAACCTGTGTCCTAAACCTTAAAATGCCTGGCTTCGAGGGACTCATCAGGGCACGGCGCGAGGAGAAGTCCCTACTACCGGGCAGTGACGGGCTGGCCTGCATGCCCTGGCCTGGCCCGGACTGGCACACCACAGCCCCGGCACTGCTAAGCCTGCTCCCCTCTGGCAGAACCTGCTGCTGGGAACAGTGATGGGACCAACACAGACAGCCCATGTCCCTGCTGTGTGGGCAAGGACAAACAGGAGCCCATCTGTGGGACAGGGACAGCACAAGTCAGCTGGCAGCCTGCTAAGTTCTGGGCCCCACGGGATTCACACGTGGTGGTTCTACAGCAAGAGTGTGGAGGTCTCAGGACAAAGAAGCTTTTGACTCTGTGTCATAAGGAGGAACGTCCCACCTCAGGAAGTACCAACCATCTGGTAACGAGAAACATTCGTTACAAACCAAGTACGCGTTGGTTTTTAATGACACTGAAGGCTTGGTGGCCCTCCGTGATGACTGCTAAGACCACTTCCACTTGTGAGGTTTACGTGGCTGCCCAAATTAGATGTTAGCTGCAACTGTTTTCCACGCAGCATTTGTGCCATTAACTTTGGAAGAGGAAGAAATCTGCAGAGGAAGGCCACCAATGGTGCCCAGTGGGGTTAGCCTTGGGGACAGTCTCCCGGTGGCTCTACTCTCTGGTTATTCAGACACCCATCAAGAGTGGACCGTCCAAGGGGCACAGCACTCTCAGATGGCACCACTGGTGCCGTGAGAATCCACTGTCGGCACGAGTGTGCAGAGAGGCTGTTGTGTGCTGGGTTGGCGTTACGGCAGGCACTGGGAGATGGTGACCTTAACACTGAGAGCCGAGGGCGTGGGCAGCCACCCCAGGGAGGCGGGTTCACTCACACCAATTACAGGAACAGGGCTCAGAGGACTAGGGAGTGTTCTGGGCACACATCTGTGACTCACTTGAAAGAAAGCCATTCGTTCTCTGAGAATGGATCTTCCAGACTTTGAACCAAAAGACTGAGCTAAGATATCAGTCTTAGGGTTTAATCTGCTGGCCGTTAGAGGGTAGAGCGGTTACGTGTCAGGACCGGGGCTCCCTGTTGCCTCCCAGCTGATAGCTCTCTCTCTGTCTCTCTGGTCTGTTTCTCTCTCTGTCTCTATGTCTCTGTCTCTCTCTCATCTCTCTCTGTCTCTGTCTCTCTCTCTCTCTCTTTCCTGGAAACCCAACAACAGGACATCCCGACAGAGCTATAGGGAGACACATCCTAGGAACAGACTTGGACGGGAGTTCCGAATAAGGGAAGAGCACGCTCACGCTCCCGATATGCAGAAGTACGTCACATCCCCCAGCACAATCATCATTTTTTTAAAACATCGGCATCTCTTACCTTTTTCTCCGACTTCGCCCGTCAGCCCTGGTTGCCCCGGACTTCCAGGGGCACCTCGGTCCCCTGGTGGTCCAGGCTGGCACTCCACAATTCCATCTGGAATGGACTTTCAAAGTTACAGGACCCTTCCCACCAAACGGAAACCAGGTATCAACACCCCCTCTTTACCCCACCCCTACTGCGATACCAAAGTACATCAGGCTATTTGGTACGTGCTGGAAATTCAGCTTCAGCTTGCCTTAAAGCGATCCTGGAAAGTTAATTTGAACACAGGCCCACCCAGCACCCATCCGACCTCTCAACACTATCACTGCTAAAACATCGATTTTACGATCCTAAAGCACCTCTCAGTTCATCAGCCCTGTCCTGTACCTTCCTTCGTTTTCACCTTGTAAGGTACACACCTGGGTCCTTATTCTACAGATTAAAAAACTAGCCCAGAAAAGCGAGGCCATACATCTGCGAACTGAAAGCCGAGACTTGAAGAACTTTATTATTTTTTCTTTTCCTCAGCAAATTTACAGCGAAGTCATCATTGTTTCAGAGATGCAGGCTGTCCATGGGGACGCGCTTCTAACCAATTCTGAGCCCCACGCACGTAAAGAGGCATGAAAACAAACTGCACTCGTGGAAACACCATCTGTCGGGGGTTCTGCTAGAAAAAGCACTGCTTCGTAGCTCAGACACGCGGTGATAGAGTTCATGTCTCCTGGTCCAATATCTTGGAAGAAGAACGACAGAGCCAACAATTCACCCCAGGGCTCCCCTTGGGCGCTCAGGTCCTCACTGCAGACTGGAGCCTGGTGAGTGAGCTGCGTCCGAGGAGGAGGGGAGAGGGCCAGCAGAGAGGCCGTGCCCCTCACCTGATGCCCCGTCCCCACACCCTGACTTGGATGAAGCAGCCAGAATCACATTCCTGCCCCCCAGCCCGGCTCTCTCCAGGGCACAAGGCACCAGACGGGCAACGGTGGGTTTGCTCTCCCAAACAGAAGGCCGGACAGAGGGCCCGAACCTTCCTGCTTGGACTTCCTTCAGAGCTCAGAAGAGACCGGTCATTTCAAGTGTGTGCAAAGTCCAGTCCAAGGGAGACAGAGAGAGTTCTTGCTTTGTCTGTGGATTCGGGGTTTATGTCTTCCCGGGGGGTTCCTGGAGGTACAGCACCGGCGGTAAGGAGCCCTGAGGTGGCGATGGCTCTGTCCCAGGGTCCGCCCACGGCTGCTGGGCCCTTCCTGCTCTTAAACAAAGTCTTGTCATTTTCATGCTTCCAGGAGCAGCCCCTACACTATCTGACCGTGAGGAGCCAGCACCGCCAGGCTGTGTGAGCACCGGGGAGTATGAGCTCCCTGATCCTACAACTGCAGGCACATGGACACGGGCAGACATTCGATCACTCACTTCTTTCCTTTTCCAGAACGCATCTCCGGCCAGCCTCATCTGAGGCAGAATCCCACACACCCGTAAGAAAGCAACTTTACATCCTTGTGAAAATCAATTCATCTTAACACGTCGCCTCTTTAACATACACTGTGCAACTGAACAAAAATCTCATTTATAGATGAATCACTTAAGGGGCGCCTGGGTGGCTCAGTCGGTGAAGCGCCCAAACTTCGGCTCAGGTCATGATCTCACGGTTCATGGGTTCGAGCCTCATGATGGGCTCTGTGCTGACAGCTCAGAGACTGGAGCTGCTTCGGATTCTGTGTCTCCCTCTCTCTCTGTCTCTCTCTCTCTCTGCCCCTCCCCACTCACGCTCTCTCTCTCTCAAAAATGAAATAAATGTTAAAAAAAAAAAACAAAGTTATGCAGATGAATCACTTAATTAACATAAACAAAATGGGACAACATGGCACCGGGGATGGCAGATGTCACACTGCACTCAGCTGACGCATCCTCCTCGACTAACAGCAGTGGGAAGGTCATGTTTTTACATGAAATTTGTTCTTATTTTGGTAGTGAAAAAAAATTACACGTATCAAAAAAAGTTCTCCCAGATTTCCCCATGGTTGGATGCCTCATCCCCTTCAATCTTTGCCTCTCACTCCACTTAAATTAGACCCATGACCCAAAGCACCCTCACCCAGAACTTGGCGGTCCCTTCGCTGCTCGTGTTTAGCCTGCACCTGTCACTCCTGCAGACCACATAATTCACTTGGCTTCCACTCCCCCATGGGATGCACGCCCAGGAGGGCAGGACTGTGACAGTGCCTGGGGTACCTGTTGAGTAAACCTGTGACCCCGAAGGCCCCTTGGCCACTCACAACCCTCTCAGACACATGGAGAGAAAGTGACTTGGGGCTGAGTGTCATAGGACTTCACTATCATCTTCATTCTCCACCTTTCCCAGATCCGTGGGAAAAAGGGGGGGCATCCCTGCAAAGTCACAGACCCACCCCTGCCCTGGGCACCTTGACAAAGAAAATTCTGCTGATCCTTTCCCAGTAAAGCTTCACACCTGGAATCAACTGTTCCCTCCAGTTCCTATCTGGCCTCCGTATGGAGCCTCGCCCACGAGAACTCCCTTTCTTAAAGACGTGTTTGAATTCTGGCAAATAAGCCGCCTGGTACTTGCAGCCATGGCCCCCCCTTGCATCAGCCCCACAGAAGACCAGGGTCTCCAGTGCTTGAGGCGCACGTGCTGCTTATGAGAATCTCACATGTTCCCGCTGGAGTTAATTCCTCTGAAGTCTTACATTCTGCGTTGGTGTCACTCTGGGGTCCCAGGACCCCGTTTACTGACTCAAGAGTTTAACGTCCCATGCTCAGCTCTGACAGTGAGCTGATGCGGGAAACATCCACACAAAGTACCGTTCGACTTAGAAGTCGTGTGTTCCGTCCCCTGCAGACCCCTCTTTGTTCGTGCGTGCATGTCTTAGTGCTAATCTGTGTCTCTGGATGAACAGGAATGCATCCCATTTTCAGCTGCCTTGCCTTTTCATTTCGATGCCCAGAGCCTCAGAACTGGCTAGTATGTTTCTCATTCCTCTGACCAGGGTTATTGTTTTATAGTTCCATCCCGTAGCATGACTAGCATTGCAAAGATGCTAAGTGGGACACAAATCACTCACAAAGCCTGGGACGCCCGGCCTTCTGTATCCCACTAGAACCCTGGAGCGCCGCCCCCCCCTCCCCGCAACACCCAGGCAGCTCTGCCCGGCACCCGTCCCACACCAGACACATGCGAACTGTCCTGGAAAGAACTTACTTGTGTGACCCGGCTGTCCAGGGGGCCCAGGAGGCCCGGGGGGACCCGGGAGCCCGTCCCTTCCACTTGGTCCCGGCAAAGATGTGCCTGGAAACCCTTGGTCACCTTTCTGCCCTCTTTCACCGGGAAAGCCAGGAGCACCTGCCAGCTCTGGTACCGGGAAGCCTGAAACCAGAGCAAAATGTCACCATCATCGTGTGAGCTCAGCGTCTGCCACACAAATTTTCCTAACTCCGTTCAGGGTAAAATAAGGTGTGCCCATCACCAAGAGGGGAACTGCTCTAGGTAAGTAAAAACGAGCTAAATTTTCAGGCCTCCCACCACATGAAGGTTGCCAGGCAAATGCCTCCTACAAGTTAGCTTTAAGGAAAAGGACTTAGCACACAGACGTGAAAAACCTGTGAGTTTCTCTTGGTGCAAATAGTATTCCCACTGCATGAATGAAAAGGCTGTTGGGGCTCAATTCTATTCCCACGTAGAGGATAAGGCATAAAAATGTCACCGAACAAAAGCAGAAGTGGGACAGGAGGCCTAGGGGACGGGAACTGCGTTGGCAATCTACATGGAACAGCCAAAAAGTTAAGACAAATAAGGTGGTCTGGTGGAGCCTGAGGTCAGGCGTGAACGTGAAAGCCGAGTTCGGCTGCTGTAAATGTTAGAGGACAAGATGACAGGGCCCCCAGGATGCGCACCGAGAAGAGCCGGCAGAACACCAGCTCGGGGGCTGCTCTACCCTGGCCTCGAAGTGGGGGACTGACAGCCAAGGGCAGAGGCAGGACTGTCACGCAGCCTTGAACCAAGAGCAGAGCAGCGCAGACACGAGGGATACGAGGGATGACAGGTCCCAGGAGCGGAACTGCAGCCATCCATGACAAACCCACTCTTCAGTGCAGCAAGAACCGAAGGCGGTCCCTGGGGCTTGGGCTGCAGACCCAGGAGGGGACCCCGCGGCCTGGGGGGCGGGGCGCTGAGCCCACGGCCGGGCTCCAACCAGGGGAGAGCAGATGAGGCCAGAGCAGTTTCAAAGACCTTTCCCAACACCGTCAGTTAGGAGACAGTCGGGCAGATGAATGGTTTTGGAAAGTAAATGTGGTGAATGCCAGGGGAGACAGGAAGTGACGGGCTCACGAGGACACAGAAGCCCCAGCATGGTTCCTAAGCACAAGGAAGAAAGTGAATGGAAACAGACATGGGGTGATTTTAGAGGCCGACCCAAAAGCTCTGCTGGAAAGCAGGAACGTGGGCAGAGAAGGCCCTGCCTGAGAATGGCTGAAGCAAATCCTCAATGTGGGACGGACTTGGGGTACAGTCTGTTCCAGAGACAAGGAAGGAGCTTGGGGGAAATTATAGCCAAAGCACTGTCAGAAAGGGGAAAGCAAAATATAAGCAAAAGAGAATAAAACACAAAAATAAATAAAAAACAAAACCAAAGATGTAAGGATTCCAGGCTCTTGGCTGTGGTATCGATTCTAGGGCACATGTGGGTTTCCCTCACAGCCTGTATGACCCACTCCAGGGACTGGGAGAGCGTGTACACACGCATGTGCACAGACATGCACACACTCCCATGTGCACATGCACATGCACACATGCCTACACACATGCTCACACGCTCACATGCACCCACTCACACGCATACACACATGCTCACGTGCACACACATGCACACATACATGCTCATGTGCACACATGCTCACATGCATACAAACATGCTCACGAGCACACACACATACATGCTCATGAGCACATGCACACATGCTCACACACATGCTCACATGCACACACACTCACATGCACCCACACTCACATGCATACACACATGCTCACATGCACACAC
>NW_026057576.1:77054395-77065068 GCF_023721935.1 Panthera uncia
GCACCCACACTCACATGCATACACACATGCTCACATGCACACACACACACATGTTCACATGCACACACGCTCATATGTATACACACATACATGCTCATATGCACACGCACGTACATGTTCACATGCACACACACACACAGGATCCAACACTAGCTAAGCAGCAGGTGTGATGCAATCACACACCAAGTTCAAGCAAGAGCTGTGAGATTCCACAGAGAAGAGGTGCTCAGATCAGTAAGGGAGGCTTCAGCCCTGATTCTAGTCCCAAGAGAGAAACAAAGTCACCCCAGAGACAGGGACTGTGGGCACCGATGCTGAAGGGTCTGCCAGATGCTGCAGACCTGCATCTGGGCCGGGGGGGGGGAATGAGGCTGGGGGGCGTGAAGGGGCCTGCCACACACAGGATCTTCGTCCTTGGGCAGGGGTGAGTGAGGCGGGGGGGCGGGGCCTGCCAGACACTGGGGACCTGAGTGGAGGGGGTGTGGGTGGAGGGAAGGAGCCTGGGGGTCGGCGGGGGCAAAGAGGCCGGTCCAAACCAGGGAGAGAAGTATGAGGAAGGCATGAGAACCCCCAGGAACACACACCCGCAGGGCCGCCTGTGACTTACAAAGTAAAGGACCACAGCTGTGCACACACCTTGCTGTCATAACTAGAAAAACATGCACAAAATCGCCAGCCGTTTCTGGCAAACCCTGGCATACACAACAAACATGTTCCGGACATGAAGCACACAGATGTTGTACAGTTATCTGAAACAATCAGCCAAGGATACTCACCCGGAGGGCCTGGCTGGCCTTGTAATCCTGGGAAACCTTGAAAGAGAAGGGGAGAGTCAGACACCCCGAGCCCGAGCATCTGTGCCCACAAGGCCCCAGGCCAGGCGCCAGGGAAGAGCGTTGGGGGAAACACAGCGCCCCTGGCCCCGCAGAGACGGGCAGAGATGGGCTCTGGGGGACCTGGCACCAGGACAAAGGACAGACCTGAGCAGGTCTGTCACCACGTGGTCGTGCAAGACCTGTCAGTGTCACTAAAATGGGAGGGTGTCGGGTCGAAAATGGAGAAAAGGTAAAGGAGAAAAAGACAGAAGGGATGAGGAAGGAGGGGGAAGGAGGGGGAGGTAGGAAGGAAGGGGGAGGGAGGGAAAAGGGAGGAAAAGGGAAGGGGGAGGTAAGAAGGAGGAGGGAGGGAGGGAGGGGCAGAGGAGGGGGGAGGAGGGGGAGGTAGGAAGGAGGGGCAGGAGGAAGGGCACAGGGAGGAAAGGGGGAGGCGGAGGTAAGAAGGAGGAGGGAGGGAGGGACAGAGGAGGAGGAAGGAGGACGGAGGAGAAACAGGAACTGACCTTTGGGGCCTGGCTCTCCTCTCAACCCTGGAGACCCTGGGTACCCCCGCTCTCCTTTTTCTCCCAAGGGTCCCGTGCCGATCACCTGGGGGCAGAAGAGAAGAGACCAAGGTGTGTGGAGGCGGCTGGTTGTGCGTGTCACAGAAGAGCAGAGAGAAAACTAACATCTTCCAGAGATTTCAGGAAAGGTGGAAGTAAAGAAACAGCCGTGGGGGAAGGGGAGGGGGGGGGGAGGGGACAGTCAAGACAACACAGAAAACGGACATTCCGCTGGGCCCTCCTGGCAGACCCTCTGCCCCCTGTAATGGCTGGCCCGGTGGGAGCTTTGCCAGGGAGGTGAGGTTAGAGAAGCACTAATTCTGAGGTTTGGGTTTGGAATTTCTAAATGTCCCGACAAGCCATAAAACGAAGAGTCTACTTTAAAGAGGACTATTAGATTTTCCCAGGCAGTGTGGAACAGCACAGGCAGACTTCACTGGACCACAGTGGGGACGTCCTCGAGGGCCTAGGGACACGGCCGACACTGTCAGCCTCATGACAAGGGAGTGAACTAGGCCACTCCATTTCTAAATCACAGAAATTCAAGGGAAATGGCAAGCTCAAATATTGCATATTTCCCTTAAAATAGAATTTGGTAGTGACGAAATTAACAGATTAAAATCCGCCGATGAGGCTACACACGGGCCACTCAAAGGTGGCTGCCCGATCACGGATACGGAAAGGGGAACCCCAAGCCTGCGTGGCGGTGTGAACGGCAGTCGGGGGGTCCGTACTCTGCCGCAGGGACCCCAGTCTGGGAAACGCCCCCTAAGGAGAAGTCCCTGAGTGCCGCGCGGACACGCAGACGTATGCGAGCACTGGGCACCCCTCCACCTGCAGCAAACGAAACAATGGGAACATTTTCATCGTTCCAAAGAAGACTGGGGTGGGGGGACAAAACGGGTTAAGCCAGTGACAGCACGGCTCTCTGGAAGGATACTGAAAACAGTCGTTCCCAGAGAACTTGCAAACATGAAGAACGCTCACTGTTAAAAAGAAAAAGACACTGCACGCACTGAGCGCAGGCAGGTACAGCTACGCCCGTGGACTAGAGGTAAAATGTTCTTTGCAGACACAAAAACTGTTGTGCTCCAGAGAGATTATGGGCGACCTGCTTCTCTTCACACTTTGCCTAACGGGCCAGTTTCAAACGGTTTTGCTCGTATCGTTATCCACGGGCAAATCTCTCCATTCTCCGTGGCCAAGGGGATGCGGAAATGATCCAAATATAATAAAATGTAAGTGCCCAACTCCACGCAATACAAAGTATAAGTTTATTCTTGTCAATACTAAGCACCCTCTTTATATACAAATGTAAGTGCAGGAATGCCGTGGCCCCAACCCCCTTCTCTTCACTGTCAAACGCCCGCACAGACGACCAGACATTATTTTTACTCACGATTCCAGGTGGGCCTGGGGGACCTGCTTCACCTTTGTCTCCCTACAAAAGAAAAAATACGTGGCTTTTTTTGACGATATGGATTGTCTTGCAGAAAGCAGTGTTCAACTGCTTTTTTTTTTTCCTGGAAAAATAAAGACTGTGCCCACTTACACTAAAATTATTTTCCTCACTGTGAGGACGGACCTTCAAGTGCTCCGGACCTGTCATAACAAACACGAATGCAGCGTGCCGCGTGGAAATAAGGATTTCTACAAATCATAACCGGGAGCGCAATTATTAACAGGAAAAAGGCGCTCACAACGTTTGCTGTGTTCGGTTGGTTGCACACTCCCTTGGACAACTCGCATAGAGCCATCCGTAAGTTGAGTTAGAATGTGGTGGTCTTTCAATAAAATGAAATGAAATGGAAGCTTTTGATTTCTCAATGTATTTTCTTAAAGAAATCATTTTATTAGAGATTTTTAGGTGTAAGGTTGTCTGAGGCTGCCTTGGAGTCCTTGTAAAAGGATATTTATGGTTTCGCCTCTCTCCTTAAAACCCAGCATTACCTGAAAACGTTGGAGGGGGGGGGAGGATAAATTCTGGTCACTCTGAGGCTTAATTTCATTCATATAAGAAGACAAACTCAACAAAATTAATCCTGTTATATCTAATGTTTTTATGTAAGCCATCATAATAGTATCTTTAAAAGTCCTAAGATCTGCACATAGTCCCTTAATGTAGTTTTCCCCTTTCAACCAAGGCAATAAACTTAGGAGTAAACCAGAATTCAATGTTTTGATTTTTCTTATCTGAATATGAGAAGAGGCTTTAGAAACATCTTTGGGACTTAAAAAATATCTTAGCTAATACATTCTAAACGGATTTACCTTTTAAAATCTACAAGATTTGACTTTTTTAAAAAAAAGTTACAGTATCAGTAAAGGATTTTTCCTTTACTTCCCTTTTCCTTGGCTTTCATGAACGAACCGTGAGGTCTGCTCCCTGGTCTATGAGTCACCACTAGAAATATTTCCAAACTACTTCTTACTTCAGCAGAGATTTATGTTATCTAGTTTTCTGCCTACCACACTGACAAATATTTTTTAAGGTTTGATAACAAGCAGTTGCCAAAAAAAAAAACAAAAAAGGGCCCCAGACAGATGGCTGTTCTTTTCCAGGGGCAATTTGGTGGCCTGTGGCAAAACTTTCAAAAAAGAGAGTGTAAACATTGACCCCCCCCCCCCCAAATTACACTTGTAGCAATCTGTGACATGGAAACGAGCAGACAAGTGAGCACAGATACTTGTACCCATCCCCATGTGGGTGTGACCCAGATGCCATGCAGAAGGCCTGGGCACAGAGTACATTCCCATGTGGCCGCACGTACAGACATCCTTACCCGCGTCGTATCACTAAGCAAGGAGGCCAAGAGGCGTCACCCATTACTATTTTACAGGGTGTACGTGTGTGTACACACAGGGCAATTGTGCACACACAGGGCGTTGTTTTACAGGGTGTGTGCGGATACACAGGTGTGTGCCCTGTGTGGATACACAGGGCAATGGTGCACTCCGTTTCTGAGAGGGGAACAGAAACATCAGATAAGCTTTCTTTTCTTCACTCTTTCTGCCTTTTCAGCTGTTTTGTAGCCAGATAAAATTCATCTATTACCAAAAATAAGGCATAAAAACTTGAATGAGTGGAACATTTTATGTTCTTTTAAAAAGAATCATACACAGGGGTGCCTGGGTGGCTTGATCCATTGAGCACCTGACTTTGGCCCAGGTCATGATCTCATGGTTCATGGGTTGGAGCCCCACGTCGGGCTCTGTGCTGACAGCTCAGAGCCTGCTTGGGATTCTCTCTCTCCCTATCCCTCTCTGCCCTTCCTCCACTCACACTCTCTCTGTCAAAATAAATAAACCTTAAAGAAATAAATAAATAAAAATTTTTGAATAAAATTTTTTTTTAATTTTTTCAAATCACACACACAAATAAAACCACAAAATTAAGTTGTGATTTGCTCGTAGGGAAGGTAAATATTTTTTTTATTATTTGAGTCCACAGTCCTTCACACTATGAACAACTTCTGGGCTGAACTACAAAATAAGGTAAAGCTCCAAGTAGTGTCACCATTTACCTTGAAACCTTCTCGTCCGGGGAGTCCTGGGTACCCTGCGTCACCCGGGAACCCCTGAAGTGAAACATGGAGAACAGTAATGAGCAAACAAGGGCAACAGTTTGTTCTTAAGAATTACAGAGAAATACGGGGCACCTGGGGGGCTCAGGCTGTTAGGCGTCTGGCTTCAGCTGAGGTCATGATCTCGCAGTTTGTGGGTTCCAGCCCTGAGTCGGGCTCTGTGCTGACAGCTCAGAGCCTGGAGCCTGCTTCAGATTCTGTGTCTCCCTCTCTCTCTGCCTCTCCCCCCTTGTGCTCTGCCTCTCTATCTCAAAAATAAATAAACGTTTGGGGCGCCTGGGTGGCTCAGTCGGTTAAGCGGCCGACTTCGGCTCAGGTCATGATCTCACGGTCTGTGAGTTCAAGCCCCGCGTCGGGCTCTGTGCTGACAGCTCAGAGCCTGGAGCCTGTTTTGGATTCTGTGTCTCCCTCTCTCTGACCCTCCCCCGTTCATGCTCTGTCTCTCTCTGTCTCAAAAATAAGTAAACGTTAAATAAATAAATAAATAAATAAATAAATATTTTAAAAAAAGTCTCGGGGCATCTGGGTGGCTCAGTCAGTTGGGCATCCGACTTCAGCTCGGGTCATCATTTCACAGTTCGTGGGTTCGAGACCCACATCGGGCTCTGTGCTGACAGCTCGGAGCCTGGAGCCTGCTTCAGATTCTGTATCTCTCTCTCTGTGACCCTCCCCAGCTCACACTCTGTCTCTCTCTCTCTCTCAAAAATACATCAAAAAAAATTTTTCTTAAATAAAAAAAAGTCTTTCCCTTTCGAAAGAAAGAAAGAAAGAAAGAAAGGAAATTACAGAGAAATGCTTACTGGACTCCCTTTTTCTCCTTTTTCACCATCTTTGCCAGGTTTTCCCTGTACAATAAAGATTTAGACGTTAGAATTTCATAAAAATAACAATAAATACGCTCTAACACCAAGGCTCTGAACCCCTACATGAGCTAGCTGCCCACACCACACTAACGAGTAATGCGGTATACAGAGAATAACTGTGCAGTGACAGCCAAAGAGGACTTTCCAGTTTTTAGAAAACGGAGTCGGAGTAGCCCCAAATCTCCCAAGATAACCGTTACATTTGGCGACAGAGCTAACAGCAGAGAGGTTTTCTGAATGGCAAGGGGCCGGTGGCAGGTAGGCAGAGGACTCATTTTAATGGGGGTCTGCACGCATCATTTTCAGGGTAGGAGCAGGACGGGCTTAGGCCGCTACAAGCGGGTGGGTCTCCCGTCCCCAGGATTCAGGGGTGGGAAGCATCGGAACACCTCACGTCTAGGCCATGCAGTCTGGGCTCCGGGTAGAGCCCCGAGCAGGCTCAGGAGGCAGCCAAAAAGAGCACCTGGCACTCCGCGCAAGAGGACCGGGGGCTTTCAGTGAGAAGCCAGCAGGCGGGTGGCTGTCCAGAGAGCCCCCCAGTCCAGCTCTCTGCGGTGGGAGGCCTCAGCCTTGCCAGGGGGATTTTCAGGTGGAGGTGGCCTCCTCCTTCCTGCTACAAGGGCTTCGAGAAAGCCCTTCCGAAGAGGACAGACCTCTTCCACTCATGTTTCTGTAAGTCTGGGATTCTAGGAAAGGGAGGAGCATGAGTTTACAGTCAGGAACAGAAGGACTTGAGAGGCACTTACTCGGGGCCCTGGCTTTCCGGGCTCCCCTTTCTCTCCAACCCCTGGCATTCCCTTGAAAGAACAGAAAGATTCATTAGGACATTTAAGTAAAATATTCAATTGAGTCGATATTATACTGAAGGTGAAGAAATTCGTAACTTCAACCCAACACTTCGTGAGCGTTCCCACAAAATGATGATAAACAAATAGGAATGTGGGCCTTACCTGAAATCCAGGTTCACCTTTCTGACCCTAAAAGAAGTTTTCAAAAGAGAGCAAGAGAGTGAGCCATCAGGATTAATGGTTGTATCGATCTTGACACACCACACTGAACATGGAAAAGGAAAGCAATGTCTTTTCCCGATACATCAACAAGGAAATTCTCTTTGGTCTCCCATGTTCGTGTCCTAACTCCCAGAAGGGTGTGGCTTTGGGAAGACCACATCATTATGCTCGATCCACGGCAGCTGGGACCCTCCGCCCTCACCCTCAGCCTCTGTCCCTGCTGCAGACCCAGCCTGGCCTCAACCTGGTGCATCTAAGAAGCCCCCATGTGGAGCTCAGCCTTGCCCCAACCCAGTTCAGCTGCCTCTGCTCCCCCTATGCTCATATTTTGCGGGACGGACAATCTATAAACCTGTTTTCTCTGCATCCCTCCAATTTGTCCCAAATTCGAAAGCCAGCATTCACCTAAGAAAGTCCGTCTCCTACCTTCTCTCCTTTAGTGGCAAAGTCTCCTTTTTCTTGAACCTGAGCTTGTCCTGGAACCCCCGGGGGCCCACTGACCCCTTGGTCACCCTGGTGAGGCAAAATAGAACATCTGGTTTGCAAAAAGGTAATCAAACTCTGTTCTAATCTATCCCCGTCTCAGCATAAAATGCAGTGTCAGTAGGAAGATGGTACATTAAGGACACGAAGCCAGGAGACTCTCACCTCTCAGGGGTCAGGAAAGCCACTACCTCAGGTAATAGGAATGGAACCTGAACATCTATGAGACATCTCTGCATGCGTGCATACGTGAGGACCGCACATGCACTTCTGCGGTACATGCATACGTAGCAGGACACAGAGGCTGTCCTCCCGCATTTTGATGGCATGGAGGGAAGGGTCACAGACTGCTAACACAGCCTGAGAGGAAAGGACGTATCTTTAGGGGCACGAAAAGGAAGGGAACCATCAGGAATGTTCTCCCTCGGGAACTCTGACAGCTGGACGCAGCCAGAAGTACAGAGAATCCCAGTCATCGCACGATGAGTGAGATCCAAAACACTCAATTTGCAGGGTCACCTTCCTCGGAGGTTTATGGAAAGACTGGACCAAATCTGGGGTGAAACATGGAGGCCACAGGTCAGCCCAGACCTGCCCAGGCCTCTGGTGCACCTGGCACCCACCGGTGGTGGTCTCTACACTGACTTGGGCTCCGATGGAGAAGAACGTGGGCCGCGGCAGGTGCTGTCACAGGCCCAGAATCCCCACTTGGCTGGTGCCCATGTGGCTACTCTGACGCAGGGAAACTGGTGGAGAGATCACTGGAGGATCAGGGAGCCACCGCTGGCCTCCCTTCTCCCCTGCTCCAGTCTCTGCCTCCCTGCCTCTCCCGGCTCGTATGACGGCCTTCCATCTCTGCAGGGTTTAGTATAGCTGTACCACTAACGCCCAAGTCCTAAATGTGCCTCTTTTATAATAAAGTCTGGGCCTGGCTTTATCACTGCCTGGGAACATTCTGATTGAATTCAACGCACAGGGAACTAGAACTAGAATGGCCTTGTGTTCTCTGCTGGTCAGACCACACGTAGAAAACCTCAGTGACTTCTAGCCATGGATTTTAAGGAAAACACTAATAAATTCAAGAACATGCAGAGTAGGGGAACTGTGGTTAGGAAGGTCCAAGAGGAGGTCCAGAGGCTGAAATTCTATCATCCCTACAACTGTGATTTTAAACATGACGACACTCCATGGGACGCCTGGGGGGCTCAGTTGCTTGAACATCCGACTCTTGATTTCAGCTCGGGTCATGATCTCATGGGCGTGAGTGTGAGTCCCACATCAGGCACTGTGCTGACAGCACGGAGCCTGCTTGGGATTCTCTCTCTCACCCTCTCCTCTGCTCCCGCTGTCTCTCAAAATAAATAAATAAGTTAAAAAAAATAAAAAATAAACATGACAACAGTCCAGAGCCACGTGTACTCACCTTGTCGCCCTTTGGGCCTTGGAAACTTAAGCCCATTTGCCCCTGTAGATTAAAAATTAGGCTTCCGTTATTTGAGTTGTCCACTTTGCTCAAAATCACACAAAATGTAATGATAAGGTGGGGTCAAGGCAGGAGCTGCTTCCAACAAGTATCATAACATTTTCCACAAAGTTGTGTCCTGCTGTATTCAGTGGCTATTAAAAACGTTTTTTAAAGTATTATTGAAAACGAATTCTATAAAACTTTTTTTTTTTTTTAATTTAAGGTTTTTAAAATGTGACTATACGGGCGCCTGGGTGGCTCAGTCGATTAAGCGTCCGACTTCAGCTCAGGTCATGATCTCGTGGTCCGTGAGTTCGAGCCCCGTGTCGGGTTCTGGGCTGATGGCTCGGAGCCCGGAGCCTGCTTCCGATTCTGTGTCTCCCTCTCTCTCTGCCCCTCCCCCGTTCATGCCCTGTCTTTCTCTGTCTCAAAAATAAATAAAATAAAATAAAATAAAATAAAATAAAATAAAATAAAACAAAACAAAACAAAATAAAATAAAATAAAATAAAATAAAATAAAATAAAATGTGACTATAGAAAACTAAAGGAAAGATCAATGATTCCAAAGTAAGGGACTGGTGAAAGGAAAGACAGAACAGATGGATAGATCAGATAGACAGACAGAGAGATGGATAGATGATTGATAGACAGATGAACAGAGAGGCAGATGGATGGATAGATGGAAATGGATGAGTGGATAGATGGATGGATGGGTGGACAGGTAGGCAGACGGATGGACAGGCAGACAGATGGACAGACGATGGATGGATGCATGACAGATGGATAGATAGAGGGATGGGTATACAGATACATGGGCAGGTGGGTAGACAGATGTTAAATAGAGACAAAAAAAATAACTTTCTCAAACTGTTTACAGAGACTAAACAGCAAGTTATGGTGATTTTGTGGTAGTCTTATACAAATGCTGAAGAAATTCAAATGAAAAATATATTTACCTTTTCACCTGGAGGGCCAGGAGGACCTGGAGGGCCCTGTAAAAAAGAGCATTTTAATTAAATATCATTCATAACCCTGGTAAGCTTTAAATGCTTTTTAATGAGGTTATCTTAAGATTCCCACGATTAATATGATATTTGTTAAATATTTAAATTTTATTCCTGTGCTTTGGATCTATAAAATTTTGAAAATAACTAGGAATTAGTCCAGGCCAATAATTACCAGGGATGTAAACACCTCAGAATCTTAGGCACTTCCCTGTGAAATCCACTGACCCAACAATGTGCCCGGCTAACAGGTGATGACTTAAATTATCAGCCAAACTCTCTGAGAGCGCTGGGGTTTCCAGGTTGGAAATAACGTAGCATTTGTCCACTTTGGATATAACTACTTATCTTAAAAAGTTTAATGATTTCTTCAAGTGCATAGACTGTAGTGAAGTAAAAACCTTCCTGTGTTTGCAGCAAAATTTCAGAATGCTTTTTAATCATTAAAAAAAAAGCCTAGTCATTCTCTTTCACAAAAATGAGTCCATTTATTTGCAAGAATATAAAAGAGGTTACTTTTGCAAGAATGGACATTAGAGTTGCTGGATTTGGAAGAAAGGAAGGAAGGAAGGGTCAAAGGGAGGGAAGAAGAAAGGGAGGGAGGAGGGAGGGAAGGAAGAAGGAAAGAAGGAAGGAGGGAGAAAGGAAGAGGAGGAAAGAAGCAGGGAGGAAGGAAGGAGAGAGGGAGGGAGAGGAGGAGGGAGGGAGGGAGGAAGGAAGGAGGGAGGGAGGGAGGAAGGAAGGAGGGAGAGAGGGAGGGAGAGGAGGAGGAAGGAAGGAGGGATGGAGGAGGGAGGGAGGGGGAGGGAGGAGGGAGGGAGGGAGAGAGAGGAGGAGGAGGAAAGAAGGAGGGAGAAGGAAGGGAGGAAAGGAGGAGGGAGAGA
>NW_026057576.1:77065468-77070297 GCF_023721935.1 Panthera uncia
GAAGGAAGGAGGGAGGGAGGGAGAGGAGGAGGAGGGAGGGAGGGAGAAAGAGAGGAGGAGGGAGGGAGGGAGGAAGGAAGGGAGGGAGGAGGGAGGGAGGGAGGAAGGAAGGGAGGAAGGAAGGGAGGGAGGGAGGAGGGAGGAAGGAAGGAAGGAGGGAGGGAGAGGGGAGGGAGAGAGGAGGAAGGAAGGAGGGAGGGTGGGAGGTGAACCAAAAGGCCCGAAGGACCGGCAGGCGGGCGGGCAAGGGCGGCACACCGCGGTGCATTACTCATCGCCAGGGCACAAGGCACTTGACAAGTAGGGAAGTGTTGTTACTGCCAAGTGTCTCGTGCTCCCAAACGGTACGAGTGGGGGACATGGGCCCTCCTCCTGGGAATCACGGGCTGTGCAGGAAGCAGGCAGGGAGCGGAGCCTCTGAGGGGCTGTCTCGGGTGCTCGCCCTTTATCACAAGCATGGCGCAGTCCCTGCCGCCGCCCGGTCTGTGTCCACAGCCGCCCGCGAAGCCGGGCCCTCTGGGATAACTGTTCCTATGCGTCCGCGGGCAGGGCACAGGCTGCCTTGTCCAGCTCTGAGCTCGGCCTCCTCCAGCCACAGTATCATCGGCAGCCCCCCAGCCCCTCCACCGGCGAGGGTGCCATGTGTGGGGGACGACCTGGCCTGCACTACGGCTGCCATCGTTTTCCCCAGGGACCCCAAGTGCCAGCCACACATCTTCCCAAGAAGCTCTCTCTCCCGATCCAAATTAAGAGAGATTGCGACGCTGTAAAGGTTTCAAGAAATCGGATTTATTTTCACAAACACAGTGCTGTTCACTGAATGAGCGACTCCAAGAGACATCCTCCCCCAAACTTACTGGTGGTCCGGTAAATCCCGGGGGGCCGACAGGACCTTGCAGCCCTGGCAGTCCCGGCGAGCCCTGCAATTTAGTGAAAACGCGAGAATGAGATGGGAGCCAGGAAGAGACACCACATGTGCTTCTGGTGATTTAGCAAACGCTTACTGGTGCTCCTGGGAGTCCGGGAAATCCTCTTTCACCTTTCAACAGGGTCCCAGGCACGTGGCCAATTATTTCACCTGGATCCCCCTAGGGGGTGAGCAAAAAAAGGAAAGAAAGTCACGAAAACTGATACTCGTGGAAAGAAACCGAGAACCCGTTGCGTAAGAGGCGAGCGTTAGTGGTGCCGAATCAGCCCGTGTCTGGGATTGAGAGCCCATCTACGCTTGAAATACGCGCACTGGCCACGTCCACGTTCGCCATGTTCACTGCCACTGCCTCCATGGCCAGCGTCAAGCTCCACGCTTAGCTGGACTCGGCTGCGCCAGGACTGGATGTGGAGGCGTCACACGAGGAGCCCCCCGCTTGTGCGTGGCCGTGCCCCACGCCTGAAGACAGAGCGCAGATCGGGGCCGAGGCTCCATCTGTTCTCATGCGATAAGGCTTATCTTTCACAAACAGACCCAGGATGAGCATCTGTATAAAACAGGCTGTGATTTCATGTGTCTGCTTCGCCAGGCCACAGTACCCAGATGTTCAGTTAAGCCCCAGTCTGGATGTCCCTGGGAAGGTATTTTTAAGATAAGATAACCATTTACATCAGAAGCCTCTGAGTAAAATAAATTATTCTTCTTAATGTGGGTGGGCCTCGTCCAATCAGCTGAAGGCCTCAAGAGGAAGGGAAAAAAAAAAAAACCCAAAAACCCTGACCTCCCCCAAGAAGAGGAAATTCTGTCTCCAGACAGTCTTTGAACTGGGACCCTGGCTCTTCCCCGGGCCTCCAGGATGCTCTCCTGTGGATTCTGGACTCGCCAGGCCCCCACAATCATGCAATTCCTTAAAGTAAACCCCTCTACCAGGATGTACGTCTGTGCCTGTACGTGTGCAAACACACACTCCACACACACACCCTACTGGTTCTGCTTCTCTGCAGAGCCCCGACTAAAATACAGGACTATCGTGAGGATTCTATTTCTCAGGTTTTCTCAGGGACACAGGGACACAGGGACACTCCACCTCATTCGGATATGTGGTTGTCTGCAGTGTGGCTGTTGAAAAAAAAACTGGAACTTGTCCTTTTACAGGGCTGCTCTCAACACCCAGATGCCCCTGCCCCCCAAACTGCTCTGCGGCACGCACAGGGGCGGGGAGTGGGCACATGCTTTGAGTCATCTCGGTGTGACCACAGCCCCCAGCCACATCACCGCCCACCTGTCTGGGCAGGACCCGTGGGCCAGGTTCCTTTTGCCTCCCCCCCTCCCCAGTCCCAGAGAAGAATGCTGGAGGGGCTGGGACAGAGCTGAGCACCTGCCCGGATTCACTCCTCGCTTGCTCAAGGCATGAGTGTGGATGAAGGACAGGGACCCGTTATTCTGGACGTCGCAGTGGGAGGGGCTCAGGGCTTCTCCTCCTCACCATGTGCAGAGGGTCCGGGGCCACCCTGACACAGGGACAATCAAGCTGGCGAAGCCCATGGTTTGGCTCTGAATAAGGGGGGTGGGCAGCACACCAAGGGTCTCACCTAAAGTAACTGGGGTCTTCCTGCAGGAATTACAGAACTTATAAGATGGTGTCTCCAGATCACAGGCCACAGAACAAGATGGTGGTATTCAAGTGAAACCACAGAGATTAAACACGGTAACAGTCTGAGTGTTTCTGCCCACGGCTCTGGAAGAGGAGTGTCACCCAGTCTGTCTACACAGACAATTAATCTGGACTGGACTCACATCACTCACATCGCACCATGCTCCCGTTTCTGCTTATTTCCGATTCAGAAACTGCACCTGGTGTCTAAAGTTTACCTCCCAAAATTTAAGTTTGTGCCTAGGACTCAGACACTCTTTGAACAGAGCAGGGTTTAGACAAACGCATTACCAGGCCACCAGTAGACCCGGGAACATACAGTAAAGCTGTGTCTACAGCATCTGCTATATAGGCACCGTGGTGAACCCAGTCGAGTGTAAGTACGTACCTTCATTCCTGGTAATCCTGGTGGTCCCTATAAAAGAAAAGGCTGGTATTAGTTTTGTTTCTCTCAAAACAGCATTAGCATTAGGACAGAAGTGCAAAAAAAAAAAAAAAAAAAAAGGGAAAGAAAGTGAAGAAGAGAATTTTTTTTCAAATATTTTTTAATGTTTGTTTATATTTGAGAAAGATAGTGGGAGTATGCGAGTAAGAGAGGGGCAGAGAGAGAGGGAGACATGGAATAGGAAGCAGGCTCCAGGCTCTGAGCTGTCAGCCCAGAGCCCGACACGGGGCTTGAACCCATGAATCACGAGATCATGATCTGAGCTGATGTCGGGACACTTAACTGACTGAGCCACCCAGGTGCCCCAAGAAAAGAAGAATTATAACCGAAGAAAGAAACGATGTTATACTCACGGGATTTCCAGTGAATCCAGGCAAACCTGGAGGCCCCAGAGGCCCTGGCTCGCCCTGAGGGGACAGCAGAAAGTCACTCGGGTGTGTGGCCAGGCACACAGCACATCCTCCCAGACGCCCACACCAGGTACTCTGTCCTTCCCTTCACAGATCCTTCACTTGTTGGGACCCCCTAACAATTACCTGTTGGCAGCTACCCTGCTCAGTGCTACTTGGTGACAGGAGAAATACACATGAGAATATAATGGATAGGGACAAGGGATAATAACAACATTTCCTTATTTGCTTCAGCAACAGATTAGAGGCAAGAAATTTAGTGTTTATAGCAATCGCAGGATAAGAGTCCTCAGAAAAGGCACAGCTTTGCCTTTTGCGAATATTAAATATGGGGAAACTGATTTCCTCATCAATTAAAGGACACTTTAAGGCGAACAGCTTTCCATCTGTGGCAATGAAAACCGTGTCATAGGACTTCTCAACACAAGTCGGGTAACCAGAGCACGGGGGGGAAGGGTCTGTGTTCCAAATTTACCTTTGTTCCATTGCATCCGGGGATACCTGGAGGACCGGGGGGGCCATCTTGGCCAGGAATACCCTGCAATTAACAAAGTGAAAAGTAGCCAGAACAGAGGATCACATGATGGTGGGGTCACGCACATCAGAAGTCTCGTTAAGGAAGCATACAGGAAGTTAGATACATACAGGAAGTCCTGGGTTTCCCGGGTAACCTGATGCTCCTGGGGGTCCCTGTAAGGATGGAAATGAGAGAGAGTGCAGTGAGCCGGGGGGACCCTTGTCTCCTCCCACCACACCTACCTGGCTGAGGGTGTCACACCCTTGTCGCTGGGGCTCAGAGCATCCACCCTAAGCACACATTGCATTCTGGGGGCAGGCAGCTGAGGGCCTGGCCCCCGGAAGCAGCAACTCTATACCAAAAGCTGACGCTAATTACAGCAAAACCTTGGCTTGCAAGTCACTGGTTCTGAGAGGGTTCCACAAGATGAGCAAACACCTCTAATACAGTTTAACTTGATAAACGAGTGGTGTCTTGCAATACGAGTCGTTCGTGACACCGAATGTCACGTGATCACAACTGAGCCTGTGGTTCTTGAAATCCACTTTGATACACGAGTGCTTTGGATGACAAGTGTGTTTCCAGAAGGAATTATGCTCACAAACCAAGGTTTTACTGTACTTCTAAGACCAAGGCTGCACAGCCACAAAATAACCCTGTCCTCATTCCACACTTCGTGATTTGTAGGTAAAATATATTCTTTATTATGTGTGTAGTATGTATGTAAACATACACGTTATATACGTAGTATACGTGCAAACGCATACAAGTTACTTGTATATAAATATAGACACAATTTACATTAAAATCGCAAACTGCTGGGAAGAAGCATTTGTAAGAGAACTCGGTTCACTGGGGGGGGGGGGGGGGGGGGG
>NW_026057576.1:77070397-77162654 GCF_023721935.1 Panthera uncia
GGGGGGGGCAGCCCAGTCCTTCCCAGTGGAAGTCTGGATCTGCTCCGTCACGGGCACCCCCGGGGCCATTTCCTCTACCTCCTGCCCAAGGTGCCAGTGACCGTGTCAGAACAGCAGAATGAAACGTTTACAGCACCTCTGCTTCTCTGCTTTCAGAACGTGCTTTCAGAGGTCTTCCTCTTTGCATTTGCCAGGAATGGAAGGAGCAAAACCAGAGTGCAGTGTGAAGAAGGAAGACCGAAGTGAGAGCTGGGAAGGTTCGCCCTTTTCTCGATAATGGCAGCCCTTTTCTTCCATGACTTGTAGACACGTCATCGCCCCTCCCCCAAAGCACACCATGTGTGTGAGAACCGTCTGGAAGAACAGAACCGACGGGAAAAGCCACCACAAGGGCGGGGGTCAGAGCAGGGGGCTCACGTCAGCCCCCCGGCCCCGCACAGTCAGAGCTCTGGGAAGATGGACCGGCAAGGATGGGGGGCAGAGGGGGCGCCCCTCAGGGCTGCTGGGAGGTGAGAAGGGGTGAAGGGCCCTCAAGTGGAGGCATCACTGTATCACTCATCACCACAGCCTCACGGACTTAGGTGACAGGTGTACTCACCCTTGTCCCCTTTGTTCCAGGCAGTCCGGGTTCTCCAGTGTCACCCTGCAAGCAAACAGAAGTGCCACTGTGACAAGAACGTGGACCACCTTTAACTCACACCCTCCTCCCCGCAGTGGCACGGCCAAGCTTACCTTCTGTCCCGGGGGCCCCTGCGGCCCCTCCGGTCCTTGCATCCCGGGGAACCCGATGACACCCTGCAAGCCCGGGAGGCCTCTTTCACCCTGCGGGGGAGAAGGAGCAGGTCAGAAGGGAGGTGCGCTGGCAGAACCTGCCACGACCGTCCAGCACCACACAAGTCCCTGCGGGCACCTGAAGGTCCATGCTCCGAACTAACTCCCGTTCCAGGAGGCCTTTCTCCACTGCGTGCCAAGCTCTTTGAGGACAGGAGTGTTCACCTCCGACACCTGGGACAATGCTTTCTATGTTCTATATTCTAAATGCTCAATAACTTACCGGGTAAATAAAATAATGGCTAGTTGGGTTTTTTTCACCAAATTGATTATGCTGTCATTCAACTAGTGGGATCTTATTATCGGCACGCACGGCACTGAGAATCTGTAAGCAGAGCATCACAGTTTTCCTTCGGATTCCTAGGAGGTGTGTAGGCAGAGCTCATGGTGTGAGCTTCCACACGAGATGCTGAGACCTCTCTGTGCAATCAACAATCGGACGATGGGCTTTCAAAAGTGTCCTTAAAAAGTGTTTGTTTGCAAAGGCACAAAGTTTAATTAGAGTCTCTGCCAATGCTCTTGGAGCAAAAAGAAATAAGAAACATTGTTTTTAAAATACTATCATTCAGTGGCGGGGGGGGGGGGGGGGGCGGTGCCTGGGTGGCTAAGTCCATTAAGCATGTGACTTTGGCTCACGTCATGGTCTCAGAGCTCATGAGTTCGAGCCCCGTGTCAGGCTCTGTGCTGACAGCTCGGAGCCTGGAGCCTACTTCAGATTCGGTCTCCCTCTCTCTCTGCCCCTCCCCTGCTTGCCCTCTATCTCTCTCTCAAAAATAATAAACATTTAAAAAAATTTAATAAAATAAAAATATAAAATACTATCATTCAGTGCATGTGCAGGCGGTCATAATACACTCAAAAAGGAAAAAGAAAGGTCCAAATGTCTGGGGTTCTGAGCCCGAAGCTGGCGCTTGAAGGATGAACACAAAATAAGTATGTGAAGAAAAGAGAGGAGTCACTGAGTCTGGAAGGTGGGGAACAGGCAGCGATGAGGGCGATCTCAGTCGTGTGAGCACAAGAAACTAAAAAAAAATACAACCAGCACAAGAGCACGCAGGAACGTCGACGTTTGACCCAGAAACAGGATTTCTCCCAGAGGCACCAGCGAGCCTGTGACCTGATGCCACAATGAAGGAACATCGCCACACTCAGACTGCCAAGATAAAATCACCCACAATCGCGACCTGAAATCATGAAAACTTGTGTGCTTTACAGTACGTGGACTTCACTGCAATCTTCCAGAACAAAGGGTGCAGATGAAACAGCCATCGCCAGCTGACTTGAAAAAGCAGACGGTCCTATGGATTACTTAGCACCCAGTACTTTCTCAGTCATATCGGCCCAAAACAAAACTAAACAGGCAAGCTATACGGTATACAACATAAGCATTTTACCCCCAGAAGAGCAGGTCCCCGAGAGTTACTGGAAAGTTTCACCGTCGTACAGACGGAGGGAAACAGGGCAAGGGGTCTAGGATCTGCCCTTCTTTCCACACCACTGGCCGGTCCTGGCATTGCTGGCAAATTCAGCACCTGTTGCATTTTTAGAAGCTCAGAATGGGGCTCTGAGCTTGGGACTTCCACCGCCGCCCCCCCGTGGACCGCAGGATTAGCTGGAAGTGGAAGTTGGGAGTCCAGAAGCAGCGTGTGAGCAAATGTGCAGATGAGTGCAAACTCGAGAAGACACAATGAAATGGTAAAGGGATTCAAGAAAACTAAGCCGTGCAGCCTGGCACAGCCCTCAGGACAGCAGCGTCCAGAGACTCCACCCAGAGGAGCAAATGCTAACGTGCCCAGAGCCCTCGGCACGGGATTCGACACGGCTGGCTCCTCCTCCCGAGAACTGGGACAGCCGGCAAAGGAAAGCGTTCTCAGACCAGAACCTGTTCACATGGAAAGCTACTCAAATATATTCATTCTTACACTGAAACATAATGAACCGTGGGCTCCAACCACAGAGAGCGCTGACCATAGAGATGCTCCGTCATCATGCCCACCTCCTCGCTACTACTCGGATGTGGGAAAATTCTACCCGAAACAGAATAGAACTGAACTGCCAAGAGCTGGCTGAGAAAAATATATGAACACCGAGTTGTGTCTCCCCAGATAACCTAATAGGACATCGGAAGGAAGTGTGAGAGGCGCATCGATGTAAGAGCCTTCCCATGTATTTGGTGGCATATTTTTCGAACTTCATTAGTATTTGGCTCTATCGCTATGAGACCCAGTGCAGAGAAGACTTTATAATTCTCATTTTAACCATGGAACGCATGGAGGCCGAGAGCCAGATTCGCTGAGTTCTGCAAGTTTCTCACTGAGTCAGCGCTAAAGCCAAAAATAGAAATGAGGTCAGCCTGCACCACAGTGCATGGTTTTTCTAGGTCACTAGAGCAAGCTGGTTCCCAGCAAACTGTTGAACGATTCACCAACGTGAAGTTAGCCCCTCTTATGTCCATTTCACAGACAGGGACGTTAGGATTCTGACACGGAACTGACTTGTCACATGTCACCGGGTGACCCCTACACGCTGCTGGGAACAGAACACAGAAATCAGACTCCCAGTCTTTGCTTGCACCACAAGAACACATTCTTTCCCAAATGTCCCTGGAACACTTAAGCAATCCGCATATCCCAAGAGTTTTGGAATTAACTAGCTACGAAGGAAGTGACTCCTCCATTGACATGGTTCTTGTTATCTCCCACGTATTTTTTTTTAACTTTCCCACTCTTTTTGTTCAGACAAGAGTGCACATGAATAATCCAATATCCCGTGCCCCGTCCAAGGCTATTATGGGCACCCGAGCAGAGCCAGCAGACAGGATAAACGTTCAAACAGCTATACAGTTAGCTGGCACACAGCGTGCGTGGAATGCAGGCCAAATTACTCCTCTGAGCTTTCAGCAAATCCCCACTGTCGTTGTAGGAAGCATTGGCTGATGCAGACAGGCAGTGCAGCTGTAAAAGTAAGACCTCGACTGTGGCCACCCGTACACTGGGGGTCAAGGCAGGAGGGGTTGTGCCGTCAGCGTCCCTAAGAAACAGGACCAAGTCATCTACACCCCACGATGCGGTAAAGGCAAAGGCCAAGGGGCGCCTGGGGGGCTCAGTCGGTCGAGCGTCCGACTTCAGCTCAGGTCATGATCTCACAGTTAGTGAGTTCAAGCCCCTGCATCGGGGCTCTGTGCTGACAGCTCAGAGCCTGGAACCTGCTTCAGATTCTGTGTCTCCCTCTCTCTGCCCCTCCCCTGCTCGCGCTCTGTCTCTTTCTGTCTCTCGAAAATGAATAAACGTTAAAAAAAATTTTTTTTTAAACAAGGCAAGGTCCAAAAGGCCATGGTGGCCGCCTAACCCGTACCGGGCAGAAATGGAACCCCCAACCACTGTTCATCACAGTAATGAGCATCTCCAATGGAGGGAAGACCAGAGAAGCTGGTAAAATATGACACAAAAGTGTGGATGCAATTGCATTTCATACTTTTATTCTCCAACGTCAGTGCAACTGTATTAGATTCATTTTAAAACGTCCATGCATCAACAGCAGAACCAATTACCGATGTGTCCTCAAATGATGGAATTCAGAGTTTGAAGAGGAAGAGCAAAATGCCATCATTATAAAGATGAAAGAATACAGCCGTGGAGAATAATCTTGGCATTGAAATTAGCCATTCTAAATTAGGCATGAAATACAGTTTCATGCATGGAGTGACTTACAAATTTTGCATAACGTATGTATTATCTAAAGCAAGGACATACTTTTAAAACTCCATCAAATAGGAGGATAAAAGATTCTGTTATAATATCAATTACTCCCCTTCCTCTTAAAATGCTTATGGAAACAAGCTCAAGATGGAACTCCAACGCTAGGACGTGACACCCCTTCCTGTCCAAGTCAGAAAAATCCAAATACAAACGAAGCCCCCTGGTTGGCTGAAATCGGAAGAGTTGTAAAGCTTCTAACTTCGAAGGGTAATACAGTTACGAACCACAAACATTGAAGTTAACACAACATAAACCTAGAGTAAGCGGTCAAGTCCTACTATCAGAGGCCGTAGCATGCCTGTTTCAACAGTCAGCATGGGATCACATCCTTTTAGTTAAATTTCAAATTAAGTTTTCACATCTAAAATGATATGACCGAGGATCTTTACAGTGGACAGAAGCACAAGAAAAGTGTGTCCAGAGCACCAGGCTTCCTGGCCCCAGGAGGGCTGACTGCAGGGGGGTAGAGCCATCCACGCGCTTGGGTTCATCCATCACAAAGCAGAACAGACCCCACAAGCGGTGTCAGTTGGAGACATTTTGTAGCTGGGTTTCCACCTCTTAGAAGTAAATGCAGTGAGATCGTTTTATTAATTCACCGTGATCGGCACCCTCTCTGAATTCGCTAAAATCGCTGAGCGGATGGATGAACTAGCCAGTAGCGAACCACGCTCGTATGGGTGTGCGCCCTAGAAACTTAACGCGTAGTACAGGGTGGTGACTGGGCCACGGGGCCCCTTTCCAGGTCTGAAGCCATGCGGGCGCCGTGGGAACCCCGGCTGACCTATGTGCCTGCGGCCGAAGCAGCAACAGAAAAAGCAAGCTGTGATCAGGACAGGACCCCGGATCAGCTGTTTCTTTCTGTCACTGGGCGCCTGGAGGCTTCCATTTCCAAGCAAAGCTGCAAATGAGTGAAGGAATGAAAGCATTCACTTTTGGAGCCAGGACTCACCAAGAATTCAGCGATGGGGAAACGATTTCAAATGACGGGTCACAGTCAGTCAATGGGTGACATGGGGACTCGGCCAAAAATTCCACAAGAGCAATTGCTGAGCCCAACAACCATCTGCGGGGCCATTTCCTGAATGCCGACAGTGGGAAAGTGGTGGGAAGTGTCACGGGGTCCTGGAAAAACTCTGACGAGGCCCCACTGGGAGCTCCGCCCACACCACGAGGCCTGCCATCGTGGTGGGACTACCGCCCTGGCGCCCCGGTGGGAGGGGAAATACACAGCTGGAGCCCTGAACACGCTTTCCAAAGAGGAGGACGTAAAGACTGATTCTCCTTTGCAGTAGGAGACATGTACCTGGATTCCTACACGAACACGCATGTATTAATTTAAGGTCAATATTCAGAATCTTTACATTGTGGCTCTCCAGCAAATATGTGTTAAGAGCTTGAGCAATTATATATGGAGGGGGAGTAAAGATGAGCATTCAAGAGGTTGTTTCTAGAAACGAAGGCATTTCTAGAACGTCCTTTACAAATTCAAGGGAAGAAAAGACTCGGAAACGTGTTGGGGAAAAAAAAATCCCCCAACCCGTGACCTTGGAGTTCATGACCTCATGTGCTGTCAGATCCATTCCATTCCTAGGAGGGTTCTGGGCCCATCCTGCCTCTTCTAACGCCACCCTGCCTCTTGCCACATGACCACCACCAGGCTTATGACTCTGGGGCTGCAGATGGTCGGGTCTGCACGGAGAATGGGGCAGACCTACATGCTGAACCGTGGGAGGGCAGCTGGCTGGGAGCCCTTTCCCCTCTGCAGCTTTACGTGGGTCATTCTGCCACCGGCTTCCTGGGCAGGAATTCCCAACCCTGCGGAGAGGATCCCTCTCGTGGATAAGGCCCACCTAGGCCCAGCTGATGGCTCCCCAGCTTCAGACAGCCCACAGATACAGCACTTCTCCAAGTCTCCATGTTCAAGGACAGATTTCCTTCGGATAAATCCTGATACTGAAACATTATTTGAGCCCACGATACACTCTAGCACAATTCTCAGAATTTTAGCACCGCCGTGAAGCCAGCTGGTGGAGCCAAAGTCTCAAATCGTGTGTAACACAAAACGAGCAGGAGGACGGTTGCAGGGGAGCACACAATATGGATGTGTGATTAATCAACATTGGCAACGAACAGAACCCTCGATACTTTCTGACCTGCAAAAATCCACTTTGTACATCAACTTGGAAGAAAACAAAAAAGGAATTACAGAGAGTTCTTCACGAAATACTTTCTACAGAACCATCATTCAACGCAAGAATAATGTGAAAGACTCCTAGGTGTTGTCTTCATAAATTTAAACTGCTCGCCTACAGCCATCTAAGGGCCAAACGTCTGACTTCCCCCTTCTAGTGGGAAAAACTTTCCAGAAAGCAAAATCAAGTGCTGACAAATTGTTAGCAGAAAAAAACAAAAACAAAACGACAACAAAAAAACCACCTTAAAATCTTCCAAAGGCCCCTAGGACTTGTAAAATTTCCTGACATGTCTCCCTAATTAGAGCTGAATACTGCGGACAGCGGACATGCTCGAAAGCCGTAAGCGGTAGCCAGGATCTTCAGCGGCAAACGTGTGCTTCAGAATTTGTCTCTTACGCTTTCTCTGAAAAACCAGGCTAACATGCTTTCATTAAGTCTCCCTCTGAAGCAGGCATCTGCTCAAAATACTTTGAAGTGTAAATATTTTAAGCCATTCCCCTGAAGTAGTCAGCTGCCCAAACTGGGAAGAGGAGAAACAGTGTGATAACATTTTCCCCAAGTGCTGTGGATGTATTCTGCCAAATCCCGTGTATACATTTCCTGGTAAAGTTGACCTTCACCCGTAGCTTATGCCCATTTTCCCAGCAAACTGCCACCAAAGGCCGTTCGTTCTCTGGGAAACATTTGTCCCTCCCGGCCTCTATTAACTCATTCAAATTTCAAGGAGAAGGTTCAAATTTCTGGATGGGTTCTCCTGTAGCCTCCCCCCACCCCCACCCAGGAGCCCTTCACTCACATGCACTTTTGTCCCCCTCCAGCCTACACCCTGGTTCTCCGCTGCCTCCCCGGCCAGGGTCCCCGCCTCCGGGGAGCACCCAGTGGGGCTCAGAGATGGATGTTCCCATCTGAAACGTTTGTATTCATACCCCACTCCTTACCATCCCCCAGCACCCGACACATCCCCGGATCTCAGCCAAACATCCCTTCCCTGGGGAAGACCTTTTAGATGCAGGTGATCTGAAGAAGACAATTGCATCTAACTAATCCAGCTCAATTAAGAGACAATAAACAAAGAGGGAATGGGCTTTTAGAGGCGCGTGTAAAGAAAGCCTCACAACTCTGGCTTCCCACCACAAGGGGGCGCTAGGGGACTACGCTGTCTTCAAATTAAACCCTTCTGGAACCTGAAGCCTTCAGCCTTTTTTACTATTCATCATATTAATGTACTAATATTAAATATTCAGTCAGTTTGATAAGGCCTAAAAGATACAATACCCAGGAAAAGAGAGAATTTTACTTAGAATTAAAAATGTAGGGACACCTGGGTGGCTCAGTCGGTTGAGCATCCTACTCAGGTCATGATCTCGCGGTTTGTGGGTTTGAGCCCCGCGTCGGGCTCTGTGCTGACAGCTCGGAGCCTGGAGCCTACTTCAGATTCTGTGTCTTCTTCTCTCTCTGCCCCTCCCCTGCTCACGCTCTCTCTCTGTCTTTCAATAATTAAAAAAAAAAATTTAAGAATTAAAAATGTAATTAAAATTAAATATGAGACTAGTAGCCTGAACATGAAGGCTATAACATGGCAGGTGAGTGCTGATGAACCCACCAGTAATAAGAATGGTGGCTAGTTCTCAGATTGCTTCTTCCATTCATTTTGTAAACTGAGTACTTGAATCAAACAATAATACAGGAAAAAAGTAAATTCAGCTTTCTAAATGATGGCATGAAAATAGCACACACGGAAAAAATTTTAAATCCTTACAAAACATTCATAAAACAGGTAGAGGCTGACAGGAGAATTTCTTTAAAGGCTTTTCTTTGGTCCCTTCTTCTTCAAGTTTATAGGAAACATATACATAAGGTGATTTAATCCATTCTGCTGATCTTTGCCATTTGTGAAGGCAAAAAATTCATCCAATTTTTAATGGCTTCCAAAAAAGATGATTAACATCTCCCTTGCTAAACTCTTGATTTACTGACATGGAGCTCGTGTGAAAATCAGAACCGTAAATGCCTGTGCCTAATCCTACTACCTTCTGTTCTGTCATACACAGACTTAAAGATTGTGTTTTAAAGCAGAAAACAGTATAGACATAAAAGGTAGCTCTATTGCGGCTCGGACCCTCACCGTGGCTGTGGACGGTTGTGCATGTTACACACTGCAGCAAGTACAGGGCGAAATCCAGCTGCAGCTCAGCACTGGCCCGGCGAGGGGAGGGGCGCTGGTCTAACAGGCACAGAGCTGGGCAAAACTCAGTAGCAGCAAAGCCACCAAGCTAGAAATAGACCCTACAAAGGGGTTCTGTTTATGAACAAATGCTTACAAAGCTGCACTCCAGGGAAAGGGAATAATCTTGCCTAAGAGGAGCTGTGCTTCCACTCACCAGCACAAGTGCCTTTTCTTCTTCTTCTTTTTTTTTTTTTTTGTAACATTCCATGGGATTTATCAAAATTCTATGTTATACCTTGAAGACTGGGAGAAGGAGAAACACCGCAGGAAAATAACTAATTGACAGCAAAGTAACAAGGTTATTAAGAAGTAGCAGAGTTAGCAGCTCTGGAGGATGTGGACAGAAAAAGTACATCTTTTTCTCAAAAGACACTTTGCAGGGCGCCCAGGGGGCTCAGTCAGTTAAGCGTCCAGCTTCAGCTCAGGTCACGATCTCATGGTTCGTGAGTCCAAGCCCCTCATCAGGTTCTGTGCTGACAGTGTGGAGTCTGCTTGGGATTCTCTCTCTCCCCCTCTCAAAAATGAATAAACATTTTTTTTAAAGAAGATACTTTGCTCTGTTTTCACTATCGCCAACCACCTTGAGATTTGGAGAGATGGCTTCCATGTCGTCAGCAAACTTGAGAAAGAGCGATCAGTGCACAAAACCTAAACAGCCTTAGAGGGTTTTCATGTTACCATAATGAGGATGTTATTCACCTGAACCTGGAAATGTATGTGGGTGTGTGACACAGCCCTGGAAGTGCGTGCATCCTGAACAAAATCGGGACACATAAAAGTCAGGAAGTGCCACAATCTAGGTCAGGCATTTGTGTGTGTGTGTGTGTGTGTGTGTGTGTGTGTGTGTGTATGTGTGTGGTCTGTGTTAACAATAAAAATGAAAAATGCAAAAGAAATGCCCTGACAATAATCATCATAGTTAATAACATGAAAGGCACGCAAGGTATCGGTCAGGTTTAATCTTGAGAAAAATTGCTAGCTGTCCATTAAGAAAAAATTTTTTTCTGTTTTTTCTTTAAAAATGTAGTTAAATGCAACTACCTATCAAAAGTAGGTTTTACGGGTGTCCCTGCTCCCCAGCACCCAGCACAGATAGCACATAGTAGGTGTTCACTAAGTATTTCAGGAGTGAATCAGGGAACACAAAGTATTAAAGATTCCAAGGAAAGGGGCACCTGGGGGGGCTCAGTGGGATGAGTGTCCGACTCCTGGTTTCAGCTCAGGTCATGAACTCACAGCTTCATGGGTTCGAGCCCCGCATCAGGCTTCACGCTGACAGTGCAGAGCCTGCTTGGGGATTCTCGCGCTCTGCCCCTCCCCCACTCATGCTGTCTCTGTCTTTCTTAAAATAAATAAATAAACTTAAAAAAAAAAAGGTTCCAAGGAAATAATATAATACTAAGAGGACACAGGGTTACAAATCTGGTTTCCAAACTTGACAGAAACACGAGGCATGGTTGCTCTGCTCTGGGGCACCTCCTACAGTGAGGGCACTGATAATGCTGTATATTGGGGAGAACCCCGGCCAAGGAGCCAGAGACTGTGTCTGTAGCCCCAGCCCCCAAGACTCTCTGAGAATCAGGCCGGCCGGCCAGAAGATGGGACGACTGAGTCACGCTGGATCCTAGAAAGGATCACACCATTGGGTATTCCCTGACTTCCCACTGTATTCAACACTGGACCCATGATTCGTGGACCAACCTGGTCTGGCTGTTGTTTATTTAAATACACATATTTTGCACTTACTATCAAGATTTCTCAGCCCATCCAGTCGACTGCATTTCCTATAAAAGCCACAGAGTATTTTAAAAGAGAATGAAAAGGCAGTGTCGCCTTTTTCCCTTCCCAGTGGTCACGACCCATGAATTATCTCACTCTTATTTCTGAGGCTAAATTTGACAATGGGAAATAAAGATTTCTTGGGTATTGAAAAGATAAGGCAATTTGTTTTTCTTTTTTTTTTTAAGAAATTCCTCACTTATCTTATGCATAAGGTTTTTTTATTTTTCCTCAATGAACACATCTGATATTCATTCTTTTCCAGCTCCGGACACTCTGTTTATTCTCCCAAGTGAGCCCGAGTCTGTACAGCCACCCCGTGCACCAGCCCCAGGGCCCTGCTCGCAAGTATCCGATAACACACACGTGTTCTGTTTCCTCATCCTCCGACAAAGCTGCCTGGCCGTGCTGCATTGCTAACAATGTTCTCCCCCAGCACGCGGCAATAATTTCAAGACGTCATTAATCATACTCAGAATCTAAAAGATAAGAGCAGTTCCAAAGTGGCTGAAACATGACAACTCCATTTTGCCCGTATAATGCAATGCCATACTGGGAGGGCCTGAGGTTTCACAGAACCCACAACTCGCTTACCCTCGTTAACTTGGAAAAAGGGGTCAGATCCATCTGAATTAATAATTAACTGCATTTTAACCTATTTTCAGTAAACACCATTAATTCTTTTAAAACATAGACAGTCACTCAAGGAAAGAAATTAAGCAAGATACAGAAGGGTGTTTGGGGGGGGGTCAAGATTTTGATCTGACAACTGAATAGCTAAGAAAAGCATACAAGTGCACCATCAATACAAAAACCATGGTGCGGAATTAACGCAACAAGTAACTATGTCTTAAATATTTGAAAGCAGCCTTCCCTGAAAAGGCAGGGTCCCTTCACCACAGGGTTGGTAACAGAATTGGCAAACCTGTCTCCAAAAGATAAGGTGGAGATTATTTTAACCCAATAGCCAAATGACAGCAAAATTGTAAGTTAGTAGAATCTTATTTAATGCCATTTTTACTCTATATATTTTGTAGAGGTTTCTAAGGTTGCATTTACAAGATAGTTTCTTGCTTTTTTATTCTAATTACTTAATGCCAATAGACTAAAATACTATGTCCTTTGGCTAGGAGACAGGATGCAGAAATCTGCCTAAATTGCATTACAGTTTGTAAACTGGAAAAATTAATGTTCTCATTTAAAAAGAAAAAGATTACAGGCACGCCTAGGTGGCTCAGTTGGTTAAGTGTCCAACTCTTGATTTCGACTCAGGTTATGACCTCACGGTTCGTGGATTCGAGCCCGGCATCGGGCTCCATGCTGACAGTGTGGAGCCTGCTTGGGATTCTCTCTCTCCCTCTCTCTCTCTCTGCCCTTCCCCTGCTCCACTCTCTCTCTAAATAAATAAATAAACATTAAAAAAAAAACAGATTACAGATCGTGGAGTTCAACGTGTGACATTTTACCTTGTATTCCATAACTAAATTTTTAAAGAATCAGTTACAGGATGGATGGCCCTGAGTGTAGACGTGACAGAGAAAGGGAGAGAGGGAGGGAGGGGTGCAGGAAGAGGCATGCCAGGCCACACCTGCTGCCAGGGCCCCTCCGCTCCGCACTCCGGGGGACGTACAGCCTCCCACACAATGACCGAGGCGACTTCTCCTTGACACGAGGACGCTGGTCAACCAACCACCTAAAGTGGCCTCCCCTTGTCCCTGCCCCAGATGTAAAATGGCTAATTTTGTAAGATTTCCGAGATCCCATGGGGATTTCTAACCAATGGGAACCTACCAGGCATCTTCAAGAGAATAAAGAGGTTCAAAGCTCCATGCTTCTCTACAGGAAGAAAGAGCACCCTTTTTGTCAGAATCAGATGAAAAGCTATCATCTGACAGCTATTTGTGTGTGTGTAAACACCAAGGTTGATTGCTTGATTTCTGCTTGAGTGCAGAATTTCTGAAGAACAAATACAGCAGTGACAGGCACTGGCCCCGTTTCGGGGCTCGTGAGGAGTCTGTGGATGGCTTGGGCCACGGCCCACCCGCCTTCCTGAGCCCCTGGACTCGCTCTTTAAGGGCCGAGCCACCTGGGCTTCCTGGCACCCCCCCCACCATTGACAGTCCTGAATCAGGGAACAGGCATTGTTCTTGATGGAGTGAAACAACCACAGCTGAATGTCTTAACTGCCGAGTAAGCGACAAAGGATTTGCTTCTGAAATGAGATTACCTACACTCCTTCTAGAACTCATACTCAATACATGACGGAGCACAGGACACCCTCAGGAGAGGGGGCTGTGTCCCAAAACATTCAATGGGACAGAAAATGACATGTGTACATTCCTATCCATCGTGGAGCGAAACAAATTCCTTTTTAAAAGAACAGAAGTTTATGCTGATTCGAAAGGGCACATGCACCCCAATGTTCACAGCAGTGCTAACAGTAGCCAAAGCATGGAAGGAGCCCAGATGTCCATTAAGTGACAAATGGATGAAGAAGATGTGGTGCATATGTACAATGGAGTATTACTCGGCAATCAGAAAGAAAATCTTGCCATTTGCAACAACGTGGATGGAACTAGAATGTATTATGTTAAAAGAAATGTCAGTTAGAGAAAGACAAATATCATACGATCTAACTCATGTAGAATTTAAGAAAGAAAACAGATGAGCATAGGAGGGAGGAAGGAAAAATAAGGTACAAACAGACAGGGAGGGAAACCATAAGAGACTCTTAAACACAGAGAACAAACTGAGGGTTGCTGGAGAGAGGTGGGGGGGGATGGGCTGGATGGGCAACAGGCCCTGAGGAGGGCACCTGTTGGCAGGAGCCCTGGGTGTCGTATGGAAGTGATGAATCACTGGGTTCTGCTCCTGAAGCCAAGACTACGCTGTATGTTAACTAACTTGGATTTAAATAAATAAATAAATAAATAAATAAATAAATAAATAAATGGAATTTTAAAGTACATACCCTGAGTAGGTCACTTTGCTCGAAGCATCATTTGGTGTGTAGGATGGCCCTTAAGGTCACAGGAAGGCACCTGTTTCACTGTGTGTTCTACTGTGTTTCCCTCAGTGAGACAGAGAACCCAGAGGGGACTATGTCCCCAGAGTCTGAACAGCCCCCTAGGAGGGGAATTTTAATGGTAAATTTTCTAAGACAGACCCTTTGGGGCAAGAGTACAGCTTCATCAAGGCAAGAGAGTGAGGTATGAAAGGAGATTAATGGCTGTTGCCAGGAATGTTTTCACAATTACGGTCTTCCTCACTCCTGGGGCTTGGTACCTACCCCAGAGCAAGAGGGGACGCATGACCCACTGTTGCCAGGCAGGGACAACCACCACCGCAGGTCTTCTAGAAAGTCGCACGCGACTTAAGCACCGGCCCCCGGCCCCAAGTTAGATCTCAGAAATACGGAGAACCAAACAGATTAGCAAGTGGAAAGGAAAGGCATCAAGGAAGTCAAGACGGCCTTCGGAGCCATGGGAACTCTCACGCGGGCACCTCGAGCTCTTTCAAAGCGGAACAGCGGGAGAAGAACCCGGAGGCAAACGGGGCTCAAGAAACTCACATTTTCACACCAGCAGGCTCGAAACACCCAGGCTGAAGGCTACACCAGATACAGCCGCCGAGCCACCATCCCCCTCCTCCGCAGACCCCCGAGCAAGCATTCGGCACGGCGGAGACATCAGCCAGTAAAGGGACAAGCCGCTGGGGGCCTGACCTTCCTTCTCTCGGACTGACCGGGCGTCCTGACGTTTGCCACACGCCAGAGCCCCTGCTGCTCACATGGCAGCTCACTGCAGCAAGGTCGGCAAGAGCGCAGCACCGAGGGGCCTTTGGCATTTCCGGGGGCGGCCTGTCCACGTTTTGACCCAGATGTCCTTTCATGCCCAGGGGCCGGTGCTTCCTTTTGGATATTTCGCCTTGGAAACAGAATGACCGTCTGGTTGAGAAATGTGCACCCAATCACAAGACCACAGGGCGCACACAGCTGGCAGACATCCTCCTCATGTGCGCACATGTGTATATATGTGTGTGTGCACGTGTCAGTGTGTGTGTGCATGTATGCACACGTGTGCACATGTGTGTGTGCATGTGTCCACGCATGTATGCACTGTGTGCACACGTGTCGTGTGTGCACGTGTCTGAGTGCGTGTATGCACATATGTGCACACGCGTGTGTGCCCTGCTGTGTACATGTGTGCATGTGTGCACATGTGTGTCTACGAGTTCATGCATGCATCTGCGCACATGTGTGTATGTGTGTGCGTGTGCATGTGTGTGCGAGTGCATGTGTGCACCATGCTGTGTGTGCACTTGTGCCTACGTGTGCACCGTGCTGTGTGTGTGCATGTGCACATGTGGCTCACACGCACATGAACATAGACAGGAGGTAAGCAGGAGGCAGGCCCCAGGAATGTGTGCCATGGGGCTGGGGAAGGTGAATGAGGTGTTCCTGGGCAGTGAGCAGACAGGAAGAGCAGGAAGCAATGGGAAAGGACTAGAAACCTGTGGCGGGAAGGAGGGGGAGAACCAAATTGCCAGAAAGAAAGACAAAAGAGGCACCTCGTGCCCACACAGCGAGTTGTGAAAGCACAGCCCCCCCACACACAATGTCATGTGCTCAGAGCCCCCAGAGGGAGCCCCACACCCTGCGAGGCCTCAGCTCTTGTCCTTGCGGCCCCAGACCCACAGGGGCCCAAGGGGCAGAGTTCCTGGGCACAGGTCAGCCATCTAATGTCCACTGCTCTGCTTCATGACTGCAAATCATACTTCAGAATACTATTCTTAGCTTTTACTGGAAGCTTTTCCCGCAGCCAGAGAGCACTTCTGCCCTGGCAGGCAAGACATTCAACAAGCTGCCAGGTCACCGTCTCTGGTAAAGAACCACGCACCCCACATCCAGAGAGGACACAGAGCCCCGGAAGGCAGGACGCCCCCAGGGGCCCTCCTGACACTGCGGGGTCGTGGCCTCCCTGCTGGGCTCCCAGGGCACAGCCTGTGTGGTCTCGAATCCGCCAAGGAGGTGCTGTTCTCCACCCGGCGCCTCCGTTCTGGGCCTGAGCCACCAAACGCCGTCAGCACACCGGCCAGGGCCGGAGGGTTCCGCAGCGATGCTTACAGCACGCCCTGGACCAGGAGAAAAAGCGCTGTGTCCCAGTGCACAGGACAGCGTGGCCTCCCGGGCCTCCCAGGCCTCCCGGGTCGCGAAGCAGACAGTGTGGGAATGAGCCTCGTCTGGGCTCCTTCCACCCTCGTCCCTGAAACACAGACCAGACCCGAGGCGGGAGGCCCAGCCTAAGAAAACAATAACTCCCAAGGGCTCACGGAAGGACACACATTCTGCTTATGGCCAAACCACTTTCATGAAACTGTGTCCCTTAAAGATTTGGGGTCTCATAGGTGGAAAGGAGAAGATGAGATGGGGATGTGGGGGGTTCAGTAGCCCACGGCAGTCTCCCAAAGTGTCCAATTTTCCACCCCAAATCTGAGCAGATGTGAAACACTGGGGGTCTAAGCCTTGTGCCCCGAGAGTGCTGCCTGAATTTGAGGTGCCTGCTGGTGAAAAGCTGGGTTTGCCTTTCCCTGACCCGAGACCCCAGCTCATCTCTGGTCCCCGGGGGGCTCAGTCTCACAACCCTGTCTCCCCCAGAGCTGGTAACAGAGTGTTCAGTCCAGGGCTTATTGGTGCTGTTGCTTGTTTAACACTTCCCTCTGCCGTGAGCCCGTGTCATGCCTGTCCTGCTAACCACCGCCTCCGGCCATCGGCACACTGCCAAATGGAACAGAAGCCCCCAGAATGAAAGGCGGATGGGGTGGGGTGGTGGACATTGTTTTCTGGCTCCAACTGTTCACTGGATCTACTTATGGGTAGACTTAATTACTTACTTCCTTAACCAATCTTCCAGGGAAAGCCATTTCCAAATCACGCACATAGCCATTCCCTAAAGGTCTCAGAATTCACATCAACTTACAGCACCGATGTCTTGCCTAGAATCAGTGAACTCACATATGGCCCTCATGTGCTATGATGGGACATCCATAAAATATGTCCGGATAAAACCTCACGATCACATGGGATGCGTGTAAGAGATTCATATCTGTCTTTATTACCAGGAGCACCTTACATCCCTTTGGAGGCTGGTCTGTAAGCACAGGGTCTGCACATCCTCGTGCTAATGAAGGAGAACCCCCACCGAAGGGCTTTAACTGAGAATGAGTTCATGGTGGCCTTGTAGCAATCAGCCAAGACTCATTCATTATTAGCTCCATGGATTCCCCTGTGAAGAAATGTAGAGTCAATGAAATTTTGGGCCAGATAAGCATCGTGCATTTGCAAAACCATGTGGTTAACCAGCGGAGGCAGCTAAGCCACCGGGGAGACGTGTTCGAGCTGTACCTTTTCTAATGGGTTTGCCAGAGGGAAAGAAGACACGGGGGCACCACTTCCTGGGGCCATCTGCTTTGCTCGTTACCGCTGACTAATTCTTCCTTTGTTTAATTGCACATTGTGCTGAACCACTTCACAAGGACGAGGGTTCTGCTAAGATCATTTTTGTGGGTGCCGTGTCCATGCCCACACTCCATAAGCACTTCACATCATTACGTGCCATCTAGAGACATATTCGCAGTGCTCGTGTGTTCCATGTTCAGCGACAGAAGTCCAAATGCCCCGTTCGCATTTATCAGGGCCTGTTTTAAGTTGCCTTTGATCTTGAATTAAAACACACAGTCTCATTTGGCTCCTTCAAATAGAAAGCTATGGTTCCTGACAACCAATGTTTCCTCAGGATCCTATTTACAAAAAAAAAAAAACCAAAAAACAAAAAACAATTTTTCCCCATCAGTCATCAAGACGAGGGCTATCAGGGCCCAGCATCATGACGACACCGTCCACTCGCTCACATGAGGTGTTCTAGGCCTTAAAAGTCACAGGACACAATATTGCATTCAAGACATTTAATTCCTACTCCTCCTTCTAAACATGGAAACAAGATCAAATCACTATTTTTAAAGCTGTGCTCGATGAGGTGTGTTCCAAATAGAGGTGCAAATAGAGAAACAACGTAGGTTTAGGGTTTTTTTTTTGGTGATTGTCATCTATCACGAGTCTCACAAGCCCCAGAAGCACATGACAAAGGGCAGACTTTATGCAGCGGAGAGAAACAGGCAGAGGGGTGCAAGGTGGGAGCGCATAGCCCGCGTCCCTCCTGCACTAGGGGGGGCCAGTGGGTACTGAGGTGGTGAAACATCCATGAGACGTCCATGGTGGGGCTTGTGTGCAGAATAAGATAAAGCCACTTAACGTGGATCCGTTTTCAGTGACTCCCCTCTGGAATACTGGTAGTATCTTAACCCTGGGATTCAAACACAGTTTTTAAAGCTCTTTGTTTTCAAAGCACTATAAAAAAGACAAAAGTAGGTGAATGTGGGAACCCATGTTGATTCTCACGAGGACTCTGCCAGATGAGTCATGTGTAATATGTGGAAATAGGAACCATCTGGAAAAAATCTTGGCATTACAAGACACCACAGAAAACATGGAAAAGGAAAAGAGGGTGTATTAGCCCACATGATCCGCTAACCGGAAGAGAAGGAACACACCATGGGACCCTGCAGCGAATACCAATGGCTCCCGAAGTGATTAAAGTAGACGCTTGAGGTGTTCGATCCCTCCTGTGGCAAAAATAAAGGACATTTCTCAGAAGTTCCCCTTTTACGATATCTAGAACAGGGACAGCTGGCTGGGGGCAGGGATGAGCCTGGACAACGCCTGTAATTACATGCACATCAGGAAGAGCAGTTCACAAAACCCTGTAGCGGTATCTGGGCTGCGTAAAGGGAGAATTGTTTCCCCCTACGTTTTAAGGGATAAGGATTCTGGAAATGGGTGATGAAATCAGGACACTGACTAGAAACTGGATGTATTTCCAGACAGACCTCCCAAGTGAGCCCATCTCATTTTTCCTCCACCAAAAGCATCCAAAAGCTACAAACATGCCTCCTAACAATGGTTCTGCGCTGAAAACATCCTAACGTCTCTTTAACTGAGTCTCTGGAGAGCTTCTGGCACAGGTGTAACCGGTCAGCATCTTTGGCCTTGCAGACTCCACCTGGGAAGAGGGGTCTCCACATCTCTCTATATGTCCAGGAACCCTCGCGTAGCTGGCCCCGCCAGCAAAGCCTGTCCTCGTACTCATGCAACCTTCAAACTCGGCTACCGCTAAGCAGACACGTGCACATATGTGACATGTTCAATTTTCTGAGTGCTTTTGGGCACAATGCCTTCCATGTGCCCCTGTAGCAGCCCTGGGAAGCCACAAGTCAAAGGCCACCTTCCTCTTCCTGAGGGTAACCTGGTCTAAGTAACTGCATGAGATACACTCAGCACATGGTAGATGGTGGAGGTCACACCAGAAGGAAGGCTTTGATTCAACAAAACATTCTTCCCTACAGGCTGTCTCCCATCCGAGAGATAAAAGGGTCTATGACTGAGCACATCCGGGGAACGGTACGTCATATGCCTCCCATTGAATGCTCACAAACTTATTAAAGATCCTAAGTCATTAAAGCTGATGCTCTGGCCCGGAAACAACAAACAAGCATTTAGCCATAACTCAGTGTTCCCCACACTCATTTGTCCTTGGAACATTTTCCCTGTTCCATCCCAAAGGAAACATCTATTAACATCTCAAGATGCTCTGAGACTCATGTTTTGGGAAGGGCCAAACTACACATTGCCTTTTAGAAATGCTCAAAACACTGATAAAAATAAAGATATCCAATCAGTCTCAGTAATACTGGAAGTAATTTCAAATACGCTAACCACAATTTTGTTAAATAAACCTCCTAATGTTTTGTAGTAAGTAGCACTCTCTTCTGCATTTTGACTTTATAGATTAGATTTCAAATCCTATGAGTAGAAAAATGTATTTTTTTTCAATATACTGGATTTTAAAATTCTCCCTGATCCAAATGCAATGCAATGCCTCTCACAGAGTAAGTGCTTTGTAAATAAATTGTCGTTATTATCAATAATTCATTACTAGTAGTCCAAATCAGTTCATTTATCTAGTTTCAAAGATTTATATAAAAATATTTACTTTCATTTACTTGAGGAAAACATTAACAAGGGATAAATATGACACCGTTAATATTTAGAATGATGGTTAATATAATTTAATTTATGAGAAAGGGATTTTCAATACCCTGACAAAAGAATAATAAAAAGATAACATATAATATATCTATTATTCTATGCTAAGAGTGAAAAGAGGGCAACTGGTCATAATATAAAGTACAACATACAAAACACCCTATTATTTTTTATTTTGTAATGAAATCATGGCTAAAAATATGTCTGTTATTAGCCATGAATAAATTAAAAGACCAATGAAAGAAATATATAAATAAATTAAAGACTGTTGAATTCCCAAAAAATACTAACACAATGTAGTCCCTGTCTCAAAAAAGAATTTCACTTAATACGGAAACACTAGTAAACGCGTGCCCCACAGTGGTGGTCGTGAGAAACTGAGACCCTTCACCGTAAAGGTGACTGAGGTCCTGAGGCATTTCTGAGCACTGTCAGGGGCGCGGGCCGGTGTCTCCAGTCCCCAGCAAGCAAGGCCTCTGCCAACAGGAGCCGATGAGAAAAACCAATGTAAAAGGGCACACAGAATCAGGAAGGCGGGAAAGTGTTGCCTGTTCTCTTGTATTCAGACATGATTACAATCAGCGTGTTCTTTACACTTTTTCCTTATGTACCGTGTGCCCTTGAGAGAAGGACCCTGAAAATGCTTGTTTTGCTCTCTCGCAAGGTGCCTGGCAAAGTAACGGCTGAAAAGTGCGTGCTGATTGATTGCCACAACTCTGAGCAGCCCGTGGAAAACAGAGACAAGATGCCTCTTCCCAGATGTCAACGAGGCCATGAATAAGCTGATGACCCTAGTCTCTGACTACATCCAGAATGTGTAAGAAATGTGGCCATATTTACCTCCTGGGAAATCAAGGAGGCGTGCCCAATACATAACAAAGTCACTCCCTTTGGACCAGGGTGACAGATTTCCTACAGGACAGAGAATGCACCAGGACTTCCTAGAGGAAGGGGTCCCAGTGCTGGCCAGAGAAACCTCCCTTCCATACGCCCTCCCCTCAAGGCTTTATTTTGAATGCCATATGAAATGAACATCCTCCGGATGGGAGCAAATGCTGATTATTTGGGCTGGACTTCCCCTAACCTTCCTCAGGTGGGGAGCGGGACTCGGGATGTGGCCACACGACCTCTGACCTGCTCTGTGTCACAGACAAGGTGGCTCCCTGTGCTTGTTTGTTTAACCCAGTGGATGCTCATCTGGAACTGGAACTGGGAGGTCTGCCCATGGCCCCAAAGGAATACGTCCATTTCTCTGTGGTTCTCCAGCAATCTGTTCCATCACCACTGCCCAGAGAAAGGCTTTGGAAGGTCTGCTTTCCTAGGCAGGTGGCCAGGAGAGCAGCGTACCCCACGTGGACTGAGTTTTAAAGCAACGGGAGCTTGCTCAAGACTTCAATATTCTGGACCCCGAATTCCTCTCCTTGGGATCCCCCAGATCAAGATCCTCTTATCTTGAACAATGGAAACTGAGAAGTGCTCTGACCACTGCCTTCCCTTATATTCCCTAAAAGAGATGGGGCCAGTTCAGTGGCTCTCAATCCAGAGCGATTTTACTTCCCCTCCATCCACAACCCCCCCCCCCCGCCGCCCCCTGTGGAAACATCTATCTGGCCAAACCTGGAGACCTTCCGGTTGCCACAAATGGGGGAGAAGGTGCTGGTGGCATCTGGTGGGCAGAGGCCAAGGATGTTGCTAAATATCCTGCATGCAAAGGAACCCCCCACAACAAAAACTAGCCCACCCAAAATGTGAATAGTGCCAAAAGTGAGAAACCCTGGATTCGCTGGTTTCTTCAACTATAAAACAAAGAAGAAGAAGCATTAAAAAATTCAGCACTGCGCCTGACCCAACATAGATGTTCAATACACGTCAACCCTTTCTCTTGCTCTGACATTCCAAAGCCAGGATTTTCCTCTCCTGCCGAGATTGGCTGTGAACGGGCAGACGCTACAATTCAATGTCAAGATGTAGACAGACAGGTTTATATGGCGGCCCAATGTGGGATATTTATTGACTGTGTGACACACATATGGGAACTAAATGGCTGGCGAAGCCCCAAACCATCCGCCGTAATAAAAGAAAAGAGTGTCCCGCAAGAAGAGTGACGCGAACTTCCTCCCAGATTTCCAGGGCCCAACACAGAACGCCTTCCAGATTGGCCAGACTCCTCCACCCTTCCAAATCAGATAAGGCACCCATTTCAGCCCAACAGAAATTCCATTTTCAAAGTTCTCTGCTTTGCGGGTGATCTGGGGCTGTCCTCGCTGATGACACATCACACTGTGCAGGACCCGCGTGCGGAGCGGGGCTCTGACTCACAGTCTACCCAGCGACCACAGGACACGGGGCTTCTTCCCCACGCTGCTGGCAAGCAGCGAGGCATCAGCAGGGTAGAGTACACGGAGGAGACACCCACACAGTTCTTGTTAGGCGACAGAAATGCCACAATTCTGTTTCATGAAGACCCTGCTTCAGACCGTGGTGGGGAAAGCCCCTTGCCAGAGTCACCCGATTAGGAACCATCAGGCCTTTTCAACAATACGCTTATCAACTGGCCACAAGAGGCATTTTCTCAGATGAGCGTGGGTAAGCTCTGTGTGTGTCCTTATGCCTGTGAGTGACCCTGCTCCCTAGGCAAGCACGTCAGGTGCATGAGTGGACACAGAATATGTCTGCACCGCACTTCACCGGGAAGTGGTCCCTTTTTTCGCAGCCCCGGGCCACCTCTGGGCCATGGGGCCGTTCCTTTCTGAGAACCGGGGCACCTGTTTTCTCTGCGCCCCCTGCGATTCGGCTGCTTGCTCCCCACTCGGCTATCCGCCTCGTCTGCACGCCTCTCACCCCTGGTTTGGTGGGGAGCTCCCTGTCTTGAATGCTGTGGGGTCGCAGAAGAGAATGCGTGCTTTACATCAACAGGGGCTCCCGGGGCCAAAACATCTGAAAGACTTCTTCTGTAAGCTCTATGTTGGCAAAACACAAACAGCCAGTTCCCAAGCAGACAGCAGTAACTCTTCGGAATGTGCTGCCTTTCCTAATATCTCACGGAGTTGCGAAAAGCAGGTTCTCAAGCAAAAGAAGAGCTCAACTTTTGTCTGTTTCTGAGTAAGCAAGCATTCAAAACGCTAATCAGGTTAAGCAGCCACCGTTCCCACAGGGCTGAGGCCTCCGGAGGAACACCAAGCCACCGGTACAAACCCGAATTACCTAAGAGAAAGCACCTGAAGATACACGTGCCAGCCAGGGGAGTGGGGAGACAAACATCTCCGAGGACCCCTGACATCCTGCGAAAGCCTCGTGAACGCAGAGCAAGACGCCCAGGGTTAGCCTGATGACTGAGATTAGAACATGCCCAAAGACCCCCTACATTGACACTCACTTATGGCAACTGGAGAATAGAAGACATTCTGCCCAGGAATGACATCTCCCTCGAACACGGGACTTAGCCAGAAAAGGTTTGGCAACTGAGACCGGAGACATTCCAGGGTCCGCCGGTGGATTCTAAGTAGTCAGCATGTGAAAGTTTTCCTCGAGGAGACGTGGAAAAGACATGTGTCAGAAACAGCGATTTCCACATTTCCAAGGCGGCTGACACTCTGTCCCACTTAGGTAACTTTAACTGTCTCAGAGTTATGTGGCTCCTACTATCCTATTTTTAAAAAACAGGTCAATGGGGCCCCTGGGTGGCTCAGTCGGTTAAGCGCCGACTTCAGCTCAGGTCACGATCTTGCGGTCTGTGAGTTCGAGCCCCGCATCGGGCTCTGGGCTGATGGCTCAGAGCCTGGAGCCTGCTTCCAGTTCTGTGTCTCCCTCTCTCTCTGCCCCTCCCCGTTCATGCTCTGTCTCTCTCTGTCTCAAAAATAAATAAACGTTAAAAAAAATTAAAAAAAAAATAATAAAATAAAAAAAAAATAAACAGGTCAAAATTCATCTGACTTGCAGTCATTTGAGAATAGCAAAATAACTCAGAGGAGAAGCGAAGCCATCCGGCAGGAGCTCCAAAGCAGGCCGGTGATCCGAACTGCTAGATCTAGGGGCTGTGATTCTACACCCTCGGCTCATTTTGCATTTAAACCCCATTAGCATGCCCAGGCCTCACTCTGAGAATGGGCGGGGGGCGATGGCGGTGGAGAAGGACCAATTCCTGTCACTGACGTGCCAGCTGAGAATAAAATCCTCTGTTGTCTGACCTCGGGATGGGAGGGGGAGGGGAGGGGAGGGGGAGGGCATCACAGGGGGAACCACGTCTGAAACCCCGGCTCAACCACACTTCAGGTATTCCAGGTCATTAACACTGACCGACATCAGTTTCAAGACAATGAGTGGAGGTTAAAATGTCCTCTTTCGGGGGGGGGGGGGGGGGAAGGACCTCTTCCTTGGTCATGTTATGTGAAACGTGGGGCCTGAAATATTTGTGCTCAAGACACATCTTCAATTTTTGTTGAAAAGACATAATACTAAACCATTTAGCTAGATTTCAAGGGGCCTTCTGAATCCATTGGAAAATTACAGTCTTCTAAAAGATTAATTCAGAATGGTTTAACCTACAGCTTACAAGTATTTCATTTTAAATAGTCTTGTTTTAGGAATAAGATAAAAAATCCCAAGTGGGCAGAGACAGGGTGCTGAGGGGCAGGGCCAGCCAGGAAAGGTCACGGAGGCCCTGGATCCCAGATGTCTGGTCCACTGGCTGGGAATCTTCTTGATGGTCAGCAAGGGGGGAGAGGAGAATTCTACTCTTCCCACCCCACCCCCAAGGGGGCGCTCTGTGGTTTTCTGATTTCAAGGCTCAGGTTGGTCTCAGTGGGAGGCTCGCCTGAGACCACATCACAAGAAAGGGGCACAATCTAATGGCACATCTTCGCCCTCGATGCCTCCTCCCTTTGACTGTCCAGTGCTCAAGTGGGAAGCAGGCATGTTTCCTTGTGGAGATAAACACAGACCTGGCCTCACCTGAGTGTACCAGCCACCTCAAGGGTTCCCTCAATGCTCAAAGGTTTCCTCGATGCTCACTTTTGAAAAGAAATGTTTAAAGACCCTTTCCTTGCGGGGCTGGGTGCTAGATGCTGGCCGTGACTCAGAGGTGACCCCCGCCTTCTCTAAAGATATTTAACCAAATCCAAACTAAAGTGAACCAAGTCTCTGAGTAGCTGTTCTCAAGTCACGGAAAACTCAGCCAAAAATACCTGGAAAGCTACATCTAGATTATTCTGCCTGGTTACATGTTATTAATGGGTGGATTTGGGGTAAAAATGAAAATGAGTCAGGCTGGAAAGCATATGCATGGAATAGGAAGTCTGAAAAAGCAGAGCCGTGGGGCGGGGGCGGGGGGGTGGCCACCACCGGAGTCTGCAGCTGTTGGATGAGAGGGGAGATTGGGAAAGTCGGGGGAATGGACTCCACTCTCTTTGAGAGTGAGACTCGTTACCGCCACCTCCCCTCCAGCTCCTGATGCTTTAAGTTACAAGAAAAACACTGTGATGTTGATACAGGTCTTCAGTTCCTATTTGTTGACATAGGAAAGTTCTACTTTTTATAGTTTTAAGAATGTCTTTGTTAGCTCAGTGTGCTTATGTGTAAAACTCAAGTTAGATCAAAAGAAAAAAGAAAGAGACAGAGAGAGAGAGATATTCCTTGTGGTATGAACATACTTTCCCCCACTATAAAATAACTCTTGCAAATGCACACTGGAACTAGCTAGAAAAACTTCCCAAATAAGAAAATGAACAGACCATGAAGGTGGATTATAGTTGATATGGTTGATAATGAAAGCTATCAATATATTTTCACATACTGCATTTGTTCAAAAAACTATCCAGGGGCACCTGGGTGGCTCAGTCGGTTGAGCATCCGACTTCGGCTCAGGGCATGATCTCGCGTTTCATGAGTTCAAGCCCCAGGTTGGGCTCTGTGCTGACAGCTCAGAGCCTGGAGCCTGCTTCGGATTCCATTTCTCCCCCTCTCTCTGCCCCTCCCCTGCTTGTGCTCTCTGTCTCTCAACAAATGAATAAATGTTAAAAAAAAAATTTTTTTTTAAACTATCCATTGGGGCTCCTGGGTGGCTCAGTTGGTTAAGAAGGTAAGCGTACAACTTCGGCTCAGGTTGTGATCTCACAGTTTGTGAGTTCGAGCCCTGCGTCGGGCTCTGTGCTGACAGCTCAGAGCCTGGAGCCTGCTTCGGATTCTGTGTCTCCCTCTCTCTCTGCCCCTTGCCAGATCACACTCTGTCTCTCTCTCTCTTTCTCTCTCTCTCTCTTTCAAAAATAAACTTTAAAAAAAAACCACACAACCATCCATTAATACTGGTACCACCAACTATGAGTGTATTTAAAAACTAATAATAATGTTGGTACTTTAGCAAGTAGCTAAAAAGAAACGAAACCATTTTCTGTACAGTAAAATTCTCTGAATTTCAAGAGTGTGAGCCTGTGACCTGATAAGCCTGCAGCAGGCCATGAAGTAGAGAATGGACATCCAGGCCTGGCTGACACCCTCAGCGCCCGAGGAGCAGACAGTGGTCCATGGGCCTCCCTGCTCCATACACCCCCGCCTGCCTCGGGCCCCCACTCGTCACAGGCCAACTGGCTTACTGGCCATGTCTTCTCACGGCCACACCTGATGTACAGAACCACGCAGTTTCAGGGTGCTGCACTGACCCCAGGGAAACCCAGGCAGACACCCTCTCTCCAAACAACTGAAACGCACAGATTGATTGCCCTCCAGAGAAAAGGATTTACCCAGGTCTGTGACTCTTAAATGACAGGCAGGAACACTTGCTTAGAAAAATATAATTCAATTTACATTTGGGGAACAATAAATATTTACTGTTTTTATAAATAATTCTGGGCCAGTGTGGGGTTAAAAATACTGATCTGAAGCCCTTAGGTGCAATAGAAACATTTTCTGTTTTGAGAAACGTGCTAAGTTTCGTTCTTACACATGGGTTCCAAAGAATACTACTGACTTGACAGGTTTTCTGCCGATACACGTGTCCCTTCTTGAGTCAAAAAAGGAAAGAAACCGAATCCGTTTTTCTGCATTAACTGCCACTAATTATCACAGTCTTTGGGGAGCTGCTGCTGAGATCCCCCAGACATAATGTTAAGCCTGGTTTTGCTTCATTTGAATCACTCTGGGGAAATTATCAAAATAGTAAGTAATAAGGCTTTAAGATGAACTGCTGATGATTTGGTTAGGTTTAATGCAGTTTTTCATGATTTCCATATCGATGGCAATTCAAAACAAACTGTTACCATTTAAGTTTTGGCCACTTACCTTCTGTCCCTTCACTCCATGGCAGTCACACTTCCCGCAGCCAGAGCCAGCACAACCGCCCTGGAAGGAAGAGAAAAACGTCTTTAAATAGAAGAACTCTTGCAAATTGAGGTCACTTTTTGAATTGAAATGATTTTGGCATCTTCACCTATTTATGGGAAACGTCCTACCCCGTTATGAGGAGTATGACCTCAAAATGTGAGATCTGCACTTGCTCTCATGGGGTTATCATGTACGTAGCCTCTGGCTCCTCTCTCTTGCCCTCATAGATGAAATAGTAATCCTGGAGTAGAGCAAATCAAAGCATTAGTTGCTCCACAAACTGAAGGCTTCTATTTATACTTTTTGGAATCGCCTCTCCAGGGATGATTTTAACAGGGCATCACCCATATTTGCAAGGCTATGATACTGATTAAGGAGTTTCAGACCAGAGACCAGGGAAACTGAGGCCCCAGGAAAGCAGAGTCCATGCTTTGTCCTCCAAATTCCCAAGGACACACAAGTATGCAAAAAATGTTTGTGCAAAGAGGAAATAAATGAAGGAGCTTATTTTAAGCCCAACCTTAGAGAACTGATTTTCAATTCAGTTAAAGCTTGAATGAAAAGAACCCAAGCATGTAATAAAAGCTGGAGAAGAGGAACATTCTCCAGAATAGATCACATATTAGGCCACAAACCAAGTCTCAACAAGTTCAAAAAGATGGAAATCATACCATGTATCTTTTCTGGCCACAATGCAATGCAACTAGAAATCAACCACAAGAAAAAATCTGGGAAGACCACAAATACGTGGAGGTTAAATTACACGCCACTAAACAATGAATGGGTCAATCAAGAAATCAAAGAAGAAATAAAAAAAGTACATGGAAACAAATGAAAATGAAAGCATGATGGTCCAAAACCTTCGGAACACAGCAAAAGTGGTTCTAAGAGGAAAGTTTACAGCAACACAGGCCTACACCAAAAAGCAAGAAAAATCTTAAATAAACAACCTAATGTTACACGTAAAGAAGCTAGAAAAAGAAGAACAAACAAAACCCCAACCCAGCAAAAGGAAGGAAATAATAAAGATTAGAGCAGAAATAAATTGAAACTAAAAAAACAAGAGAACAGATTAATGAAACCTGGAGCTGCTTCTTTGAAAAGATCAACAAAATTGATAAACCTCTAGCCAGATCCATCAAGAAAAGGAGAGAAAATCTAAATAAAGTAATTAATGAAAGGGGAGAATAACAACCAATACCACAGAAATACAAACAATTGTAATAAAATATTATGATATAATATTAATTCTATTAAATCATTATATTAGGACATAATATTAATATATTATTCCAATAAAACAGAATAGAATAATATGCCAACAAATTGGACAACTTAGAAGAAATGGATAAATTCCTAGATGTATATATAATCTACCAAAACTGAAGCAGGAAGAAATAGAAAATTTGAACAGACCAATTGCCAGAAATGAAAATGAATCAGTAATCAAAAAAACCCCAACAAATGAAAGTCTGGGACCAGCTGGTTTCACATACGATTTCTACCAACATTTGAAGAAGAGTTAATACCTAGTCTCAAACTACTCCAAAAATTAGAAGAGGAAGGAAAACTTCCAAATTTATTCTTGAGACCAGTATCATTCTGATACCAAAACCAGATAAAGACACCTCAAAAGAAAAGGGGGAGAGAACTACAGACCAAGATCCCTAATGAACATAGATGCAAAATTCCTCGACAAAATATTAGCAAATTGAATCCAACAATACCTTTAAAAAAATCACTCACCACGATCAAGTGGGATTTATTCCCAGGATGCAAGGGTTGTTCAATACTCACAAATCAATCAACATGATATATCATACCAACAAGAGAAAGGATGAAAACCATACATTCATTTCAACAGATGCAGAAAAAGCATTTGACAAAGTACAACATCCATTCATGATATAAAACCCTCTGATACCTCAATATAATGAAGGCTAACAATGAAGCAGCAGAAAAAGAAATTAAGAAAATAATCCCATTTATAATTGTACCAAAAAAATAAAATAAAATACCTATGAATAAACTTAACCAAAAAGGTGAAAGAAAGACCTGTACCCTGAAACTATGAATCACGGATGAAAGAAATTAAAAACAACACAAAGAAATGGAAAGATAGTCCATGCTCATGGATTGGAAGAACAAATATTGTTAAAATGTCAATACTACATAAAGCAATCTACACATTTAATGCAATCCCTATCAAAATACCAACAGCATTTTTCACAGAACTAGAACAAACAATCCTAAAATTTGTATGGAACCACAAAAGGCCCCAAATAACCTAAGCAATCTTGAAAAAGAAAAACAAAAGCAGAGGTATCACAATTCCAGACTTCAAGTTACATTACAAAGTGGTAATAATCAAAACAGTATGGTACTGGCATAGAAACAGACATAAAAAGAATAGACTAGAATAGACTAGACTAGACTAGAATAGAATAGAAAGAATAGAATAGAAAGTCTAGAAATAAACCCACAATTCTATGGTCAATTAATCTTTCACAAAGGAGGAATGAATATACAATGGGGAAAAGACCATCTCTTCAACAAATGGTGTTGGGAAAAATGGACAGCCACATGCAAAAGGATGAAACTTTTTTTTCACCATACACAAAAATAAACTCAAAATGGATTAAAAACCTAAATGTGAAACCTGAAACCATAGAAATCCTTGAAGAGACAACAGGCAGTAACCTCTCTGACAACAGCCATAGGAACATCTTTCTGGATATGTCTCCTGAGGCAAGGGAAATAACACCAACAATAAAATATTGGGACTACATCAAAATAAAGTTTCTGCACAGCAAAGGAAACAGTCGACAAAACTAAAAAGCAACCAACTGAATGGGAAAAGATATTTATAAACAACATATCCAATAAAGGGTTAGTATACAAAATATATAAAGAACTGATATAATTCAACACCCCAAAGAAACAAACAACCCAATTAAAACTTGAGCAGAAAACATGAACCGACATTTCCCCAAAGAAGACATCCAGATGGCCAACAGACACATGAAAAGATGCTCAACAACATTCATCGTCAAGGAAATATAAACCAAAAAACTACAGTGAGATATCACCTCACACCTGTCAGAACAGCTAAAATCAAAGCACAAGAAACAGCAAGTGCTGGCAAGGTTGTGGAGAAAAAGGACCCCTCGTGCACCTTTGTGGGAATGCAAACTGGTACAGCCACTGTGGAAATCAGTATGGAGTTTCCCCAAAAAGTTAAAAATAGAACTACCCCACAATCCAGCAATCGCACTTCTGGGTATTTACCCAAAAAATATAAGAACGCTAATTCAAAGGGATACATGAACCCCTATGTGTATTGCAGCATTATTTACAACAGCCAAGATATGGAAGCAGCCCAAGTGTCCATCGATACATGAAGGATAGAGAAGAGGTGATGTATACATACGGTGGAATATCATTCAGCCATAAAAAGAATGAAATCTTGCCATTTGCATAGATGCGGATGGAACTAGAGAGTATAATGCCGAGTGAAATAAGTCAGAGAAAGACAAATACCATATGATCTCATTTGTAAGCGGAATTTAAGAAACAAAACAAACGAGCAAAGGAAAAAAAGAGAGACAAAGGAAGAAAGAGACTCTTAACTACAGAGAACAAACTGATGGTTCCCAGAGGGGAGGCGGGTGGGGGAATGGGGATTAAGGAATACACCTGTTCTGATGAAAAACTAAACTAAACTAAACTAAACTAAACTAAACTAAACTAAACTGGCATCCTATAAGAAAAGAAAGCTGGAAAGGAAGGGAACTAACGTGTTCAAAATTTGCCATCATCTTATTTAATCAGCTGACGGTTATTTTTGAGGTAAGTGCTACCATCCCCACTTTTCAGATGCAAGAACTGACTTTGGAGCTTGAATATAACATGCTAGGACAAGGTTGAAATTAGAACCCACCACCAACTTCCATTCCATAAAACTACCAGCACATTAAGAGATAAAAGTATGAAGGTGCTTACGCACATTCGCAAGTTCCTTAGACAAACCCAAATTTTAACCCAAGACAGACACAGGTATTGGAGACAGAATGGAAGGGGGTGTGACAAGAAAAACTTTAGTTAATACGCTTTGTTAGAGGCTGTGTATTAAGTCTGAGATACAATGTGTGCTTCAATTCTGCTTCAAGAGATCATTTCTCAAAAAGAAAACAATACTATTAATAGAACTGTGATCACGTGAAGTCTGTTTCTTTAACGATATCCTCAAGCCTTAGCCCTGTTGCCGTGGAGATCTTCTGCATAAAACAACTACATCTGGGGATATTTATTTCATAAAGTGAAACCTGAACAAGTGCCTCCAAGACAGTGAGCTGTTATTAATTTTATATTTTGGAAATGGGGACAATTGACCACAGTCCAAACAGACTCCGTAGATGATGGTCTTTCTCTTTCCCTGACTCACACGTGTGGCAGTCATCAGCGTGCAATCTCATAACCTCCTAACATCCTACATCAAGCCATGTGCATAGTTTTGCTTCACAATCTGGGTTTTGGTGACCACTCAGAGTTTTCCAAAGACACGAAGCCAAAATCTTAAGCCTGTGCTCCAGAAGGTTCATCCAAAATGCCCAAATCCAAGTACTCAGAGACCCAAGAGATGTTCCTAACAACATCACTGTCTCCTGCCTCCTCCCCACATGACGGGTGGCTGCACCCCACCTGGGCTCCCACAGTGGGGTGACAGGCCTCTACCAAGACACCTGTCCCATGCCCCTCACAACCCTCTACTCGTCTGCCTCCCCAGGACCTGAGAACATTTGGGGGACAGGCCCAGAATCACACCAAGCTTGACACAGACTGTATGTCATCTGAGACTACACGGGTTGTAAGACTCACGCCAAGAGATAAAGAATAGCACGGATTACACAATGACACATCATCCATCGTGAAGATATACTGGAGCTTCAGACTTAATGCATTAATAAATGGGCGTCTTGGAACTGAGGAAATAGAGCAGTGCCTACCCAGTTACTGTGGGCTTGCTGCTGGTGGTGGCCATTTAACCAACCTTAAATAACAGGTGTAGAGAGCAATCCAATGACACGGGTATATCAGCTCCCAACATATTACTGCCTAACTAACAGCACTGTGGGTAAGTACTCCAAAGAGGAAACTGGGTGAGGAGAGTGGGACCGGCCAGGGAGGAGGGGGCTCCCGGGGGTGCTGGGTGAACCCCCAGACCAGAACAGGGTGCCTGTCCAGGACAGTCGCTAGGGCTCTGGATCAGCCTACCCGCCCCCCCCCCGGCCCCCCACCGCCGGCTCCCAGGCAAGCCCTATAAACTCCTGCTCCTGAACCAGGTTCAGGAACACGCCTCTGCTCTTTAAACTCTGCTAACCCCCATCCCACTCCTACAGATGCCAGAAGGGAAAATCACCCAGGCTACTCATTTATCTGGTAGGAAAGAGAGGTCCACCTACCACCCAGGCTTTGTTGGCCAAAACCCAACAACAGCCTGAAGCGGGAAGGCGGGCTTTTCTACTCCCAGCTCAGTATGGTTTCTTCTAAACTCCAGATTAGGCAAAGGATCATGTGGCTGAGGCAAAAATGGCTATTTGGTCTTTCTGGGTTTTCTCTTCTGAAATGTTGATAAAATCTCAGAAGCTTATCTCCGTTCAGTCTGAGGAAGTTATAAACATGAATTTCCTGGAACTGTTCCCTTCAGCTCTCAGCAAATGCTTTAATTGCAAGGGACACCAGATAAGAGGTTACAGGGCCACGACTGTGGACGCTGGGGTCAACGTGCTTCTGGTGCCTTTGCTACAGAAACACAGCCAGCGTGCATGGGTAAACAAATGGGCAGTTTTATCCCGGGCAAGGCTGCGGGTCATGACAAACTCTCAGGGCAATCTGAGACAAGAAATACAGGACTAGAGCCTTTATCACGGGCTCTATTATAGGAATAAAAGATCCCCACCCTGCCCCCACCACCTCATACTGTATATCAAACAAAATTAAAAAAAAAATCCTAGACAAAAGACATTCATGGCTCCTTTCTGATTTATTCTTGTAGGAAATTTTTATTACCAGTGCTGGCCCTACAAGGCAATTCCAAAGGACTAGTAATTCTAATAATACCTAGATTACAGTCAGCCTTTCAGAACAAAAGGCATTTTTAGACCATGATTTTTGTTTCACTTTCTGGGTGGCCTAGCATTTTACGTAAATGGCCCTATTAAAAAAAAAAACTAATTTTTAGACTAAAAAAATTTAAAAATGCATGTTTACTTTGCTAAATAAAATCTATTTTGCTTTTTAAAAAGTTTTTATTTATTTAAGTAATCTCCACACCCAGCGTGGGGCTCGAACTCACGACCCCAAGATCAAGAGTCTCGGGGTCCTCTAAGCCGGCCAGACGCCCCTAAAATCTGTTTTGAAATATCACCATTCTGGTTCTTAACATTGTCGGCACATAATGGTCCATGCTGGATATCACCACGGCACACGAGGTATTTTAGTTGTGATTTAAGGGTATGCTGCTAAAAAGAATACCAATGGTGCTCTAAGGATCCCTTTAAAAAAAAAAAACGTTTATTTATTATTGAGAGAGAGAGAGCACGAGCAGGGGAGGAGCAGAAGGAGAGGGAGACACAGAATCTGAAGCAGGTTCCAGGCTCTGAGCTGTCAGCACAAAGCCCGATGCGAACCCAGGAACAGCCAGATCATGACCTGAGCCGAAGTCGGATGCTTAACCAACAGAGCCACCCAGGCACCCCTCTAAGGATCCCTTTTTAATCAGGTGTAATGCATGATTTTGAAATAGCTAAATAAAGTAAGAGCCTTAAGTAATGTACATCCCAACTCTCTGCTGTGAATCACTAAGTTTAAAAGGGCAAATGAACTATGTAAGTTACTCGGATCCAAAATTTCACTGGTGACCCACCTAACATGTTAAACATGGCGTCGCAAATGTCATGATTTCCTGAGGAAGCACATTTTGCATCTGGACCTTGCAGCAAAATCATGGTGTGCAGGGGTCTCACCGACTCCAACAGCTCCCTACCGGCCACACGTCGAGGGACTTTATGAGGGATGCTCATTTCTACCAGTGTCTGGAACATCGGGCCCCATCAACTAGCTCCCATCCATCTGTTCCAGATTCTAGAATGGGAAAAATCTGTACCCTCTGTGAAGTACTCCTACTTCTTTCTTGTGCCTTTCCCCTCACTGGGGTGCAAGCATCGAGTAAGTCAGCTCCAAGTTAGGAGGAAAGCCTGTGCTTTCCTGCTGAGCAGTGCTCAAACCGAGAGGTCACGGCTGAGGAAGCTGGTCAAAGACGTTCTCCACTCGAACATGGGGAATGTGGCTGAAGACCCCAAATTCTTGGTCTTTGGGGGCTGTGGGTCTTGGTTTCTCTTGCAGAAGTGGGATCTCCATGGCCAACACTGGGGGGGAGCACCTAGACACGGGGAGAATAGAATCCCAGCCAGCTCTCGGGGGGAAAACATCGTATCTATATCCCTAACCCCCTAACGGTGCAGAACAACTTAATGAAAACCACATCCCTCTTGATGATCCTCCTGGCCTCTTCCCGGCAGGACCCACAGCCAATAACCCACCATGGGATTGTAAGAAGTTACGTCCAGTGGGAGCTGAATTGAATTAACTGCATTTTAAACAGAAAAAACACATTTGTTCTAGATGGAGTCTGGCAGACAAACGTGTCCACATACAACTTCAGTGGCCACTTTAAGGGCCAATTAATGATAAAATTTGAAAGCGATGGTACAACATAGCCTTTAGAACAACTGTCTCTTCTAGTCTGTTCCAGTCTCTCTTTTTTTAAATATTTTATTTACTTTTGAGAGAGAGACAGAGTATGAGCAGAGGAGGGGCAGAGAGGGAGGGAGACACAGAATCTGAAGCAGGTTCCAGGCTCTGAGCTGTCAGCACAGAGCCCAACGTGGGGCCCGAACCCACAAACCGCGAGATCATGATGTGAGCCAAAGTCGGACGTTTAACCGACTGAGCCCCCCAGGTGCCCCTGTCCAGTCTGTTTATACGTTTCAGGTCATGACAAATTAATTAATATTATATACATTTTCTTTCATGCCCCAATTTCCAGCATGAGTGCTATGAAGTACATTAAGTTCTAAAAATTCCCTAAGATTTAGGATTTGCAGTCCTAGTGCCAAAGAAGGAAGGAGATCATGGAGGTCAGTGACTCTAGCTTGAAATGAAGCCTATTTCCGGCCCTTCTCTGATCTTCAGACCAACAGGGAGGTCTCCTCAACATTAAAGTGACTTCCCTGTGGGAATGCAGGGAGGGGGGAGGTTTGCGGATTCAGTTTGGAGAGCGCCTTTCTGCTTAACCGAAGGATGCCAAGTGCTCTGCGTGTGTGTGCATGCACGCGTGTGTGAGTGGGGGGTGAGGGGTGTGGGTGAGAGACAGACAGAGCGCAAGCCCATACATACACTCGGTCCCGCTGATCTGCCAGCTGTGACATAACTTTTTGCAGGAAAGGCATATTCGGAATGGGTTTAACAATGAAGTCCTCCATTTCCCCGCTTCTTTCCTGCTTCTGATGGAAGGTAGACCTTTGACATCACTGCTTTCACAAGTTTTATGTGTTTCCCATCCCACCAAATAGGGACATGTGGACATCTGCCAAGTCTAAACAGCTTATCTTTCAAATTCCTTTGTACATTCCCCATGCTGTGCAAAATGTCAGAATAGTTTTGTGGTGATATTACCATCCCGATTTTCTTCCTGGTTGTAGCACTTCTTCAGGGAAGCTTTGGAATCATTATCCAACCAAAGAAATATGTGGAGACAAAGGCATGTATTTCAGAGCTGCTAGGGCAGAAATTAAAGGTGTGCAGGAATGAATAGTGGGGCTCTCCTACCTCCCCCTCCCCCCACCATGGGACTGTCAAATGGGACAGATGCTGGACGACTGTTCGGCAGTGTCTCAGGGCCTGAACATACACACGGGGGCTTTCCTAGATGATTCCACGCCTGGCATGTGCCCCACAGGTGTGTATGTGTTCACGTGCATCGCGGGGACATCATCGAGAGACACGCTCACGTGCAGCTAACCACATTTGCCCTTATCACATGCTACCAGACTTTGATCTTTGCCGTTCCGTTATTTTTCGTTCTATTTCATTACCAATAAAGTGCTGATGTGGTCAATCAGAGAGGACCACCAAAAGAAACGCATCAAGAGTCCACCTTCTTTTTGGACATTAAAATATCGTAAATGCTGCTTACTGCCATGAGGTTCTGCAAAATGGCCCTCCACACCTCCACGCACCCACTGCCCAGGCGGGACAGCCCTGAAAGAGAACCTTAACTCTCAGAAGAACACACACTGGTCCCGCTGCACTGACTTCAAGGACAGGTGAAACTATCCAGGGTGAAAAAGTCCAAAAGGTGGGGGGTCGCCTAACCCAGGGTGGTTCCTGGGTGCCAGACATGGTCTCTGCTTGATCAGTCGGGTGTCTACATGAGGCAGGGGTTCCCATTTGCAAAAGGTCACTGAGCTGGGAACTCACAGTTTTTGTACTTTGTTGTATTTCAATCAAATCAGATAAAGCATATTCAAGAATGGTCATATTCAGGGGGAGCCCTCTACACATGGGCGTGGGCAACCACAACACGGGGTACCCTCACACACACGACACTGAGTGAAGGGAAGCCCGGCACAGCAGAGCGAGCCCGGTGAGTCCATTGATACAAAGCTGAAAACTAAACAGAATTAAGTTGAATGCTGGCTACCCCCAGGGGCTGTCGGTGAGGGGAAGGGGGACCAAGGGGTTTCCAGGCTTCTGTTTGGTGGGTGTGTTCTGTTTGTGCAAGATGCACTCAACTGTGTCCGTATCATTTCACACGTTTCTTCAATAAAATTTACCCCCCCCCAAAAGTTTAAAACTTATTAGCAAACTGGAGAGCGAAATAGAGGCCAGATGTTACAGTGCAAATAGCAATTTCTCAAAAGCTTACATTTGTGCAGCATTTTTGAACTTCCAGAACTATGTTTGGCATTATGGATGTAAGGATGATTAATCTCCAAGGGGCTCTCCATCCATGTTCTGTTATCTGCGTGTGTTTTATTATATCGGTCTCATTTTGTTTTGATAAATGTTAGATGCAATTCAAAGGATGTGAAAATTATCCTGCGTCGTTAGTTCAATGGAAGGGAGGATTTTGTTTAACTAAAACAACATTTCTGTTTCATTCAATCATGGAAAACATGGAAACCAAATACCCTTACTACTTTCTGGACTTACAAAATTTTTCTGTTCCCATTTGAAAACAACTGCAAGTGTTGATGCATTCTTGGCAAAAAAACAAATTAGCATGAAACCTTTGAGAAACAAACTGAACTTGTGACATGAGCACGTCTGAGTAAGCGCAGTGCGTGGGAGGCTGGGGCCCGTGGGGTCTGCGGGGGCTCCCAGCAAAACCGCACGCGGAGGAAGCTGGTGGGGGGGGGGTGTCTGCCTGGCTCGCCTGACCGTCAGCCTGGGATCGTGGGTCTGTGCAGATGTCACCCACCCTACGATCTATGTGGTCTCATTTTCATGTCTTTTCCGCCCCTTCTCCCATTCGGTGGGGCTGGACGTTCAAGGTCCCCGCCTGGGGAATGGAATGGGCCAGAGGGAATGGCTGGGGCCTCACTTCACCTCCAGGTCATGTCTTGTCCAGCTGCAAGCAGATGTGACTATAATTAGCGGCCCCGTGACAGTGGCTCAGAGGTCTCTGTGTGAAATGAGTTGGTGGGCCGGCGTGTCCCCTGGGACACATGGGTGGGGCAAGGCTGAGGCCAGAACCGGGAGGCCAGGGGCTCTCCCTGGTGCTGCTGACTCACCAGTTCCGGGGAGGTGATGTGAGTCTCCAGCCCAGGGGTCCTCCCACTGAGTCGCTCCCCGAATGTTCCTCCAGGGCAAGAGGCCGTCCTGGGTGAAGGTGTGGACTCAGGGGCTCCTTGGCCACAGAGGGAACACATTTCCTACTTACGGGGGGAGGGAAGGAGCCCTCCCCCAATAAAACTCTTGCTCTTGGCTACTGTCCCCCCAGCTCCCGAACCCCTCCGGCCGGCCCTGCCCCACTGCCTCGACTTCCCCCCCACACACACACACACCGTGTCCACCCGGTCGCCTCCTCAGAGACCCCTTCCCGAGTGCCACACGTACATTTCCCAGCCACTCTTTGAAGCCCAGAACGTTTCACCCAGCCAGGCTAGGGGAAAAAAAAAAAAGTTGGACTATTTTCTCCAGCTTTGGGAAAATGCGCAAGCCTCTGTTGGGCTGAAGTCCGTGGGGCTCTTCTGGCTATTTTTGTTTTTTGTTTTTCATCCTTCCTCTCGCTGTGGCTCCAAAACACAAAGCAGACTTGACTGCTTCCATGCCCTGGTCCGGCCACTGCCTGTCAGACATCCGCCTTTATTTCTGAAGCCCCAGACCAGCCCACAGGGGGTGAGTCCACAGGACGCAGCCGCTCCCTCGTGGGCCTGAGCCGCCCATTCACCCACACTTGGTCTCAGTCCCCAGCGTGACTCATCTTTGACCTGATGGGTGGTTGGAGTGTGGCACCTGCCGCACCTGACACAGGCCAGGCGCGCGTAGCACTAAGCACGTTAGCAAGCGGGATGAGGAGGCGTGAGATGACAAGGTGTCGCCTCCTACAAGAGAGGGGAGCGGAGTCCCACAGATGCAGAGGCGGGGGCCCTGCACCCTGTCCCAGTGCAGAGGGATCTCCAGGGCAGGTCCCAGTATAGAGGTGACAGACTGGGGGGTGCTGGCCTGGAGGGGGAGGGCAGAACACGGGGAGGGAGTGTTGCTGCGAAGAAAGAGGTGAAGGGGAAACAAAGCGGAGCAAAAGGGCACTCGGCCCCGGGGTGTGGGACGCGGGTGTTGGGGCACAAGGGGGACACTGGCGGCTGTGGAGACAGAGTCCCAAACACATGCTTCAAGAGGATGTGCTGTCCTAGGAACAAAGCAGAATGAGGGAGAGCTGGCAAGGGAGGCTGGTCGGGGTGGGCACTGGTGCCAGCTGGGCAGGTGATGAGTGACAACACACATTCCTGAGGCTGGTGGGGAGTCGAATTTGGAGGTCTGGGCGAAAAGGGCGTAGCTGACTCCCTGCAGAGCCCCGGCCCTTCCCAGCTTCTGTGTTTACTCTTTCGGAGGCCAGGGACTCTGACTCCAATCAATCTATAATCACGGTCTTAAAGTGACAGCACATTGCCTGGACGACCTCAATCCCGACAGCTGGGTGTAACAGGTGCCTTCTTCATTAATTCCTGGTCGTAAATAGAAGAGCGCTTAATCTACTGTTCATGGGGTCTCCAGGATTCACATGTAATTCAGAAGCATGTTCTGAAGCAGAAGTGCTGTGTGCTTTCTGCACACCCATCGGTATGATCCGATGCCCCTGGGGTGGGAGAAGCAAGACAGGGCTGCGCTCCAGGATGCCCTAAAGGGCTGGAGAGGAAACACAGATGCAGAGGAAGGGAGGAAAGGGGACAGAGAGAGAGGAGGCAGGAGGGGATGTGAAGCGGGTAGCCCCAGGCCCCGTCCTGCTTGCTCTCGGCCTGGACAGCAAGAACCCTCAAAGGGGGCTCCTTGGGGCGCCTGGGCGGCTCAGTCAGTTAAGCATCTGACTCTTATTTAGGCTCAGGTCATGATCTCACAGTTTGTGGGTTTGAGCCCTGCGTTGGGCTCTGCGATGACCATGCGGAGCCTGCTTGGGATTCTCTCTCCCTCTCTCTCTGTCCCTCCCCTGCTTGCTCTCTCTCTCTCTCTCTCTCTCTCAAAATAAATAACTTCAAAAAATAAAAGTGGTCCCTTGGACCATGTTGCTGCCGGTCTCTTGTGCTCACCCTGAACCTGAATCCCAGATTCACAGTATTTCTCCCCACACCTTGTATCACAGTTTTGGCAACATCACATGAACACATTTCCTCCACGATACTGTGGCAAGGGCGCCACACCTCTGCAGGAAGGTGGACAGACGGCCCGGCCGCGAGAAGCCCCTGCTCAGCCCACCCCCACCCAGCACCTTCGCCGGCACTATACCTTCCAAAAAACTCCTAACTGCACCTAAATGTGAAATCAAAACAGCATTCAGTGAACTTCAGATGCTTCTCCTATCATGACCCAGAAAATGCGCTGCATTTTACCACGGTAATGAAAAATTCCCAACAAGCAGACCCGCCGAAAGCCCCGCTGCATGTCTACTGGGCAGCTGTCAAGAGGGATTTATGCTGGGCAGTTTTCCCATCAACAGGGCTCTTTAAAGAGATCTCCCAAAGGCTCCACGTGTTCTAGGGAAGTAACGGATAACCAGCACTCAGGCACGGAGACCCGCATTATACTGTGTATTGAAAGGTGGGGTCAGGGTTCTATGTCTCCCATCGTGCCCCATCGTGCTCCACATCCTGGTCCTCTAGGGACGCCAACAGTTCGTAACACACTTAAAAGGGACACACAAAAGCCCAAGTGACCAGCGAAGCATCACCGTTGTGACTGACCTGCGACTTGAATCCAGAGCTTGACTAAACCAGCGGCCACAAGATTGCCACGTTTTTTTTTTCCTGCGACAATTAAATATTTTAAATGCTTGCTAATTTCTCCCGAGATTAGCGACACCACCAACCTCCTCCAGTCTCTTGGAATGTGATCCAAGTTGAGTGACACTCCCTGACGCTCTGTTTCCATCCTAACAGGATACATTCTCCTTGTCAAAGCAGGCAGAAAGCTCTCCTTTTCTAGGGAATTCTGGGCACACCGTGGTCTGGTGCACTGGCCGCACAGGCCTCCCCCCCGCCCCGTAAGGATCTGATGAGCACACATACATGCTGGGCTCTGTCCTCCTACTTCAGAGGGTGAAAGGGGGGCTCAGACGGGACTCACGCTCTCCAGGAGTCACACACAGAGGTGACCCAATGCTCAGGCCTGAGCCTGCTCTCAATGGTGGAAAGGTCAGGTGCCAAGGCTTCAGAGGCAGCCTTAAATAAGGTAAGGGTGTCAGAGAAAAGGTGTTGGCGAGGCTGGGTGAATGCCAGCTGGTGGGTCCTGGATGGCCCACAGAGGGGATTCTGTGCCATTCAACCGGCCACGGGGACGTTGAAAAGTTCTGAACCGAGAGAAATTCCCTCCCTGCTGGCAGTGAGGTTAGTGTGGGCACAAGGGCCCTGAGGGAGGCAGGCGACAGGGGGAGGGAAGGGAAGGAGGCAGCTCTGAGAAGAGGAGGTGGGGCAGGACGAGGTAGAGGAGGGGAGGGAGGGGTCAGGGACTGAGGGTCACAGGAGCTACAGCTCCACTAGGTGTGGAGTAGGGAAAGGATATTCTCCAAAGAGCCCGATCCCAAGGAGGGGAAAGCGAGGAGAAGGGGAGTGGAGAGACAGGGGAGGGGAGGGGAAAGATAGGAAGGGAGGGGAAAGGAGGCAAGAAAGCAATGTGTCTTGTTTCATGATGGGAAATGGTCACCAATTTTCATTTTCTTCGTTGGCAGTTCTGTCCATTAGAGCAATTTCTTCTTTTTTTTTTAAGTTTATTTATTTTGAGAGAGAGAAACAGAGAGCACGAGTGGGGGGAGGGGCAGAGAGAGAAGGGGGGAGAGAGAGAATCCCAAGCAGGTAGCCAGCTGTCAGTGCAGAGCCCGACTCAGGGCTCAAACCCACGACTGCGAGATCATGAGATCATGAGCCAAAACCAAGGGTCAGATGCTCAACCGACTGAGCCACCAGGCGCCCCTCAATTAGCCTCATTTCAAGCTAAGATTTTATTCTCTGCCAAAGTGTAGATCTCATATCTTCTTATCAAACTTTAATTCATAATCCTATTCATTGATGCAAGAAATCATGTAAATCCTTAGCAAGAAATACTATAGATCCAGCAGACCATCCCTAAAATTCATCTCGGCCAGTCGCCCATGAAATGTCCGAGAGCCACTGACATGAACACAAGCCCGGGTGATGTTCACGCACCGTCCTCAGTGACATGAGGGACCGTGCCCGAGGCACAGCTCCTTCCTGCAGGCGTGTTCTAGTCCAGGAGGAGAAAAACACCCCAAACTAAAGAAGTCAGGAGCATTCATGTTACTACCTCTGCAAGAACGCAAGAAGGAGAAACTTATTTTGGACTGAGCTGATACACCCAGTGGGAGGAGAGAGGTCGCTGCTTGGCGGCCAGGCCCCATCAGGGTGGCTCCGGGTGGCTTCCCGGAGGCGGCGGGGAAGACGGCACAGCCTGGAGGGGCAAACGTGGACGTTCCAGGAGGAAGTAGGTGAACCATGCACAGAGGAAGGAGAGGAAGGCAGGAATCACAGAGGAATCACAGAGGACCAGACCCCAAGAGGGCACGGTGGGGAATGAGGCTCTCGGCCACACGGGTAAGACTCTGCACACCTCCCCAGCATGGCGAGATGCCATGCCCCACCGTGGGAAGGCCGTATGGGGTGTTCAGTAGCAAAGACCGTGCCAGATAGTCCTTCTTGTGGGGTACGACCTAACCACACAGCACGGCAAATAAGTGCACATGACAGTGTCCACAGATTTAATGCTACTTCCATCTCACAGAGACACTAAAACATCCTGTCAGGACAGTGGCATCACAGCTGTTCACCTGTTGTGTCAGATGCGGGACGCACTTTGGAACAACATGCACGCGGAGGCTAATCCCAGCCAGAATGACGCCAAAGGGTCATTTTTGTAACTGCGCTCAGTCTCAGATACCAGACTCATCTGTAAAGCCACTTTTCAAAGGCAGATTTACACTCTTCATAAATGATAGATTCTCAGATGTCTCGGTCCAGTCCTCCACACCCAGACGAAGCATCCCCCCCCCCCCCCCACCACCGCCAAGGATGTTATTACTTGATCTGTATCTTTGAAACCAGAGTTGAAAACCTAAGCAAAATGTGAACAGAAGTGTCACATGGTACACCCAGCGGGTGACCGAACTCCTCACAGCAGGGGTTCTCTGCGTTTGACAGAAGCTCGGGGATCCGTGTGGGGGTGTGCTACGTGACGTATTTCTGGGTCCCATGCACATTTTAGCAAGACCTCCACTAAAACCTTCCACGAGTTCGTCGGGCTTTCATGGAGCATAATGGACGGTAAACCAAAAATGCTACTTTGCAAACCGTAGTGGCACTTCTGAAGGACCCACCTAAACACACAAGCAAAGCACTTATGGTTAAAGGAGAGAAAATGGGGCAAACCACAGGAGGAAGTGAAGCGCCTGGTGGTCAGGCAGTGGTTTCTCGGCGGCAAGCTCTGGTATTTACGCTGTGGCCGAGAGAGGGTGCCCCGCGATACCTCTGAGGTTCCTGTGCGGCCCTGAGGTCAGCTGCACATGTTTGGTTTGTGCAGAGCCATCATTTCTAAACCACACCTCCCACTCTGTCCCTGAGCAGAACCCTATTCCTACACCCTCCAGTTTGCCAGCAACTCCTAAAACCACACAGGCTAATCCACATACACATGTCCGTAGCTATCAAAATGTGTGATGACTCCAGAAACCCCGACCTTTCCCAAGAGAATTAAGAAAAATATTAAGCGGACTTAAGCCATTCAGAATTTATTATAAAAGTGAAATAAATAACATATGAAAACGAGCACTCATTCTATTTCCCTGATCCTTCCATTGGAAGGATACACAAATACCCCTACTTTCTCTTTCTCATTTACGTTCATTAAATTCTTATTTCCTCAGAGAGACACTGTGCACACAGTACAACAGAGCCCAAGGAGATTTGTGGGAACAAAAATATGGTTCTTAATGGTACAGCACCCACAGCAAGCATGTTAATATCTAGAAAATTCGAGAAAACCTTTTGCTACCATGGATGGAGTTTAAAGAGAACCCATGTGGAGTCAGGGTGAACTGGACTGTGAACACGATTCAGAACAAGTACTTTCTGGGGAGGTATATCGCCTCGGAAACCAAAACCACTCTTGTGCTTTTAACGACTATATTTCCACATTTTGATGGACATCTTCACGTGCTAGATGGCAGCTAATCCTCTCCTGGAAAAACTAGAGCATCTCTGCTAGGAGCTGCCCATTGTAGAGTTCAAACGTCTACCCTAATTTCTAAGCAAAGGTTCATTTTTAGAGCAGCCCATTACTATTTCTGCATCTGGGAGAACAAGGCACTGGTCGAAGGGGACACTAAGGAATAAAGACGGGATGAGGCACCTGGCATGGGGAGAAAGATACCCTGGATGCAGTGAAGCGAGCCAGTTCTTGGGCAAAATCAAGTATGGATAAGCCAAAGGCCAATACAAATATTCAGAGGAGGACCTGGCCAAACAACACCTAAAACCTGGAATCTTTAGGAGATTACAGTCATAATGACACAATCGGCCAAATTCATGACCAACCGGCAACGACCCGGTTTTTCTCTACAGGTGGTGTCACTGACAGTTCAGAGCATCGGTGTGGATTTTCGGGTTAAAATGGCAGAACTGGCCTCCACTCCAATTCATGTCATGTCTTGCAGGGAAAATGCCAGGTGACAACCCAATTCTTTCGGGTTCCTTGTCCTTTACTTGTTTCTGGTTGTTAGATTCCAACCCAAGTGCCTCCAACTTCCAACCCAAGTGCGTCCAAAGTCACTGCTCTCTTAAATTATCAAAGAGATTTTGGCCATAAATCACTATCACATTAAGAATCAATAGCATCCCATGGGGCGCCTGGGTGGTTCAGTCGGTTACGACAGCCAACTTTGGCTCAGGTCGTCATCTCACGGTTCAAGCCCTATGTCAGGCTCTGTGCTAACAGCTCAGAGCCTGGAACCTGCTTCAGATTCTGGCCCTCTGCCCCTACCCAGCTTGCACTCTGTCTCTCTCATAATAAATTAACATTTAAAAAAAATCAACAGCATCCTAGTTCATATATGAACCACAATGTCTCCAGGCTCATCACATACTTTCTAGTGTGTTATTGCTTCGATATGAACTTTGTGGTTGTTCTTGACCTCATTTGCACAGAGAAATACGGGCATTATGTGTCTCTGTGCACGTCTGTGTGCATACATGACATATTCCTTTCTGATGAGCTAATTATTGACGCCTCTCGTTTGCCTTTTTGATCAATTCACAATGTACTTCTACAGAACCCTGAACTTGGAAATCTACTTCTGAAATCAAACAAATCCCATTGTTTTCGCCATTAAAAGAAATGGAGTTGTTTTGACTAGGCTGCTCAGAGAATAAATACAGGAGTTCTCACCCCCTGGATTGAGATCGATTGGTGACCCATTGTGTGCCGGGCCCGTGATGCAGCATCTGAGGCCGTGAGTGAGTCCGCGCCCACGGGGAGGTCCTGCAGCCAGAGCTTGACCGGAGCACACCCCACCGCGCGTGGTAACACGCATTACCACAGGTGGGTGGTTGAGACGTAGTAGATGTATTTTAGAGTTACCAGCATCCAGTCCCTAAACATCAGGATGAAGTGTACTTTGAACAGATGGAGTGTTACACACGGAAATTTCTGTTCGTAGCCTTGCACAGACTGAAAACAAATTTACAGTGGTCTGTGCTGTGTTTCCCCGTAGGGTACACTCATTCAGTCTGCACATTTATTCAGCCATAACATGCATCAGCCATGGAGCATGTGACATAGAAGACTGGTGTGGGTCAACGACAGCTTCACACCTTGCTATTAGTGTCTGACAAATAAAAGTATCCCAAATCCAATGGGTTAATTTAGATGGTGATATATGCTTTGAATTTTTTATTTCAGTCTATTTACTACAACCATGTGCCTTCTCTCCATTAAAAATACAGCCTGGGATTACCGGCTGATGAATTAATGAATTCATGAACTAATACAGAATGAATTAATGAATTAATGAATTACCAATGAATTACTGCAGAAGCTAATAGATGATACTACCTGAAGCTGTTGTAGATTTCAATTTTTAGTTGCACTAGGGCTTTTGCTAATCTGACCATACGAAGGAACCTGACACGCAGTGGTTTCCAAAATACATATTTTCTAAACCCTTAAATTACTAAGTAACTTCAAAAAATAAAGACGAAGTGGTGCCCAGTACAGTTTCAGGGTACACACATTTCATTGCATTTCATTGCATCACAAATGGAAAAGACACGTAGGATATACACAGCCTTGATCTATCACCCATGGTAAGATAGACCGTGATCTATCAGTCATGCTCACTGGCAGCACTGATCAACCCAGAGGGCCTGCTCTGCGGCTCACCCAGCTCCAGGTGGCATCTGGCCTGAACGTCCCCACCACCCCACCCAGCCCCGAGGGGAGGCCTTGCTCCATACCTTAGTCTGCGCCTCGCCCAGCTTCCAGAACCACACACAACTGGGCTTTACCCTCCTGTCCGTTTGTATGTTTTACCTTTTTATTTTATTTTTTTTTTTAATTTTTTTTTCAACGTTTTTTATTTATTTTTGAGACAGAGAGAGACAGAGCATGAACGGGGGATGGGCAGAGAGAGAGGGAGACACAGAATCGGAAACAGGCTCCAGGCTCCGAGCCATCAGCCCAGAGCCTGACGCGGGGCTCGAACTCACGGACCGTGAGATCGTGACCTGGCTGAAGTCGGACGCTTAACCGACTGCGCCACCCAGGCGCCCCATGTTTTACCTTTTTAAGGCAATACTCTCCAGACCTTGTTTTGCTTCCAACAAACCACCTTTTCCTCCTCCCCCACCAGCCCAGCCCCAATTATTTTGTATTGTTTTTAGCTCACGGACCCTAATGAGGTGGTTCCATCAGCGGCCGGCTGCATGATTCACTCTCTAGTCTGACATGACATGTTTACTTCGTGCAAATCTAAAGCAAACGTTGCAAGTATTTCATCAACAGTAGTGCTTTAAAAAAAAAAACAAAATGGGGGGGTGGGTGTGCCTGGGTGGCTCAGTCGGTTGAGCGTCTGGCTTCAGCTCAGGTCATGATCTCACGGTTTGTAGGTTCGAGCCCCGTGTCGGGCTCTGTGCTGACAGCTCAGAGCCTGGAGCCTGCTTCTGATTCTGTGTCTCCCTCTCTCTCTGCTCCTCCCCCGCTCATGCTCTGTGTGTGTCTCTCTCTCCTTCAAAAATAAATAAAAACATTAAAAAAAAAAAAAAAAAGGCTTGTCAGGGTGCCTGGGTGGCTCAGTCGGTTAAGCATCCGACTTCAGCTCAGGTCACGATCTCGCGGTCCGTGGGTTCGAGCCCCGCTTCGGGCTCTGGGCTAATGGCTCAGAGCCTGGAGCCTGTTTCCGATTCTGTGTCTCCCTCTCTCCCTGCCCCTCCCCTGTTCATGCTCTGTCTCTGTCTCAAAAATAAATAAACGTTAAAAAAAAATTTTTTTTTAATAAAAAAAAAGGCTTGTCTACAAAATCAGGTAGAGCAAACATGTCATGGGAAATCTTAGTTTAGCCCAAGGAGTCGAAGGAATCAAATTGTTCTCTTTTGTTCTGCTGTGTCGACTAGACAGGAAACTGGCAGATCACAAGCTTTCCCCCTTGAAAACCAGAGCGTTTCTTTACTGAAACCGTTCGCTGCGCCCTTCGGGGGAGGAAATTCGCCGTCCAGTCATCTGTGAACGGTTTTCATATTTTTTGGTTCATAAAAAAGGTGACAGCAAAAGTTTATTTTCAAGAATGTGTTGAAGAATGTGATATCGTTTGAAATCAGAACAAGTCAATCACTCTAACTGAGTTTTGTTCACTTAAGGGCCATGGAAACCAGAGGTCACCCGCCGTCAGCTGGCAAGCACCACACAGGTGGGGCCGCACATCGAAACCCCACAGGCCCAGGTGACACCTTTTTCTCTGTGTTTGGGGGACACGTGGCTGTGTCCGGGTACCAGGGTGACACTGCCCCTGTGACCATGTCACCACGCAACCCAATCCAAGAGCCAGGAGCCACCCGTGCCCCATGGGACAGAGGACAGGCAGGTAACTTACCCCACCCCTGCATCCTCAGTGTTTATACTCCACGAAAATCAAGTAGCACCAGGGAGAACACAAGACCGTCCTTCCCAGACGCCCTGGAGAGAAGCCCAATGCTCGCCCCTCACGCTGACAGGGCGTTAACTTTGTTCTGCGTTAACAGGGACCAAGCTGCAGTTTGATGACATGAGAAAGTTCTGGAGATGGAAGGCGGGGATGGCTGCACAACATTGGACTCAAAGCCACTGAACCATACACTTAAAATGGTTAAGATGGCAGGAGCTCCTGGGTGGCTCAGCGGGTTAAACATCCGACTTCAGCCTGGGTCATGATCTCACAGTTTGTGGGTTCGAGCCCCGTGTCAGGCCCTGTGCTGAAAGCTCGGACCCTGGAGCCTGCTTCCGATTCTGCGTCTCCTTCTCTGCCCCTCCCCTGCTCACACTCTGTTTCTTTCTCTCTCCCTCTCTCTCAAAAATAAATAAAACATTTTGAAAATCAAAAAAGTAATAAAATGGTTAAGATGGCAAATTCTGTCATGCATGTTTTATGCCAATAAAAAAAAAGTGAGAAATAGTTTTCACAATCTGGCTAGCTATCCTCAAAACCTCGATGTCCTACAGCAGTCCTTCCTGCTGGGAACCCATAGTCACAGAAGATAGCCTGCCGGGGTGGGCAGTGAGCCCCCCATCCCTTCGTGTCTTTCCACAGAACCCACAGCCACGCTCATCACTGGAGCTTCTAATTTTGGATTCCCTGGAAGAAGATGTTGACGTTTGTTCTCTTTCCTCCTACCAGATTTGGGGAGCTGTTGGCATGCTTGTTTTGGGCCACAGTCTTCTGAAGCTCTACCATTTCTTGTGTTTGGGGAAAGAAGACCCCAGAACTTCTTCCTTAACTGCCTGCAGCCCAAGTACTCCTGAGTCTTTAAATCGAGTGTCTCCTCAGATCCCCCGAATGTATTTCAAGCCCGACTTGGCCACACCAAGAAGGAAGACACACACACTGACTTCAATACTCCTAGACAGCCCTGCTGTCTGCTGGCCCCCTGGGAATCGGCCCACAGGGCCTGCTCAAGGACCCCACACACATCCAGGACCTGCCTCAGCAGGGGCCCCAGCATGAGGCTGGAGCATTCTCACTGTGAGCAATCATGTCTGAAAGTGTGTCACCCCTTCCTATGAGATCTGCCACCAGAGGCTGGTGTGAGGGACACGGGAGTGGTGGCATCCGGACCCTGCAATGAGGGACACAGGCATGGTGGCACCTAGGCCCTGGCTGTCACCTCCTAGCAGCACGCCTGGTGCTTCCTATTTTCACCACTCGAGCCTTGTGCAGTGCCCCCGAGCGTGGCGGGAACCATGGCATCTTCTGAGCAGACGGCCGCGCCTTTGGCGGGACCTGAGCGGACCGGCCCAGAATGGAAGGGACGTGACCCATTTCAAGACCACCTGATGGGGTGTTTGCAGGGTAGCTGGAAAGTGAGGACACACGGAATATGATTAATGGAATTTGGAAAACACAGGTGGCCCAGGGCTCTCCCTCCTCTGCCCTGCCCAAGGGCACTTCCCCCACACGTCTAACGGGATGGAGCGAACCCCCAGAGGGGGAAGGGAAGACACCTACTGTGTGCTGCGGGGCCTTTGGAAACAGATGGTCAGATTCTCGGTCAGGGTCACCAAACCCTGAGAGGTGCTCACTTAACAGATCTGCAGAGCCCAGTATCACCCAGCCAGAGAGTGGAGGCACCAAGGTCCAAACTGGGACCTAATTCCACAGCCTAGCTCTTTCCACAATAAGCTGACTCTGCAAAGGCACCCACACCGCCAACTATCCCACGGATGATGGTAAGAAGGTGGGCTTCCAAATATGCTTGCCCCCACCCCCGGCCAGGTCGTGGCAATGAAACCACCCAATTGGCCAACTGACTGTTATTTATGGTAAATCACAAAACAGAAGTCATTTTCAGAAGCTTTCTGTGTGTGTGTAACTTCATGTGGGATTTCCTTAATTCTTCTTCCTCTCGTCACTGTGAGTCATAGTCTGTATTTGGACAAGACTGCCCGGTGGACGCTGCCTGGCCCCCAGTCCCGCTACCATATTGGGAGGAGGAAATGTGGTACCCTGGACTCCCAGGGGCTGGGGTTCACACAGTGGGAAGGAGAGTATAAAGAACACATTTTCAGGGGAAACACGTATCTCCTGACTCTGCTGCACTAATTAATATCACCTACCTGGAATGTCCAGGCTAAGGGTCTGTATTTCCAGCTGTCCTAATAATCTACTGCTTTTCTAAATTTTCCACTTGGTCCTAAAGATTTCCACCTGACAAGTCTGTCTCCCCCATGATACCTTTCCAGTCGAGGGCTGCATTATAAAATCAATATTGTATTTCAAGTGTTGCAAAGAGGCTGTCAGCCCTTCCTGCCCAAAGATGCACTCCGGGCACTGACCCCACAGACCTCGCAAGTGTAAAGGCACTCTTGACATGGAAAGTGGAAGGTCAAGGTTTGCGCTCAACGTTGTGGCTCTGAACTTGAATCAAATGAGTCAGACTTCTCCCCGGCAGGTGACATTAGCTGGTGGAACTCTACATGCTCAACCCTTCCAGGAACACGTGCATGCATTTGGTGAAGGACCCAAAGAAAATGTGCTGTGCCCCCCTCTGTGGTGTTCCCCTCTGCTCTAAACCAGAGAGCAAACCACCCGGATCGAAGACAGCCAAAGGGTCCAGTGAGTCCAGGTAAGCTCTGATCTCCGGGGAGGACATCACACCCCCAGTCTGACACTTCCAAATCTGGGACGTAAGTTCAGCAGAGAGAACAGGGAGTGCGTGCCATCAGTAACTGCCAGAAACTACCTGGCCATTGCTGGGTCACATACACAGCAGATTATTAACAGAAACTGAAGCGCATCACCCCTTTAAAACCCACTTTGAACCCTGCATTAAAATAAGCAACCTTGCATTGTTCTTATTATCACCAAATGGGAACAATGTGATTTTTGAAATGAATGACACATTGCCTCTCTTGTGTGGGAGTAGTAAAAACTTCATCAATTGCATCTTTCGCGAAAACATAAACTTAATGGTTGAAATGGTGTTGTTACTTTGCAGATCAGGTCTCGTAAATGCTTCTTAGGGTTATTTTACAAGCTATAAAGACATACAAGCTTGAGCTATGTCAGGACCAAGTAAAAATAAGTTCCTAATTATAAATCTAGGAAAATCCGAAATGAAACGGTTAAAAGTTTCCTACCCTAAAAAAAAGTAGGGCAGATCTTTTTCCAGAGCCAAGACATCTGTAAAAGTTGTACCGAAAGACAGAGCTCAGAACATCCTCCTCCCTGATGTTGCCTGGGGTAATGTCAGTGCGGCAGCTGTATTCCCAGTTCGCTCTCGAAGCGAGAGACTTTCCCAGCGCTGGAGAACGCGTCCCCCACCCTCGCCCCCATCAGGAATCCCGCGCGAGCTCCAAGTTGGCACTGAAGCCACACTTCTCACGAGTCTGGGTTAATTAGTTTCTGAGGCTGAAACCCAGAGACTCTGCTCCTTCTTCATGGAGCAGGAGACCGTTAAGGAGTTTGCAAACCACAGCTGTCTGTCCTCGGCAACACTGTCGTCGTTCCGGGGAGAATCACGGACTCCGTTCCCTGCAGGCAACCGTGCCAGCTGCCCACGCCACACAGGGTCTCCGCCGAGGCCCCAAATTTAGCAATATCCCTGCTCACCCGCCCCACCTGCCGCCTGCCTCCCAGCGCAAATGCCCGTGAGGGACAGAGCCAGGGAAGAGACAGAAGTCAAAGACCATAGTGCCGTCCCTCACTTTTCTGAATATATCAAGAAATGGGAAATTCCATACATGAAGTCTCTAAATCCCAAAATGAATTCACCTTTCAAAAGGAGACTGTTTTTATGCAGCACTTGGCTGGGGCAGGCGTGAGGCAATTTCCTCAATTTCCTCCTGGGCTTGTGTGCTACCAGGGCCACTGGCCGGAGGCACAAGGGAATAAGGCCTCCTGAGCCCTGGGATGCCTTTCCACCGTCCCATTATCTCCTACTGCTTGTTTTAACAGACCTTCCTTCTTCCCTCCTACTCTGTCACCGAATAACCAGCGTGTGCAGGAATGCTGGCCGCACGGGGCACAGTGGGGCCCCGGCGAGACAGGTGCCGGGCCCTGCGTCATGGTCTCACCACCATCCGCCTCCCGGCTCAGGGAGCCCTGCTCTACCCTCTCAGTCCCCAGGTTCAGATTTAGGAATCTGGGGGCAAGGGAAGCCTGACCTCATTTCCATTCAATGCAGAGAAGGTCAGGATAAAGAAAGGAGGAAGGTAGAAATCACAGAAATATGATTCATGATGGGTGAACTGCAGTATAAATTTATTTCCCAGGAGCGGACTGAGTAATTTTCCTGCACAGTCACTGGAGGACGTCAGCAAAGCCAGAGGAGGCCAAGGAGAGCTTTCGAAAGCCCTAAGAGCATGAGTGTAGCTCAGAATGGGAGGATTCATGAAGACAGCCACAGTCCCAAACAGTGGTGGGACATGGGACACCCTTACCTAGAGTCCCACACAGTTAGGGTTCATACTGTCAACTCAGAAGTGACCAACACCCCCACTCTCACCAGATAAAAGATCTCAGCACCCGACATGTGGGCACCACACAGTCGGACAAGAGAGATGGAGACCAGAGGCTAGCGGCACAGCTCAGCCAGTGGCTCTAACAAAGGTGACCTCAGGCCGGAGCAGGGACAGGGCACCATCTCCAGCCTCCAGGACAGAGGGACTCCTCTCCTGCCCACATGGTGCCCGCCTCCTTGCACATCGATGAGCAAAAAGATTCATTTTCTGAATCACCGTGCGCATTCCCATGGCACTCTGTCTTGAGGGTGATCCTGAGTCTGGAAGCTGCCCCAAAGAAGCCAATCGAACCGGTCATTTTAATTCCATTTCAGCCAGGCCAGCCTTCCTCATCAGGGGTTGGATTCAGACAGGAGCCCAGGCTTAGCCGACCGCCCCAAATTCCTGCCGATCATCCCAGACACCAACACGCCTGCTGGGATTACACCTGGGGAGCCAAGTGCTGGCCGCTGGAAGTCGCGCTGCCCACCGTGTGGGGGGGGGGGGAGCGATGGGGACGTGACAGTCCCCGGCGCACACACAGCAAGCCAGAGCGGGGGCTGCTGCATGCTCTAAAGAATGAAGTCATGCCCCAGCCTGCGCCGGGGAAATCCTACACAGCAAAAGATCACCACCGCGATAAAGGGCTGAAAGCAATTCCCCGATTCAGCTCTTTTAGCAGCAGAGTATGGAAATGAGCTGACACCCGGCTGCATGCACAGGGCATCAGGCTTCGGGCAACGCCCAAGGACTCGGGGGCCACAGAGTCGACTCCCGCCGCGCGGTGGGACCGGCATGTCACGAGCAGCTCTCTGAGCACGTCCATCACTGTCACCTTGGATCTCACGGCATGCAGAGGGACAGGGACTCCACCCCCAGGATCTTCCATGCCTGCCCTGCTTCCCGCTGAGGAGAAGGGGCCCCTGAGCTGGCTGCAGTAAGAAAACATCAGGTTGCATCCTGCAGAAGAGCCGTGGCCTCGAGGAAGACAGGCCAGCACGTGTCACCCTGCACCGGATGCTGGTGCTGGATGTAGCATTGTAACAGTGCGCTTCCTGGATTTAGCGAGCACGCCGCGCTTCAGTGACAGAACCCTGATCTCAGATGTGAGGCTGCCACGCTTAGGGGCTGCGGGACGTGACGGCCAACAACTCGCACCAACGGCTTGGCAAAGAGTAGTAATAATTTGGAGACAGAAAGCACAAACAACGGTAAAAGGTCAACAACCGATTTTCGGGAGCGAATTTCGGGAGCAGAGTTCTTGCAACTTTCCTATATGTTTTTTTAAGGAGGGTAAAGGAGTATGAAAATGTGGGAAAGGACACCAAAAGGAGAAAAGGCTGTGAGGAGCAGAGCAGTGTCCACAGGGGACAGCGGCGACAGGGCAAATGTAGAGCAAGCCCTTTGGAGCAGCTGAGGGTGGGCTACAGAGAAAGCCTCCTGGTGAGGGCAGCGGCTGCTGACAGAGGCACAAATGACACAAAGCGCCCTGAGAGAAAGGACCTGCAGTCACCCGCAGGCACGGCGGCTACCCTGCCATCCACACTGCTGGTGCCCAGGGCCTCGTCCACCTTGCACCCAATGAGCCCCTTCCTGGCTGGTCGGGATGGGCAGGGGTGTGAGCAGGGGGAAGGCGGTCGGGGGAGGGAGGTGTGAACAGGGGGTAGGCGGTCATGGGAGGGAGGTAAGAGCAGGGGAGAGGCGGTTGGGGGAGGGGGTTGAGCAGGGGGGAGGCGGCCCTGCCCAGGGCAGTTCGTGGCCACACAGACCCGCCTCCCGGAGCACAGCGCAGGTGTGACTTCCCACGTGAGGCCAAGTCCTCCAGAGAGTTTCAGTTATCAACAGTGTGCTCCTCTGAGAGCATATTTTACCAAAGACATCAGAGGCTGAAAGTTTTTAAATAATTATCACAATTTAAGGAAAGCTTTAGAAAAATGGCTCCTATCCAGAAGAAAGACTCATTCCCTGATGTCAAAAAATAAAGTGCTTCTATCCTTCAGTGCTCACAGATACGCTAAAAAACAAAACAAACAAAAAAAAACCTTGTTTATGATATAACTTAATAATATAAGAAAGAGGCCCCTGGGTGGCCCAGCTGGTTCAGTGTCCAACTTTGGCTAAGGTCATGATCTCACCATTCCTGAGTTCGAGCCCTGAATCAAGCTCTGTGCCGACAGTGCGGAGTCTGCTTAGGATTCTCTCTCTCTCCTTCTCTCTCTCTGCCTCCCCCACTTGCTCACACTCTCTCTCTCTCTCTCTCAAAATAAACTTTTAAAAAAATAATAATAATATAGGAAACTATAGAGTAATCAAACTAAAAAACCTTGATAAAATCAGGAGAGCCTATATATGTTTCTTACCATGTAGGAGGAAATTGTCATAAAAGGATTTTGGCCAATGCTGATAGGCTGGGCCCACAGTTCCCATGCATTAAATGACCACAGAATCTAGAAGATGAAGGCCCTTTGGAATTATGAAGACAGCAGTTAGTTACCCCATTTTACACTTAGCCTATACATTGATGATAACCAGTGTCAGAAGCAATCAAGAAAGCCGAAAAAGCAAAGCTAGCTTCTGGAGCTCACAAGACACGTGGCAATGTCCATCCGAACCGAATTCACAAGGGCTGGCCATGACTCCCACACACAGGATCACACTGACATGTGATGGGACATGCACGCACATGGCAGGGTGGGCCCCAGCTAACCACAGGTCGCAGCATGTCCCAGGCAGCTTCACCAGATGACACCAACTTTGAGGGGCCCTTGAGGGCGTTTCTGAAGTGATAGCACCATGAAGATCCTATTTCCAGGTCCAAAACAAATAGAAAGAACCACTTCAGGTTGTTCGCCTGGGTGAAGGGTCCCGACACCTCACACACGAAGCGAAATACCTAAAATGCCGATGGGGACTGGCACTGTAAAGCCAGAAACACGGAAATGCTCCGACGGCTGGAATGCGTGTGACCTAATTCTGGCAGATGCCAAGATGAGACCAGAGCTTCTCAAGGATAGTATGTTCCTCCCCCAACCCTGCTGCCTCCTGCCTCGGGCATGAAATTCTCAACCTGGATGGGCCAGATGCCACGGCAGCTCACCTGGATGGTGAGGCCGACTTCCACGCTGCCACGGAGGCAGACGTGATCATTCAGGAGCAGAAACCAGTCAGTCCCTCCGCCTTACCGAGATGGCAAAGATAAGCGGTAGAAAGATTAACCTGCCAGAAACTGATCTGCGATCATTCTACCATACTAAGAGTACATTAAGTATTTCCTCTTTAAAATTGTTTTTAATAACAATGCCAACTTTCCTCTTGAAACCTCCTAATCAGATTATGGAAAGAAAGAAGAAAAATAAGGATTAAGAAGATAATATCAAGACGATGGTGGAAGCATCAGCTACTAGGATATGATGCACACGCCCAAGACAGAGCTGTGTTCTCCCCTCCTGCATCCACCTACCACCACAGGAGGGTCATTTCATGGCCCCTGAGGCTCAGGGTGAGTAAGAGGAGAGGCCAGGTGTCTCTGGCATCCACGCCCAGAATTTCCACCACGCCACGAGGCCTTCTATGAAGCCACACACAGGACACGGCAGGCGACGCTGGCGGAAATTCTACCCTTATTAGAGACGCCCTTTTTCTAATAGAAAGTATTAACTGCACCACTCAGAGTCTAGAAGGCAATGGCAACACAGTAGCCATCAGCACACCCACCTCTCACGTCTTGGTTTCTAAACACCATTCTTCAACAGAAGGAACAGGACTCTCGGGAGGAAGGCTGCCTCGGGGCTGGGGAAGGGAGGACAACACAATGGGACATACATGCAACATGCAAGGAAAGCAAAAGGCTAACTCTGCTTTTTTTGAAAAGGCGTTTCACAATTACATGTTGAACTTCACATTTTTGAAACAAAAACACTCTCCAAACTCCGAATGCTAATCACACACTTCTAAGAAATACCTCGACCTGCAGAGCAGTCCCCAGTCACTGAGCACACGTGCGGCTGCTCCTATCAGCCGTGGCGTGTGGCTTGTGCTGCGCGTCTGTGTCTCCCAGGGTCCTCGGCTCCCCAACTCCACGGCAAGCTCCTTCTCAAACACGTCAACTGCTCTACATCGCGCAAACTGTGAAACTGCAGCGGACAGACAGAAGAAGGGGTACCTAACTCACGCCACCTGCCCAAACCCCCTTTCTCGCCAACACAAAGGTAGATGTTAACACTAAGATGTGGGCAAGGGGAAGAGTTGATTTTCTCCATACCCTAAACAATTAAAATGGAAACCACATTCCAAGGTGGCCTTTGCTATACAAACATGACATGGCCGAGGTCAGAATCCCTTACCCCATGTCCCCCACCAAGAGGACAGCCCATGGGCATGGTGAGGGGGTACGGGAGCCCACAGTCATTGATTGCTCTGGGCTCACAGGGTATAAAGGGGAACCTAAAGCAAATTGAAATGTCTCTTTTCTCCTTCCTTGAAGGAAAAAAAAAAAAGTGCGTGTGTGTGTCTGTGTGTGTGTGCGCGCATGTGTGTGTACTGGCAAAATTTTAAGTAAGCTAGTTAAAATTTTCAAAATCTAAACGAGTGTATTATAAACAGTAAATGGTTGCCTGAACTTGTCCCAGAGCACAAGCGTTTTGAGATCCAGACCACCTCTGAGGTTTTTCCGGCACCACTGGCTGGGTTAATCGCTCATGTATCCATGAACTCAACAGGCCTACATAATCCCTCTTACTGTTGGCCATGGTTCTAGGTGCCAGAACAGACAATGACAAGGTCCCCAGCTATCAGGGGATGCACACATAGAAGGAACTAAGGTCTGGTATAGGTCTGCCCTCACGATCAACGACATGACCCGCCCGTGTCTAAAAAATGCTTCCTTGACCACTGAGTGCGAGCTCTAGCCCCACCCACAGCCCTTTGCAGAAAACAAGCTTTTTACCGCTCATGAAGTCCCTCGTGGGTGCTCAATAAATAGCTGTTGAATAATTAATAGAATCTGCAAGCAAGACCCGTCTTAAACCCACCTCTCCTCCCTTACCTCAAATCCTCATTTTAAAGACAAGATCATAAACTCTGAAAGCCTCAAATGGCAGTGGTCTTTAAGGAAAAGTCTGTAAATCAAACCAAGGCTTGCTTCAGAAACTCAGATCCCAGAGTTAAATGCTTCATTGGGGAAATGGTTTTAAATTGTCTCACACAACCGAGTAATAAGGAAAGAACTACAATTATCCCTCCTCTTTCTTTTTTTCAAATGACAGACACAAGGGATTAAGTGGGTGTAAAGTCCATCAAACCACACCTTCTGGTTACGAGGACAGAATGATCCTTCAAGATGACCCCGACGTCCACTGGCATTGCCTAGACACAGACCCTCTTTTCAATGAGCATCAGCGTGACAAAAGTCCTCGGCTGAAGTGCAGACACTTGGAAAGTACTTACAGCAGTTTAATCACCAAAGGATCCCATTTCCTTAATTTCCCAATAAGTTTAAAAATTGTTATATTGGAAGGCAAAAAGACCAGTGAGATTTGGGCTAGGCCAAATTAAAAACTAATTCTTACTTAAACATTTGCTGTTACAACTGTTTTAATTATGCATTTGCTTATCTGTTCAATAATACTGAGCAAAATATTATACGAAGTGCTACAGGGAAACAGGGGGAAACACTAAGGCTTTGTCCTCAATTAATGGGGAGATGATGGTGTAATACAAATTACGATGTTATCGGCTAGTCGCTACGTTGAAACATGGACACAAGGGGAGAGACGTCTACACCTTCAAATACACACAACTCAAACTGAAATCACTGAAATCTTCAGGGTAGGCTGTGAAATATGCATCTGGGCATATTAAGTGGTTCTGCCTTAAGAAGCCCTTTTCCCCCATTAGTTGTTAGACGTTTTGCTCTGACGACCACACCATTCATCGTGAGCCACGTGCTCAAAGGAGAACACGCAGCTTTCCAGAGAGGGACGTGAATCTGGCCACACTGCCTACCTGCCGTCTGGCTCGCAGCAAGTCGCTGAGCCCCCGACCCCCATCCCCCCCAGAAGAGTGGGGACACAATCACCCAGCCTGTTCAGCTGAAATGATACATGTGTCCACCCACCGACGGTGCCCCCAACATCTTGAAACTGGCACTTTCGGTTCCCAGGCTTTCCAGACTCAGACCTGGGTTGCACCCTCCAGGCCCCTGGACCTCAGGCTTCAAGTTCAGCTGCACTTCATACCCGCCTTCCAGGTTCTGTAGCCTGCAGATGGTAGATAGGGCGGCTAGAAGGCAATGAGGGGTATAAAGGGGAGCTCCTCTGTGAGCCGACGCCTAAAAGAAACCTCCTGGGGCGCCTGGGGGGGCTCAGCCGGTTAAGCATCTGACCGTTGGTTTTGGCTCCAGTCGTGATCTCATGGCTCATGGGATCACGGCCCCGGGGGTCTCTGCGCTGACAGCACAGAGCCTGCTTGGGATTCTCTGCCTCCCTCTCTCTCTCTCTCTGCCCCTCTTCCGTTCTCTCTCTCTTTCTCTCAAAGTAAATAAACATTAAAAAAGAAAGAAAGAAATCTCCCCTTATACGTCTCTCTATACATCCTATCGGCCCCATGTCTCTGGAGAGCCCTAGACAAACACTGAGAAAACAGCAAGTACTGAATCCTTCAGAGCAGAAATCTCTACACCTGTTTCAGATGTAGACGTAAATGTGCACGTGTGTGTACGTGTGTGGGTACCTGTGGAACATGCATTAAAATTATTCAAGAGAATTTTTAGGCATTTTTAAATTCTAAGACATCTTCAGGTAGATGTGGGGATAAACTACACCATATGTTTCAACCTTCACACTTCTGTTTTCACAGCAGAGCTACAGAGAGCACACGCATGTATACAACCCTCACTTGTGAAACGGTCTGATGGAGCAGAGTAAAACCTCTATCGGCACAACTGTTTTACTGTTGACCCAGATATTTTGTCCTTTCCTTCAATAACTCAAAAATTCAGTAAGTTACTACAGATGTTGCCCAGCGTTCTGCTGGGTCCTTGAGGAACACATCCCAGCCTTCGTGCCAAAACCTCACCATCCTGCCAAGTGCCTCCACTCAGCCGAGGCACCACCACACCCTCGGCGTTTCTATCCAGGTTGTTCGGGGAGGGTCTGCAATTTTGGCATAACGTTTGGCATCAGATAACCCTGAACATTATACGCAGTAATGACTTACCATATTAGTAACATTACACAAGATAGAGAATTCACTATATGTTAATAACGAATTTCTCAGTCTTAACTAGTATGTACCACATTAGAACATAAACGGGCTACTTAAATGCAGAATAATGGTCAAAAATATCAGCCCACCAGTATGATATGCCATACCAACCAGTCAGAAAGGACGCTGGCCCTAACGATCCAGGTCCCCACCACCGTGCGCCAGCTCTAACCAGAAGTTATATGTCACCAACACAACGTGACACAAAACACTTCGATATGAAGATCCCAGCGTTTTCGATTTGGAACACGGATAGCAAAGTGGTGGCCCGTGGGCTGGAATCTGCCTCCAGATGTCTCACGTGGCCTGAACCATATTCTAGAGTTTGTAGAATGAATATTTTAAAAATTGAGACTCCAGGAGGTGCCTGGGTGGCTCAGTCAGTTGAGCGTCCAACTTCGGCTCGGGTCATGATCTCACGGTTCGTGGGTTCGAGCCCCGCATCGGGCTCTGTGCTGACAGCTCAGGGCCTGGAGCCTGCTTCAGAGTCTGTGTCTCCCTCTCTCTCTGCGCCTCCCCTGCTCATGCTCTGTCTCTCTCTCTCTCCTTCAAAAAAATAAATAAAAACATTAAAAAATTTTTTAAGAAAAAAAAATGAGACTCCAGGTTTCTAAATGCTTAACCTGTAAAAAGCGGGACTGTTCTGGGCTCCTTTCGCTGGGACGCAGGCTCTGTCACCAAGCTGGCCACTCACTGAAGGACCTCCAGGTTAGCTTGGCGATTTACAGTGGACTTGCTGAGTGAGCTTCAATCACTGAAATGTGCGTTCCAGGAAGTCCACATGTACGTTTACGGGAAGGTCACCCTGGAGCTGTATTCCAGGGCAACGGAGCCCTCCCTCAGGTGGCTACACTCTGATTTCCCTGTATTATCAATCCTAATAGCACATTTCAATTTTGACTAATTAGCCACTCCCCTGAATAGCACACAACAAATCCGTCCTTTGAAAACTAGCCACTGAGGCCAAATTTCCTTTTCTTCATCATTCTTTTCCTTCCCCAATCTGTCTCTCTCCGAAATCTCTGATATGATGACTCATCTTTTCTGAATATCTTCTACCAGGGAGTTCAGATTAATTTATATAATAATCCTTCCTGTGGAACAACCAGGTAAATTGGTGACCAGGGCACCCAGCCAGACGGGCACCATCTCCCCTTCTGCAGAGGGCCGCCCCCCCCCCCCCCCCCCCACTTCCTCTACTCCCATCCCCCCCACCCCTACCCCCCACCCCACTGCCTCTACTCCCATCCCCCACAACCACTCTACCTCCACCCCTTCTACTCCCATCCCCCAACCCCTACCACCAACTCCACCTCTACTCTCAACCCTCCCATTCCCCATCTCCTCGACTCCCATACCCCCACCCCTACCCCCATCCTACCTCCTCTACTCCCATCCCCCACCCCTACCCCCCACCTCACCTCCTCTACTCTCATCCCTCCACCCCTACCCCCACCCCCACCTCCTCCACTCCTATCCCCCCATACCCACACACCCCCCATCCCAGAATCTGCTCAATTCTTGGCTCTCTCCTTCTAGGCTCCCTTTGAGCTCTGGGGGACTCACGCCACTCCCTGGCACATTTGGCCCTTGCAGACTTTGCCCTTTCTGCCCTCATATCTTCCTTGACCTCAGTCTTGGCCTGCTGAGCAAGTTAAAGTTCACCCTCACTTAACCCAGAGATTTTATTTTCTTGAGATTTCTCAACATCCATTTGGTTTCATTTCCCCCTTCGTTCCCGTATCATCTTCTCAAACTGTTAGCACTCACTCTCTCTTCATAATAATCTCCTTTTGCAAACTTGAATCATCATCACTAACTTCCTTTATCAACACAATAACCCATCCTAACACTGCATTCGATGGAAATTTTTTAAATTCCTTCGTGCTTACCTCTGCCTTTTTTTTTCTTTTAAAACTATCACACATAGACTTCTAGCTTTCTCGTTTCCAGCCCCCTCCACTGAGATGTACATACATTAACTAAGTTTAAGTAATATTTTTCTCCTAATGATTCAGAAGATCTTAAAAATAAGCTTCAGGAGCCATTTATAGACATGGTAGCTGGATGTAAATGAAGGTACACTGAAGAGGAAGCATTATATTTTATGGAAAAGGTAAAGTGCTTTCCAGTGAGACACCGCCCAGGCTGGTGGGAGTTTTATATTCCCCCCACCTTCTCTCTGACCCTATTTCATACTTAGCTTCTGGGTTTTGACAAGATCTAATATTTGTCAACAGTCTGAAAGTCCTACACTTCACACAATCCCCTGGAGTCCCTCAAGGAGCTGTGTGAAGCCACTCTGTAGATTCTTCCTTCGTGCGTGATCTCATTTCACTCGTGGATTCCTTTACCCATCCGATGTGCACCTACAAAGCACTCGCACTGGCTTCAAAGTCTTTAAAAAAAAAAAAAAGTGTTCCTCCCAACGGATGTCTGTTTTCTGCACATAGTAAATGTTCAACAAATACCTCTGACTGGTATCATAACTGACGTCTCACAGCCATTTCCTCTTCTTTATTTTCCAATGCAATGTCTGGAATTTAAGTGAGCTGCATTTCTTACTGTAGGAAGGTTGTCCGAGCATAGAACGGGATTGCAACTCAAGGAAACCTGTTGTTCCCAGACAGAACTCTCGACACTATCACATTCTCAATCTGTCTGCCTATCTACCGTTGGAATGCTGGTTACATCCGCTGTGTTATCGCCTTCAGCAGCTCAGAGACATCCCGATTTTCTTTTTTCTCATTTTTTCCAAACCAAAACTCATGTCTTGTCCTGTAAAATGCCTTCCGTTAATCCAAGGCTTTGCTGACACCCGCTTCTTCCCCCACGCATCCCCCTTCTGCCCGCCATCCCTCTTGGGGACAGCTTCAACTCTCTCTTTAAGCAAAGATCTTTGAACTCACATATTCTTGTATTACTTTTTGCAATCATGTACTGCAAATATGTCATCATCTGGCTTCAATGATGATAACATTCCAATAAAATGTTCCCAAGTCTTAAAACCATAAATTACTTAATAAAATAGCTACAGACAGAATGCTGGTGTTCCTCCACAATTCACAGGTTGAAATCCCACCCTAAACCCAGTGTGATGGTAGCAGGAGTGGGCCCTTTGGAGGCCACCAGGTGCAGCCCTCACGAGTGGGACTGGCGCCCTCACAAAGGAGACCCCGCAGAGGCCCTCGCCCCCTGCCACACGGCAGGAAGATGGGCATCTGCGCACCAGGTGGCGGGCTCTCACCGGACGTGGAACCCGCTGGCACCTTGATCTTGGGACTCCCAGCCTCAGAACTGTAAGAATTACACGTCCGTTGTCCACAAGCCCCCCAGTCTGGAGCATTTTTGTTACAACAGCCTGAACTAAGGCAACGTTCAAGTAGCCAACATTTTCTACACCAAGAAAGGGAACCTGTCATTCACCAAGACATACATCACTCCTTCTCCCCCTCAGATGGTAATTTGGGTTTCTACATTCCACGTCACTCTATTTCCCTTTTGCACTGCATCCAGGATTACTTCATTCTCCTCCATTTTTACTTTGCTTTTCCTCTGCTACCACTCAGCCTGGCGCGGCCACAGCGTCCCTTTGGCGGGTGTGTTCCGTCCGTGCCCCTGCGGCTGGGGCCTGACCGCCTGCTGTCTGTGCCATCTTAGACCAGGATGCAATGCAACATCATTGAAATAACTCATGTCTCTGGGTGGCTCCCGGAGTGTGCACACTACATAGTGTCATTCATGAAGTTCCACATGCCCAACTCCTTTAAGCTACTCTCTCTGGGGTTCCGAGGGCCACATCCACGCCTATGGGTTTCCAGAGGGAACCAAAACGTGCCAAGTTCTTACTGTGTACATCCTCGCTTGCCGGGGGAAATTTCCCAGCACCAAAACCCGGCCACTCAGAAGTGTTTCGCAGGATTTCCTTCTTCAGTTTGCCCCACCAAGACTTCACATATTGAACTTTGCTGTTGCCGTTTAAGTCTCTAACCATTCCAGACCGTGCTCTCATCCACAACCATTAACCTCCTCTGCATGATTCATCGATGAAAATCTTATTCATCTCTCGCCTGTCTTCTGCGGGCTGTCATCGAAAAGGCCATATTGGGGCGCCTGGGTGGCACAGTCGGTTAAGCGTCCGACTTCAGCTCAGGTCATGATCTTGCGGTCCGTGAGTTCGAGCCCCGCGTCGGGCTCTGAGCTGATGGCTCAGAGCCTGGAGCCTGCTTCCGATTCTGTGTCTCCCTCTCTCTCTGCCCCTCCCCCATTCATGCTCTGTCTCTCTCTGTCTCAAAAATAAATAAAAAACATTAAAAAAAATTCTTTAAAAAAGGCCATACTGCCCTCGCTGGCTGTGCTCACTGTCCTGCCTCAGCTCGGCCGTCACCTGCCAGGTGCCCCCAAAGAGCTCCCCCCTTGCACCTGCTTCAGCAATGCTAGCATCCGCACTTCCCTTTGGGTCTTCCTTTCTGATACCCCTTTCCTTTATTCCTCTTCTTTATTAACATTTTGTTTCTAGTGGCAATGTCTCCTTTTTAATTTGGAGCCCCTTTTTATTTACGAATCCATCCCAAAATTATAACATCTGCCAAGTCGAATAAAGAGCTTTGTGTTTCTCCAAGCGAGACCTTAAAAGAACTGAAATACTGCGTGTTAATGCGTTCAGCGAAAACAGAAGGCGACTGGCCATTCTGATTTTTCTATGTGTTTACCCCGTGTCGTCCTATGCAACACATACAACCTTTCGGAGACGACAAACACGCTCGCACTTGACGCCCTCTACCCAGCAACGGTCAACGACAACTTCATATAAAGGTCAAAAGTGAAAAGCCTTTAGGAGCTCCCTCCAAATCTTAAAATAAAAGTCACATTCCAAACTTCATAATTCTCACGAATACATCACAAAGTCACCATTATGCTATTGAAAACGAAAACAATTGCGTGCTTGTATGACGGGGGAAAATATTCTAAAAATGAATTATATAGTAAAACCAGGAATCTTCAAGTCCCTGCTCACAAATCATGAGTTTGCTTTGGCCTAATTATCTTACGTGGCATGGTGTTCACACATCACACCTCTGCAGACAGAAGCCAGCCCCGCGTCAGGCTCTGTGCCGACAGCTCGGGGCCTGGAACCTGCTTTGGGTTCTGTGTCTCCCTCTGCCTCTGCCCCTCCGCTGCTCGCACTCCGCCTCTCTCTCTCTCTCTCTCTCTCTCTATCAAAAATAAACATTAAAAAAAATTTTTTTAAAGACTTAAAGCCTTTCTCATATTCTTGGTCAAACACTCTTTATGAAATACACGTGAGTACCAGACGGAAGGTGTGTCTGGCATTGTGTGTCTCTGTTCACACGTGTGTGTGTGCCCAATACGTGCAACTACTCAGGGGGCCATATTACCCCTTGTGTGCTTCGAGAGTTACCCAATTCTTTGGGATCAGTGAAAGAGAGAAGCTTCTTCTCCCACCCAACCATGTGTTCCATTTTCCCCGCTATCTGGTCCTAAAAACAATCGTACGGCTCCAAGCTTTCTCAGTAAACAAAACATCTTCTGGCCAGGGGCCCCAACATCTTTGACACCATCCATGGGTTTGTGTAGCCACCAGACACGGAAGACACTCCCTCCAACTTTCTTCTCTGGGGAGAACAGCTGTAAGAGCATTGTTACGTGGTGACAAGACTTTAGAAAGGGTTATCCCCATCTCCCACAGCTGGAATTACTGTTTTTCAAAACAAAACGTGAGAAACAACAATACTGACCAATTTTCAACATTCCAAAAAGTACTCTGTGCTCCTTGAAGCACATTTTATGACATGATTTCAAACTATTTTATTAGCATCTTTAGCCCCTTGAGAATGGCCACGGGAAAAAGCAGAGCCATCGGCTGAAAACAACCAGCTGCAAAGAAGTGCCAGCACGGGATGAAGTATTTACCCCTGCGGCAACACGGAGGGCACAGCGTCAAACACAAAGCAGGACGCCTGCATCTCTAACGTGTGGGTTCAGAGAACTCCGTTTTATCAAAAGTCTGTAAGTTAAGTAGTCACGGAGACTAGAAGTTAAGGTTGGGTAAAGCCAGGGGCGCCTGCCGAGGCTCAGTCGGTTGACCATCCGACTTCAGCTCAGGTCACGATCTCATGGTTCGTGGGTTCAAGCCCCACGTCGGGCTCTATGCTGAGTGTGGAGCCTGCCTGAGATTCCCTGTCTCTGTCTCTGTCTCTGTCTCCATCTCTCTCTCTCTCTCTCTCTCTGTCTGACCCTTCCCTGCCCACACTGTCTCTATATTAAAATTTAAAAAAGCAGCCACCAGGGGTGCCTGGGTGTCTCAGTCAATTGAGCCTCCCACTTCGCCTCAAGTCATGATCTCATGGTTCGTGGGTTCAAGCCCCACGTCGGGCTCTGTGCTGACAGCTAGAGCCTGGAGCCTGCTTCGGATTCTGTGTCTCCCTCTTTCTCTGCCCTTTCCCCACTCATGTTCTGTCTCCCTCTCAAAAAAACAAATAAATAAACACTAAAAAAATTTTTTTTCGAAGTTTGGGTAAAGCCAAATCAGAGTGCCCTCCGTCAGAGAACATGCTACCTACAAAACCTCTCCTTTCTGGAACATTTTAGTCACTCTCGGACCAAGATTTTCTGGAAACTAAGGGTCTTATTTCTTGAGTTAAAGCCATTTCCCAATCTGTCAGCAAAGTCATACCCCCCTCGCATGCTGATAAATGTCTCCAACCCTCCGCTACCGTCGCGGGTCCAACAGCCCGTCAGCATGGCCCGGTACTCTAGAGAGAACACACTCAGGCACCGTCACTTTGCAACGTCCACCGGGGACCCTACGCTGTGCGCCTGAGTCCCCCCAGTGCTGTCTTCGGCCCTCCTTCCGGGCCTTCCCTGCCGTCCTGTCCACATCGTTCTGCCCCCTGTCCGGTGCAGATCCATCACATTTTCGCCACGGCACACACGCTGCTTTCGAGAGTCAGCTCCTAGCGGACACGGGTGTCACTGGGAAGAGCTGCGAGGCCCTGCCCAAGATCGTCGAGCGAGCAGGCGGCTGAGGCTCTGGTGTGGGTCCCACCGCCCGGGCGAGGCTCAGCAAGCGCCCAGACTGCCACAGGGGTCACACGGTGACAGCGGCTCCTGGGCGGAACGTGCCAAAAGCAAAACACGTTGTGTCTACTGATGTGGGGGCCACCGTGCTGCCTCCCTGAGGCCACGGCTTCGTGTCCAAGTATTCACAGCCTCCTGCTGAAGACTCACTCTGGGAGGGCAACCCCTGTGTGGATCCCACCAGGGTGGGATTTCTGCGATGGAGCCTTGTCCCATTTTCCCTAAAAACCATGACAGTGGCCATCTCCAGTCTTCCTGCACCTCTCCATGTTTCAAACCCCAGAGCCCAGAGGCAGAGGCCCTGACCACCTCCGGTGGCCCCAGGGCCCGGGTGGTCACTGACCTCCAGACGTAAAGGTGCGGCTTAATGTAAGGAGTTAAATGGTATCTTTCCCTCTCTTTACTTTGTGGTTCAACTTTATCTATCTATTGTTTTCCATCTGAAAGACATTCTTCTTTGAGGCGCCGGGGTGGCTCAGTCGGTTGAGTGTCGGACTTTGGCTCAGGTCATGATCTCACAGATCATGGGTTTGAGCCCTGCGTCCAGTTCTGTGCTGACAGCTCAGAGCCTGGAGCCTGCTTCCGATTCTGTGTCTCCCTCTCTCTCTCTCTGCCCCTTCCCTGCTCACGCTCTGTCTCTCTCTCTCTCAAAATAAATAAACATTAAAAAAATTTGTTTTAATTAAGAAAGAAAGAAAGAAAGAAAGACAGACATTCTTCTAAGAAACACAGAAGCTGAGGGTAGTTACAGGATTCTTCCCAAGACCAAGCAAAAGAATATGTTCAGAAAAGAGAAGTCATCAAACCAGAGATTTGGAGGACAGATTGGAGAAAACAAAGAACCATGTAGAGCAGCAAATTTTATGTCAGCAGCTAGCTTTTAAATCATAGATTTGGTCTTTTGATATTTAATAGAAATAGCTAATTAGCCAAAAGTGAAATATGTTTATGCTGATAATACGGGAAGAAGAGAATGTGTACTAAGCCCAGGGCGTGAAACAAAGCATTCAGAGCCAGCAGGGAAAATGCAAAGGGAAAGGCCAGGGTGTCTGGGCCCCCACCCCCTCCGCACGTGCACATAGGTACACAACTGCACACATGTACATGTGCACACACACACAAACTGCCCTTAAGATGTCCTGCCCTCCAGGAGCCCACCAGATGGCACAACGCACGTGTCCCAGGACGGACGCTGAGCACTGAGCCAGGACACGGGCTGGGCCGCTTGGACAGCAGCACTGGGTGGCATTTGTGGGGAACGTGTTCCCTTTCCTGGCCCAAAGGCCCCAGACCCTGCAGTTGGCTAACCAAGTCTCAGGCTGGCAGGGGAGTGAGTTGTGGGAGAACAGCACCCAGGAGGCTGTGATGGTTGCAGGCCGACAGCCTTCAGCGGGGACACTGGCAGCCACGGGGTAGAGACCGACCACTACAGAGAGGGGCCCCCACCTGTGGCAACCCCCACAAAGCACAGAGCCCGCTCAGAGGCCCAGAGGCATACAGGGGGCCCCATCCAGCCTGCGGTGCTGACTCAACCCAGTGGAAAGCTTTTTCTCACTCTTGGGCCTGGGTTGCCCTTCAACACACAGAGAGAGTTCTGGACACACCTTCTTCCCGACCGCCCTATCCCACCCCCACATGAGCACGGAGACGGCTCTCAACAAAGGGAGAGGGGTGCGGGGGGCCAGAGTGAATCACCACCCAAGCCTGTGGCTGTCCCTGGGGGTGGGGTACACACAGCTCCAGACTGAAACCCAGACACAGAGTGCTCGCTGCCTGGTAGAAACTTCTGGAAAGGGGCTGCTGAATTTCACCAATGGCCCCCTTAGAGCTTCTCTCTTCAGTGTCTCCAATTTATTTTTTTTTAAGTTTATTTATTTGAGGGGGGAGGGGCAGAGAGAGACTCCCAAGCCGGCTCCACACCATCATCACAGAGCCCGATGTGGGGCTCAATCCCATGAACCATGAGATCACAACCTGAGCCAAAACCAGGAGTTGGGGAGACGACCGGCATTCCGGTATTGAGAAACCCAAAGCCACAGCCCTGCCCCTAACATCTGACATATGTGCTTGAACTACCTAAGTTATGACCCAACCCAAATCGACAAGTATAACCTGAAAGCTGTAAGGATCTGCTAGTCTAGCCTCTTGGAAAGTCAGGGTGATACCCTAATCTTAGCCTCTGACCCCTTACAGAACACGAAAATCTAATTCACACTCCTCAGCAGTGTAGAAGTGGAAGCCCGTGTCTTCCCTCAATTTGTGTCTAAAAAAACACGGGAGGGACACCGTATGAATGAGCTTTCCTAACCACGCCTGGCGGTACTGATCACATTCAGTGGATGGGGTTTGCGGTTCAGACAAACCAAAAATAACCCCCCTAGCTGTCTCCTCTCCATAAAAGGCCTTTTCGGTGAACAGAAGTATGGCGCTGTCCTCCTCTTGACATGAACAAGAGTGCTCTGCCTGGTTCTTTGGGGGTCTACATTGCACTCACCCCATCAGGCCAGTAAGGCAGATGCCAACGAACGCGACCATTCCCTGAACGTCAGAGAAAAATGACCCCGGGACTGAACCTCACTCATTCTGCCCACTTCTCCTAGTGCGTTTTGTAGCTGTGACCACCGAACACGGTGGCCAGGAGACAGACAGCCACACTGCCCTGTCCAGGAGAAAGGCTATGGCAGCAGCATCCCCCACAGCCCAGAGATGGCCCTGAGTGCCAAGCAGGCCAGGAGGACCAGCGCACGGCCACCTGCCAGGGGGCAGGGCCAGGAAAGAGCGCATCTGAGCGGCGCCGCGTCTTGTCACGTTGAGAACGTAAGAACAGTTCAACTTTCTGGCATGAGTTATTTTCCAAATTCAAGACTACGGCGTGAGCCAGAATCAGTTCCCTTGAAATGCTGCAGCCAAAAGGCACAGGTTTCGGAACGACAACGTGAATTGTGAAGACACAGATGCACCGGGAAGGAAGAAGACCAGCAGGAGGCCTCGCACGTGCCCACAGAACCCCACGCGTGTGCCTCGTCACCCAGCAGCTGCCGATCACTGGGGCTGCCTCGGAGTACCGAGCTCCGGCCTGGCCGCGCGCATGAGGCCGTACAGGCAGGGGCCTAGGGCCCGGGGAGCACGGCCAGCGTGAGGGCCACGTGACAGAGGAAAAACCACTGCTGAGGCCACTGGGGACACGGATCCATCCACTGACATGGCCAGTGACGCTGCTGCTGCTGCTACTACTGTGGCCAGCGCCACTGCCAATACTGAGGCTGCAGCTGGTAACAGTAATACTGCTCTTACCAATACCACTGCTAATACTACTCCTGCTCAGGCACCTACTAATACTGCTGCTGGTAGTAATAATGCTGCCGATACTGTTACTACTATTCCTAATGCTGCTGCTGATACTTCTGCTACTACTAGGAAGATACCTACTAACACCACTGCTCCTGCTACTACTACCACCACAGGTAATGATGCTGCTACTACTGCTACTAATACCTCTAGTAATACCAGTGATAATGCTACTGCCATCGCTAATGTATCTGATGATACTACTGCTGATACTGTTACTACCATTCCTAAGGCTGCTGCTAATGCTACTACTAATAATAATATTTCTACTAACACCGCTGCTAATGCTACTACTACTACCATGGGTAATGCTGCTACTGATACTAACACTGCTGCACCTGTCGCTGCTACGGACACTACGGATAATGTTAGTAATGCTGCCACTAATACCAATACCTCTAGTAATACTGGTGCTAGTGCTACTGCTACTATTAATGTATCTACCAATAATAATGCCAATACTGTCTCTCTGTTACTACTATTACCGATGCTACCACTAATGCTACTACCGTTAATGCTACTACCGCTGCTACTAATACCTCTACTAACACCACTACTAACGCTGCTACTACTGCTACTAATACCTCTACTAACACCACTGCTAATGCTACTGCTACTACTATATGTAATGCTATTATTACTACTACCACTGCTGCTGCTGTTGCTGCTGCGAATACTACCAATAATGTTAGTAATACTGCTGCTAATGCTACTGATAACACGTCTGGTGATACTAGTGCTAACGCTACTGCTACTACTAATGTATCTAATAATAATACTGCCAAAACTGTTACTCTGTTACTACTATTCCTGATGCTGCTGCTAATGCTACTACCACTGCTACTAATACCTCTACTAACACCACTGCTACTGCTACTACTACCACCGCAGGTAATGCTGCTGCTACTAATAATAATAATACCTCTAGTAATACCAGTGATGATGCTACTGCCATCACTAATGTATCTGATGATAGTACTGCTGATACTGTTACTACCATTCCTAAAACTGCTGCTAATGCTACTACTACTTATAATAATATTTCTACTAACACCGCTGCTAATGCTACTACTACCACCACGGGTAACACTGCTACTGATACTAACACTGCTGCACCTGTCGCTGCTACTGATACTACGAATAATGTTGGTAATGCTGCCACTAACACTAATACCAATACCTCTAGTAATACTAGTGCTAATGCTACTGTTACTACTAACGTATCTACCAATAATACTGCCGATGCTGTCGCTCTGTTACTACTATTACCGATGCTGCGCTAAAGCTACTACCGCTGCTACTAATACCTCTACTAACACTGCTGCTGCTACCACGGGTAATGCTGTTATTACCACAGCCGCTGCTGCTGCTGTTGCTGCTGCGAATACTACCGATAATGTCCGTAATGCTGCCGCTGACGTTACCGATCACACGTCTGGCGACACTGGTGCTGATGCCACCGCACTGCCGACGCGGCTGCTGAACCTACTACTCCTGACGCACCTCCCGAAGCCGCTGCTGACGCCACCACCACTCAGACAACCGTGAATACCACCGATACTGCTGCTAACGCGACCGCTGAAGCTACCACTACCGACACGTCCACGATACGACGGCTAGTACCGTCGCTAAGGATACCGTGGATACTCAGGCTGCAAACGCTACCGCTGATACTATTAACTCCACTAGGGTGACAGCTACTGCTGAAGCTACCGACCCTGCTGCGACTACCACCACCACCGACACATCGACTGATCCCGTTGCTGACGCCACTGCCGCTAATACCGCCAACGCTGCTGCCACTGAAACAGCCCCCGCTGACACCGCAAAAGGTGTCGCCGCTGGTCCCACCGCTAACACCATCAGCCACAACAGCGCGCCGGGTGAAGCCGCCGTTCAAGGGTCACATCCTCCGTCCAACGCCTCGTCCCACAGCCTCCGCCACCGGGACCCTCGACTCTCACAGCACACGGGACGAGGTGCCAACACGGACCCCCAGGACGGGTGAGAAACGAGCTTAGAGAGGCTCCGAGAGGACGGAAGGCCCGAATACAGGAAGGACCCGGCGAGAGACACTCACAGAGCCGGGAGGTTACAAAGCCGAGAAGGACACCGGGTTCTTTGGGACTCAAAGCCCCGGCCGCGCACGCAGGGCAAGGTGACCTCACTCTGGACGAGGGACCGGAGCTCGGGGCCAAGAACCGTCTGGTTCGTTCTCGGGAGGGCGTCGGGACACCCGGCAGCTCCCAGGGGGCGGGCGGGCGCGGCGATCTCAGAAGGCACAGGCCAAAGCGGCTGCCCTGGAATAGCCGACCTCCGATGGCCGGGCCGGACGAGGGCTCGTGCAGGCGGGGCTGCAGCACTGGGGACAGGGCCGGCAAGCCTCGGGAAGCTCAGGGCTGGGGAGGCGGGGGGGGGGGGGAGGCAGCGGTGGGTCATTCCAGGACACCCGTCCTGAGCGAGGCGGGGAAGGAGAAACAGCTGCAGAGAGAAAGAGGCTGTGGCCGGAGAAAAGCAGGTCACGGCCAGCCGGGGATGCCCAGCAGACGCCTGAACAGGGATGGGAGGGGCTCAGGTGCCCGAGAGCACCAGACAGGCAGCCTGGGGACCCCACTCTGCTCCCGAGCCCCGGAGGCCCCTCCGTGTGGCAGGGCGAGCACAGGGCAGGCCACAGAGAACTAGGTACTGGGCGGGGGGGAGACTAGGTACTGGAGTCCAGCCTGGACCGCGGCGGCACCAACACCCTCTCAGACGTCCACTTCTTCCAGGTCTGCGCAGTAACGGGCGGGCGCGTGCGTCTTCCTGGGTCGCAGGCCATCGGACCTCTGACCTGCACTCAGTCACAGACAAGCTCCATGGAATCTGTTTCTGGGAAGAATTCCACTTTGCACTCTACAACGCGAGTTCAAAGCCCTCCTTCAAAATGAGCTTGGAACCAACACAAAACTGCAGAAAATTCAGGAGCGGCACTCGGAGGGATCGAAGCCGAGGGCGAGGAGGGTGTGACGACGCACTCCACACTCCGCGTCTTTCTCCCCGGGAGGCCACCCACCTAGGGAGAGGCGAGCAGGACCGCCGGCACCCCCGAGGCACACGTCAGGGTCACGAGGCCAAGGAATGGGCCGATGGACAAAAAGAGGTGTTCTTTTTCCTACCGAATGTCTAGGGGCAAGAATACCCTCCCCAGTTCCTGTCCCACCTTTTGACAAAAACAACAGAATGCCTTTAGGATGCTGCCACACCCCAACCGCAGCACGTGGTCCCCACCCCGGGGCCCCAGGCCAGCCATGGTGGCTACCTGAACTGTCCCACGCAGCTGCACAACTCAGTACTCCCCCCCACCGCATGTGTGCCAAGGACCCAGTGCCACGGGTGTCCGTGTGACACTCCCACAGCCAGGGCTGGGGCCTCCACGGTGAACGTGGATCGAAGCGTCACACGTTTACAACCGGGGCTCTTGTGCTCGCTGAACTTTTCTGCAGAGACCGGGTGGCTGGAAGCCGTGAACCGTCACCTGTGCGGGCAGCCCGTCCTGCGGTGACACGCAGAATGAAGTCAGCGTGTCCTCGGGCCTTGCCCAGCGGTGGCTGGCGGGAGCTCAAGGCCGCACCGTGGAAAATCAGACACACTTCCACAACCGGGGGCTTCCGCACCATTCCCAAGCAGGAAGCACATGTGGCACGCCACCCAGCTGCTTCCAAGGGAAAGGCCTCCTGCAAGGCCCTGAGGTAGGAGCCCCGCACCTGCCAGCCACCAGGCACAAAGGACTTCCAGAGCAGGGGGCGGGGGGGAGCTGTGGGAATGCGGGAAGCCCGCCTGGAGCCCGCAAGCGTTGGGATGCCTGGAGCTCGCTTTGAGTCTGGGGGCCAAGTAGGAGAATCTGTCTAAAGAGAGGCCTGTCGTCACTTCTGGAAAGAATGCACGGGTGCAGAGATAAGAATTTCATCTCTTGCAACCACACTCTGTTCGAGGATGATCCAACCGTGGGGAGAGCAGCTGACAGAACTGGTCCCACCTGACTGTGTCGATGTTTATCATGCACTCTGTGTACTGCCTTTGCACAGACATTTAAAAGTCACTCAAGTGGGAGTTCGTTTAATGTGGTTTGAAAGAAACTGATGATGGTCTCGAGTCCATAACTGCACGGAGAATACGCACAGCCCCCTTCAGGGCCAAATACTAATGCCTCCGGCTCCTTCTGTGTGGAAAGTTCCAGCAGCAAAGGAGCAGGGGTACACACGATGCCACAGGCCGTCCCTCACAGGACAGACTCATCGCAGTGACCTCCTCTTCCCGAATGTTGTGGTGGACAGTCTGCCCTGCCTGTGGACAGACCTCGGACGCCAGGGTGGAGACTGTTAACGCTCCGCGTCCACACCCTCGTGGAAGACGAGCAGGCCGGTCTTACAGCCCCTGGGAGGTAGTGAGAGAGGGTCTGGTCTTGACCGTGTGGGAAGGGGAGAGGAGCCGTTGGACATCTGCAGCCGCTCGCTCGGAGGCAACGGGGTATTCTTCTAGGCAGAGGAGTCTTGCGTCACTTTCGGTAAGCTTACAGGGTGCTGGACAGGCTTGGGCACCCTTTGTCCTCTTACTTAAAGCCTGGTTGGAGGCCTTTTAGAGTGTGTTCTTTCAGGGCCACCTGGGGGGCTCAGGTGGCTAAGTGTCGGACTTCAGCTCAGGTCATGATCTCAGGGGTTTCATGGGTTCAGGCCCACGTCAGGCTCTGTGCACTGACCACGCAGAGCCTGATTAGGATCCTCTCTCTCTCTCTTTCTCTCTGCCCCTGCCCTGCTCACCCTCTCTCTCCCTCAAAATGAAGAAATAATTTTTTAAAAAACATGTATTCTTTCAGCCATGCAATACGTGGGAACACGCTGGGAGCTAAAATGCCCCATCGAACGAGCTTTGCATTTCTGGTTTCCAGGCTCCCCAGAGGGAAGCCAATCCGTGTAGCGTTAGTTTTATCATGAAAATGTCACTGTGCTGTTTAAATTTTATGTCCAAGACTTAATTTCTTTTACGATTTACCCTCTTAATCAGTACATCTAATGACCCACAACATGTTTATATTACACCAGACTTGTCCTTAAAAGGCAACATAGCCCATAACATTCCTTTTACAGGCTCCCTCGGCTTCTGAGATCCTTTGTTCTCCGACTGCAACTCGCTCCCAGCTGCCACCTGACCGACCCCCGGACAGGACAGGACAGGACAGCGGTCGTGGTGGCACCGCTGACCTCCTTCTGCAAGGAATGCGCTGTCCTGGCATCACCTGCAGCTCACTAACTCCACCCAGCCCACCCCCCCGCATCCCACTGTTTCTGACATCACCCTCATTCATTCTGCCCATGACCTTGGGCTCTTGGCCAGTCTCCACCAGGGCCAGTCAGTGAGCAGGGGAGGGGTCACCGGGCAGCGGCGGAACCTGAGAGTAAGTGAGTGTGCCCAGGATCAGGTGTCCACACTCTCAGACAAACACAGAAGTGGGCAAATCGGGGGCAGGAGGGGCTGTGGGGACCTAGGACAAGTACACAGAGTAGCAAACACCCCACGTGCCTTTCTCCCCAGGACAATGGCCAACACCTACCTGACCTAGAACCCTGACAGCCTCCCCTCCCCACCTTAAAACTGTGTCTCTAAACCCCTGCCTGCACATTCTGCCACCAGGAGGAGCGTCGCTGACTCCCAAGTCACTCGGGGACTTAGAATCACTCGTCTCTGGGCGCCTGGGTGGTTCAGCTGGTTAAGCAGCCGACTCCTAGTTTTGGCTCAGGTCATGATCTCAACGTTCGTGAGTTCGAGCCCCATATCGGGCTCTGTGCTGACAGTGTGGGGCCTGCTTGGGATTCTCTCTCCCTCTCTGCCTCTACCCCCACCTCCAAATACATAAACTTTAAAAAAAAAAAAAACTAAAAAAGAAAAGAATCACTGGTCTCTGACCATCTTTTACAGTGCACCCCAAATTCTTCGTGACTTTTGACTCTATGTTTTCATGGCTTCTGAGCACCAAAGAATGTGCTTTCCTCTTCAAGATTGGGTGGAAAGCTCTCAGCATTGAATCTCAAAATCAGGCTCCCATATAACTAATCTTCCAGATCAGGACACTGCTGGGGGTGAATGGGAGCTCTATTAATAATTAACAACCATGCCAGGGTCACCGGCGTGGACTGGGCTGGCCCTCTGCACACCTGCTTCTGTGCCTTACATGGCGGACAAACAGTACAGGGCACGGGCCTTGGAGTGTAACAGCCTTGCACAAACGTGCAGTCCTTCGCCACAGCATGAAGCCACAGCATGGCTTCGTAAGGACACGCTCCATCGTGTTTTCTTAGAAACGCTTCCCCTGTGGGTCAGACGGCCTCTTCTGTGGCCCCCTCACTTTCCCCTTACATCAAGGCTCTGAACTGGGTTCTTGAAGTCATCGCCCAGTTCCACCATCTGCAGACAAACAAATTCTAGGTTCACCTCCAAGATTTCAGCTTCTCTAGCACAGCCTTGACAATCAAGAGAGCCTGGCTTGGTGTTAAGTCCTGTGCAGCAATGGGCACATACCATGCGAGGTATGGCAGGAAAACTGAGGGGCTGAAACGCAGGGGAGTGTTGGATGTTTACACCCAAAGAAATCAGTGGTTCCAGGAAAATGAGATGTGTGCCAAACATCTGATGGAGACAATGAGATCATATGTGCCAAAAATGTCCTCCTTCAGCAGGCTCTCCTGTCACCCTCACAAGTGCCTACATCCTGCCTCCTTCTAAGAGCCAACTCTTTGGGGGATGGTCAAACCTAGCTCTGTTCTGCCAAATTCAAGGGCTTTTTCCATAAGGAAACTTGTGCAATGGATCTTACTATAAAAATCAGCTACCAGGGCACCTGGGGGGCTCAGTCAATTGGGCATCCGACTCTTGATTTTGGCTCAGATCATGCTCCCAGGGTCGTGGGATCGAGCCCCGCGTTGGGCTCCATGCTGAGTGTGGACCCTGCTTGGGATTCTCTCTCCCTCTCTCTCTCTCTCTCTCTCTCTCTCCCCCTCTCACTCTCCCTCTCTCTCTCCCTCTGACCCTTCCCTGCCCATACTTTCTCTAAAATAAAATTTAAAAACTCAGCTACCAAAAACATGCCTTTAGACCTGTAATTTGTGGTTTGTATCTCTTCCGGAGTCTGATAAGGGCTCCAGGAACTGCCTCCTTCAAAATGCACCATGCACAGACTCATTAACGTACATATGATTCTGAGGGTTCATGGACACCCGCCCCCAACTGAAGAGAACACCCTGTGGTCTAGACCATTAGTTTTCACTTGTAAGTTGAATTTTTTTTTAAGTTTGATTATATTTTTTCCAGTTTTGAGAGGTCACTGACACACAACATTGTATAAGTTTGAGTCACACAATGTGCTCATCTGAAACACTACAAAATGGTCACTAGATGATTGTTTCTTGAATTTAATCTTTCCAGTGCCTCTAATTTGGGAGTGGGTATCCCAAACCACCTTTTACCCTTAATTTAACTAGAAAGAGAGAGAGGGACCAAAGGTCAGGAAGACCTGTGTGTGGTTCTCTCCATAGGGCTCCAAGCCCCCCGCTGTTACGGTCCCACCTGCCTGGCGCTGCTACAGGACAGAGACAGGAACTCCGTGGGGTTTCCGGTGGGTAAGCAGGTAGGATCAGCAGACCATCAAAGAGAGGTATCTCCACGTGGAGGGTTAGGAGAAATGCCAAGTATTCAGGGCCATTACCAGCATGGCGATCTCAGGTAGAAGCTAAGACAACACAACTCACATTCACAGGTAGACTCCGCAGTTATGAGAAGTTCCTGAGTGCTGTAACAAATCTCAGTACCCAGCTAGACCTCTTCCCCAGAACTGCTCTTAGAAATACGGTCACTTTCCATCCACTGGTGCTAAATGTTGGATTCCACTCAAAGTCGCCTTATACCGGGGCTTCATCCAGCTTGGGACACACACAGGAGGACCAACCGGATGGGCGGTGAGCCCAGGTCTGGTGATTTTCTGTTACACTCACCACCCAGGGCCACAGTGCACACCTATGCAGATTAGCAAAGTCCCCAATTTTGAAAACCTAAGACCAAAACTGCGTAAAGCTGTTTCATAGAAAGACATCTCTGCTTTGCACATACTCAGGCTACCACAGCCCATGGCTTGCACATGCATCATGGCTCAGAATCTGGGAAGAACAGAGAAAACACTACACAAGCCAGCGACCGCTGCATCTGCCTACGAAGCTATTAATATAAGAAACTCAATCTAATTATTTTGCTTTGCAAGGCAGAGCTTTCAAATTAATACCATATCCTCTCAAATTACACAGTGGCATATCACCCAGGACTAGAACAAGCTGAGTTAACATTTGGAGCTGTCCATCATCTGTCATTCTGGCTTGAGGTCAGAAGCAATTCCGCTCAGATATGGGAACTCAAACTCAGGCAGCATTTTTACATGGTGTTTGGACATAATGGAAACCGGCTGATCTTCCCACCTCTCTCCTCTCTGAGGTTTCATTTAAGAAGAGAATTGCCAACTCAGGGAATTAAGCTCATTAATGATCGGGTCTATAATAACTTCCCACTAAAAACGCTCTGCGACATCATACATTCCATCAGTGATTTTTACATTACAACTTTCCCCTGTATCAATAGCTCTTCCCAGTTGCAAGATGACATAGGATGTGTCCTACCAATTGCCTGGGACAGTTTCCCAACATCTTTTGCCAAGAACTTTGACCCATGTTTTCTTTCTTTAAGCCACTCGATATTTTTACAGAAACAGTCCCTGCGTTTCTGATTCATTATCCCTAACTCACACATTAGATTGGTTTTGCCCAGGAACCGTGGTAAAGGTCCCTACGGCACAATTTCAATTTTGCCCAATAGCATAATCCGCAAAAAAGGGCTCATTGCTAACTGTGACAAGAACCCCTCCAAGTTCAAGGACGTGTTAGGTAGAGAACATCGAGCCCTTCATTTCTCGGTGTTGGTGCACACGGTGGCAGCCTGTCCCATGGGGCTCGCCGTTGGGGGGTGGGATGGAGTGGGATGGGATGGAGTGGGGGTGGGATGGAGTGACCCCTGTCTTTTGGAACTAGAGGTCCTTCGGGGACGTCCCTGTTGATTACAAAATCATCCCTTCTTCTGTCTGTGTCCAACCTCTTCACACAGGATGCTGCCGACTTGGCCACATAGCAATTTTAAGGCAAAGGACAATATTCTTGCACCATTGCTGTTGTGACACATACCACTCTCATCAAAATGCCTGGAAGTCATGAACATTGTAGAAACACATTTGCTCTTTGAAGTCTCCATTCTTACATCTGGTATTTCCACATTTGCTGCCTTTGTCCTCCCTAAATCTGAAGCGTTCTCCCCTGGCTAGTTTTGCATAACTCCCAGGGCGAGAGGAGACCCAGGCTAACTCATTCCCTGCTCTAGAGATATTTTGAAATTCCTAATTTTTTTTATTTAATTTTTTTAAATGCTTATTCATTTTTGAGAGGGAGAGAGAGACAGAGCACGAGCAGGGAAGGGGCAGAGAGAGAGAGAGGGAGGGAGACACAGAATCCGAAGCAGGCTCCAGGCTCTGAGCTGTCAGCGCAGGGCCCAACGTGGGGCTCGAACCCACCAACTGTGAGGTATGACTCGAGTTAAAGTTGGACACTTAACTGACTGAGCCACCCAGGTGCCCCCCACCTACCTTCTAAATAAATGGAACAGCCCTGAAGGGTCTGTTAGAGATAATCTACAAAGTAGATAATACTTCCAATAAAGAGCTTTGGTCCTTATATTTACAGCTCTTTTGACAAAGTTGAGTTTCTGAGGCTGAGCCACTCCTAAAAGAGCAAAGAGGAGCATCTTTTAAAGTATTTTCTAGTTCAGTATGATGGAAGGCCCAAACTGTTTGTTTGTATTAATTCCACAAACAATCTTTGAGGGCAACAATTCTCATCTGTTCTGTTCCACAGCCCAGTACAATACTTACCGCGTGAATGAATGCATGAAGGAAGGACCAAAAATCATTAATTACATCAATGTATATAATACATTTAAGTCATGCGCACGTGTGTATATACAAACACGTAAACATATATGCGCATACGGAGGAACCAAAGGTACTTAATATACGAAAACCCTAACATCCTCCAAATGACCATTCTACTGTAAAATGTACAAGCAAGACTCATTTCCCGAAGGCCCGTACAGACCTCTGCAGAAAGGCTCTATCAAGATGTATGGGGCTCTCTCCGTCTTAGGCTTTTCAACGGATAAACATCCTCCATGTGTCAGCATGTTTGGATTTTCTTCATATGCTCTCCCAGTCTGTGGCGTCCTGACCCCGACCTTCTGTGAATTCTAAAACGGATCTCGGCAGCAGAGGGTTATGTGGCTGGAAGCCCCAGGTCTGGTGCCCCGCAGACACTGTCTCTCACAGAAACTCAGCCGTTCCTGCAGGATGAGGCCCGGTGATACATGTGATCTCCGCACCGGAGTGGGCCACCTCTTGGATCTGTCTCCACATCTGCACTCGAGCCGAAGCAGCTTGCTGAGCGCCACGACTGGCTGATTCCAGAGGAATTTATCACTAAAAGATAGGGTTGTTGTCTTCAGTGAGACCCATCAACTCTGGACTCAGCGGATGTGCTGGTGGAAAATTACCAGAGTCCCTGACACTTGAGGTGGAGTCTCAGACTCCCAGAGACCACATGCATCTGGGACGTGGAAGAGACAAAGCTCCGAGAACCCTTCATTTCTCAGGCTCAGGATAAGATGCCCTTTCTCATGTGAACAAGGTCAGGCAGAAAGTTCTGGAAAGCGGTTCCCACTTTTGCAGAATACTCTATTAAACCATGCTCTTTTCACACTAACCACGTGCAGGAAGAAACCCCCAGAAGACACCTTCTTCTGAATGGGTCTCAAATACAAACCGTCAGGGCATCTCGCGAGAGTCAGAAACTGCGGTAATATGGCCACTTCCCGTGCGGAATCACTACACTGTTTCCTTTCAATTTGCTCGTGTTGGTTTTATTTTTGTCTTCAAAGCCCAGTTTTCAACCTTGGGTATAGAATTATACCCTTAAAATGATGCAATAAAAACTTATTCAATTAATTGAAATATGTGAATATCATTATAATCCTAATCTACAAATTACCCAGGAATTACCGTACTTTAAGGAACCACATAGAGGTAAAAGGAAGATATTTTTCAGTCCACATCGTTTATAATCATGAAATAAATGAGAGCTGACGTGTCCGGGACCCGTGATATAAGTTCCTCATTTAGGTGCTTGGAATGTATTATCACATACGCTATCTTCACAACCATCCTAGAAAGGAACAGTACCATCACTCCTACTTTCAAACGAGAAAACAAAGCACAGAGAGGCTGAGAAGGCTGCCCACGGTCAAACAGCAAGTCAACGGTGAACCCAGAATTCAAACCCATGTGGTCTGGCCCCAGAGTCTATGACTGCACGATGATCTCTCTACAGTTTCAGAACCTATGTGAAAACTCTGGGGGCAAAAAAGAGCACCATGAACATCTTCATTGTTCAGTATAACATCTATTATACCATTATTAAAATTGCTCTTACCTTAACTTGGGCACAGAGCAGAGTACAAAGCATAGGAACTCTTCTAACTGCTGGCATATTTTCCAACCTCTAGTGAGTGTTCAACACACATTTGTGGAACACATTTTGAATGCCAGAAGCAAGATACTGAGTTATGGACCCATTACTTTATGTTAGGTGCCTAAGTGAATTCTTAGCTTTATTTATTTTATTTTCAAGGATGTAAGAAAAAAGGGGGGGGGGGTGCTTTGATTACAAATCTGCCTTCTGGCCTAAAACAATGCCCAAAGTTAGGGATGTTTTAAATGAATTATCCAGTCAAGGGAAGGACGTGTAAGTCTATCCTATAGACTCACACATAATCACTCTATGAGAGCAGAGAAATTATCTAAGGTCAATAAGAAATTATAAAAAAATGATTAACTATAAATTTTTTTTCAAGTTTTAAGAGCCTGAATTCCAGAATAAAGAAATACAATCTTATTGTGTTCAGCATTTAGAAAAACAAAATCTAATTATTACTAAAGCGCCTGATAGCTGTTTGTTCGGAGTTGTTTGAACCAACTGATAAAACGCATCTGTCGTCAGCATAACATCTATGTGCCAAAATGCTTGTCAAAGACAAGGGATGAGCCAAGAACACTGCCCGCTACACCCTATGGAATAAAAAGCGTCCCCTCCCCAGTTTCTCAGTGAACAGAACTGAGCTTGGACCATGGCTGCACTCTTCTCCAAAATACGTCTGACCCAGAAGCTGAACTACTCATACTGTAGTGGTTCCCCCATCTTCCTGCTTTGGCAAGTTTATCTCAATTTTATAGGCCATTTCCTGACCAAAATTTAGGAGTTATTTTAAACCACTAACCCCAAATGGTCTTTAATATCCAGGAAATAGATTTAGCCATAATAGGACACGAAACAGAAACTCCTCATGAGGAGGGCAAGCAACAGAGACCCATGGGGGGTGGGGGGGCCACAGCAAGACACGGCAGCCACGCCCTGGGGGGCCAGCCTCACAACCCACCTGCCCTCTGGCCCGGCCAGCCTGTAAGCAAACAGCCTGTGCACATTCTCAGCAGGTGTGTGTGTGTGTGTGTGTGTGTGTGTGTGAGAGAGAGAGAGAGAGAGAGAGAGAGAGAGAGAACAGAGCCTTAGAGATGGCAAAAATTCTGACTTAAGGTAGATAATCCTGAGAAGACACATGTCCCGTGTCCTGAGGAGAGGAAGACCACAAGGCACCAGCATCTTCTCAACTCTCATCGGCCGAAACCCCCTCAAATTAACTCTCAAACACAGACACTCCACATATATACTTCTAGAACCTTCTTCCCACTTCTCCCCCTTCAAATGGCACCACAGGGCTAGAACTGGGATTGCCAGTGGCAACAACAACCAATAAGAAGAAAACGAGAATTGTGAGTCATTTTCAATACAACAGTTCAGCTTCTACTTGAGGGCAAACTAACGCCCACAAGAGCAGGTGGATAGCCCACATCCTCAAGCAGCTGGCCCCGTAAGAAAAAGGAATGGACAAGACCCATGGCCTCTGGAACAGCGGCTGCACATCACCTGCTAGAAAGGCAGCTCTCAGGTGCACAACGCACCCCCAAATCAGGGACTCTAGGAGGGGGCCTGGCACCTGTGCTTCACCAAGCCCCGGGAGAATCTGCTGTGAGCACAAGTTCCAGAACTACTGGGCCAGGTGACCTTCAGGGTGCCTTGATGACAGAATTACTTCACTACTTATTCCTCAGTGCTTATTTTTCATTTAACAAAGAGAATGGTGCCCAGCACTGTATAAACGCCCGGTAAACATTAACTCATTTAATCTGCATACATGTCCTCTTAGCCAGGCACCAACCATCGCCATCGCCATGGTCCAGGTGAGGAAACATGGGCAGAGAGAGGGAGGGAAGTTGCACAGGGTCCCACAGCTTGGGGACAGGTGCAGCAGGAGGGGAACTAGCACCCCTGAATTTTAACCGCAGTGTCCATTGCCCCACGCGGGGCTCCTCTCCGGATGCCTCTGAGACATCGCAATGGTCTTTCCAAGAAGCGGTGTGTGCACAGCCCAAGCCAAGCGTCCCAGAGAATGACACATTGCTTCTGCCTGGCTCACTGAGTCCCTGGAATTGAGCTGACCCCTTCATAGACCATTACTTCTACTTAAGACATAAAGTCAGATCAAGTATTTTCCAAATGGACATGACAGAAAATGGGCCACGTGATAGGTCCCATGACCTTTCTCTTCCTCATAAAACCTTGCATGTTAGAGGTATAAAAAGACAGCGATGTTACCTTCACTCAAGCCTTTCTCCAGGAATGGTCTGGACTTGGTAAGTAAGTTTCACACAACTTGGTAATAACTCTGTGACATTCAAGTGTTACTGTATTCTTTTTAAAAAAAAAAAAATTCTAAAACGTGACTTGAAAAATTAACGCTTCTTAGGAAAAGGAGTTGCCTGCATTTTAAAATGACATTTTAGGGCTGACACTCTTGGATGATGTAGGAATAAATACTCCTGTGCTGACTGGTTGCTTGAAAGGATCCTTGTGGGGTTTTAGAATAAACTGTGATTGTTTCTTTGTATTATAAAATAATACGCTTACTTTATAAAAAATACTGTTGGAGACATAGCCCCCAATCTTCCACTGGTAGATACATTATACAGTTACATATGTATGTATAAGTATCCATTAACACTTCCTTATCAGAAACAAAGGAATAGACCAATATAGTTATCCTCTGTTTATCTGTAACATCCTGAGGCCTGCCAAATGCCCACGTGCTAGCTGACATATGTCAGGGAAGATTCACCTGTCTTAAGTAAAGGCACCCCCGTGGCCTGCCACCCACCTCTCTGAACCTCTTCCCATCACCAAGTGTGAGCGGCTGCCGTGAAAACTTGTGCCAACAGCTCTGGAGGCATTCCGAGTTACAACTAGAAAGCCCTGGGTTCTGTTCTCCGTGGAGGAATATGTTGATTTTCTAAAGCAAACACTCAATAAAACTTTTAACATCTTTAACGAAACGTCAGACACAGGAATACTAGGTCTCCAAAATATTCTGCTGGGTTTGCACAACATTTATTTTAAGTGGCTAGACTCTCTCTGAGAGAGGGTACAAACAGTTCCTCCGACCGTCAGTACATGTGGAAAGCAATGGACTCCCATTACGGCTTCACCCAGACCAAGCCACAACTTAGTGTTATCGGACCCAGAAAGAAATGCCCACAGGCCACTGAGCTATGTATTCAGTAACGAACAAAGTCATTCCCAAACTCTGAACAAAGTACTGATTCTAAGAGCAGTAGAAGATGAGGGGGTTCAAGAATTGTCCTTCATCAGCAGGAGGTGAAACCAACGCCACACGGCGCATGGACTATTCCTTTAATGTCCCATTGGGTGCTTTCGTTTGTCTTGTGCTTCACCACAAATCCCAGCAAGACTCACAACTCAGGTGACATGAAACGTTCTTATAGTGAGCAGATGAAAAATCAAAGATGGCAAAGCGAGGAATGTCACTAAACCACGAAATGAACTATTTACGTCAAGAGTTCAGCACTGTGTATATTTCCAAGTCGTGTTTAGTCTATGGTGCAGTAACTACTCCAAATTCCAAATGAAGAGGAAACACCTTTGTTTGGCACTGATTTTATTCCCGTTCCCCGACACCGCCACAGAGATGAAACACCACTCCCATGTGCCAGCCTGGGGTCCCAGCGGTGTGGAGAGTTGAATGCGACCCACAAACATTAGCACCGATGACAAGAGCTCAGTGATTTCCCTCCATGGGTCAGGCGCTCCTCGCGTAGTGGGGGTGTTTTCAAAAGAAGCCGTGTCCTACAGTGTCTCGGAATTGTCAGGGGCGTCAGACTAACACACATAAGACGATGAGATCCCAGCCACGCGGCAGTGATAACACCCCACATTTCTTGAGTTCTGACCTGCTTTGAGGGCACAACTGCACTGGGCAATGGGAAGGTTCCCACGGACGTCGTATTACTAGAGTAGGGACCTGAGGCTCAAAGCGATTACATCATCCCATGGAACACAGAGACTGGTCCTTTGTGACAATTACCCAACTTCTAGGTTGGGGAGTCATGAAGAAGAAGGCCACATAAATTCCACGGATCCGGGCTGCGGAGGGCACGCAAACCCAATCCAAATTAAAGTGGCAATGAGACACCATGAGACACACTTACTACGGAGAATGGCCAAAACCCAACACCGACAACGCCGAGTGCTGAGGAGGGTGTGGTGGACACACAGGAACTCTCGTTCATAATGATAACGGTGGGGACGCACAGCCACCTTGGAACACAGCATGGTGGGCACCCATAGCTAAGCATGCTTCTGCCATACTACCCAGCAATCACATGCCCAGGGGTTTACCCAAAGGAGGCGAGAACTTACGTCCACACAAAAACCTGCACTTGGATGTTCACGGCACCTTTATTCATAATCGCCAAAACCTGGAAGCAACCAAGATACCCCTCAGTAGGTGATGGATGAATAAACAGCAGTGCGTCCAGAAGGTGGACTCTTACTCGGTGCTAAAAACACAGTAGTTATGAAATCATGAAAAGACACAGAGGAACCTGAAAGGCGTATCCCCGAGGGAAAGAAGCCAGTGTGAAAAGGCTACGTTCTATATGACATTCTGGAAAAGGTAGAACTATAGAGACAATAAAAGGATCAGTGGTTGCCAGGAGGGTGGGGGAAGGGAAGGATGAGCAGAGTTGCCCAGGGGATCTTGAGGGCAGTGAAAATGCTTGGTGTGATATTCAGTGACGGCGTCATGTCACTGCACATCTGTCCAAACCCACAGAACGCACAACACCAAGGGTGACCCTCACGTAAACCAGACACTCTGGGTCTGGGTGACGATGATGCGTCACCATAGGCTCATCCATTGGGACAAACGGAGCGCTCTGGCGGGCGATGTTGATAATGGGGGAGGCTGTGCTCAAGTGGGGGGTGAGGGGGTATGGGGGGCATTGTCTGCACCTTCCTGTCAGCCTAAAGCTGCTCTATAAAAAATAAAGTCTTTATTAAAAAACAAACACAAACCACCCAGCTGAAAAGAAGGGAAGGTTTGGTTAGACAGCATGTAGCCACTGTCAGGGGAATCACGTGGTCCTAAGCGGGATCTCTGAATACCGTTAGCCTCATGACAACATGACAAATGGACAGAACCTGTGGCCGCAACGAGGCGCGGGAACCAGAGGGCTTTGTGGCCACCCGGCCCAAGGTGCACAGACTGGAAGGGGGCCATGGCCATGGGAGGAGAAAGCAGGCAGGGACAGTGAAGCCCCTAGAACTAAGACAATGCAGCCTTGGGGACTGAGTGACGTGGAGGTGGGAAAGCAGAGAGGGCGAGGCCTCGGGGTGAAGCCACTGTGTCCAAGCTGAGCGTCAGGAGCCGCGGGGACATCAACGACCAAAAGACCACAGTCGGGATGGGCAGGCGGTCCGGGGTGGGTAAAAAGCAGCAAGTTCAGTTCTGAACACTCTCACTGAGTCTGAGACCAGAGCCAAGGTGACCTGTCCCACAGGAACATGAAGACCCAAGACTGGAAATCAAGAGAAAAGCCTGGAGCCCCCTTCAGGGAATGATGAGGAACCCTTCCAGATCTCCCCAGCGAGAGAGGAGATAGCACGGGGAGGACAGAGGAGCCAGCTGAGCAGACCCCACGGCACAGCCACGCTGAAGGCCTGGGGACAGGCAGAAGGGAGACGCAGAAGAAAACTAGAAGAGACCCATGTCACTGGACTGGGACCAGGAGAACAATGGAGGGAAACAAAGGCTGGAAGCAGCTCACCAGCTGCCGGACGAGAAAAATATTAACCCCAGTCATTCTTATGGGGTTCAACTCCTCAAAAGAAATTAACCATTGAAACATGTTCTGGTTTATATCCTCTTTCATTGTACACGTCAGAATGGTAGGAATATTCTTTTGTATTGTTTTACAGTTGACATTTTTTAGTGGTTGTTTAATAATAGCAGGAAGAACAATCCCCTAATGATATTATTTTAGGCATTCTATTGTTGCTTTTGCTTACTCCACCTCAAGAATTCAAAATACCAAATGTGCTGGAGAGGCATTTTAATGAGGTTAATCCTTTTTAAATTTCTGGAACAAATGTTATAACAAACATTGTATATACTTCTGCAAAACAAGCGTTGTAACTTATTCCAGTCTCGATGCCCTCCGGATTTCTAAAAGGGTTTGTCTTAGAGCCTCGCTTGTGGGTTCGACTGGTCTGCAAAACCTTTACCAGCTCTTAACCAAATAACTGAACTGGTAAAGTTATGACCATCCCTACCAGTCCCAAGACATTTGCCAACAGTCTTGTTAATGAATAATGCAGGGTTTTGTGAATTCCCTCATGTCCTTGCCCAAGTGAGGGTAGGTTTTCTGGGTCAGTTCCTAAAGGCACTCCAGTCTAGAATCAGCCATCCATGCGGCAACTTTCCAAACATCCTGATGGGCCTGCAGCCTCAGGAGAGGGGACACCACCAATCTCAGGGCCACTGGTGGGAGCTGGGAACTTCTCACCTCTGTTCTCCGAGACCTCGTCCCTCAGTGTCTCTACCCTTCCGGGAGGAAAGTTCAGCTACCACGTTAATAACAGAGGCAATGACATGTTGGTATCTCACAGGAGGGAGCCTTAGGGTCATTTTTAAATGCAAACCCCTGGAGGTATACGAAAGAACAGGTGAGTAGATTTATCCCCCCTTATGAGTATAATGTACCGTAACAACTCATAAAAATAATACACTGAGCTTATACTTCTATTTTCCCCTCTGATTTGGAGGTGGGATGTCCTCAGGGAAGTTTCCCTGAGTTCTCCAGAGCTGGTTAGAGGCTCTCCCGGCCCTCGATTTACCTTGACTGCAGCACTGACCAGCCTGAGTGGTGTTGACCTGCTGCTCAGCACTTCTTGCCAAACCGCGAGCTTCCAGAGGCGGGGTGGGTCCCCCTCACTGTGGCCCGGCCATCACCAGGCAGAGCGCAGGGCATGAAGAAGGGCCCAGGGCACATGTGCGGAACAAAGGAAGGGAGGGAGGGGTCCCTGGGAGAAGGGGCAAGTCTGCCAGGGCCGGAGACGGAGGGTGAATGAGTCCTCCAAATTCATTTGCTTAATCAAAGCAGATAAAATTGAAGATTGTCTCGTCCCTAAACCACACTGGCTCTTTGCGTATGTGATTAATCGACACCACTAATAAATCTGTGAGGGTCCACCCTTACACACTCACAATGCACACACACTCTTCCTGCCGGTTGTTACCTAGTTGTCGCACACACCTTCCTTCTGATCAAGTCTATACGTTAAGAACACGATGGTTTGGATCATGTCTTCACCAATGGCACTCCTGAAATATTGGGCTGCTGGTGGTGTCGCTGTCATTGGGTCTAAATTGGAAATCAGCCTTCTCGTTTAAATTACATTTGCAGCAGAACACAGTCCATACTCACAAGGGAACTAACTCTCACTTCATTGCAGTTCCGGGTCACTGAGTCCCAGGAGAGTGAGAGAGGGCCTAACGGTGCCAACACCACTGGGCAGGCATCACCACACACATAGGAAAGTGCACATTTCTGATCCTGAGAAATAATCTCTGTTAAGGGGTGTCCCTGGGACCAGTGAGGGAGGAGTCTGAAGGCCGCGTGTGGTGGGGACACCTCCCTTCCGTCTGACTGCTTAACTAAGAACAGAGGGCACTCACGGCCATAACACGAGGGGCACAGTTTTGTCTCAGGCTTGCACCCTATTCCTCCTTTCCTGTCTCAGAAAGAAAAGCTGTGCAGGAGAGTCGGGGCAGATTCGGCTTGGGGAAAAGTCACTGGCCAATAAAACCCATCTACTAGTAGATGAACAATAGGGCCTCGGCAGATATGGTCAAATATAAAATCAAATAGCCTTTCATATGGGGAGTGGGGAGTGCACTTCTCGCCCAGCATAGGAGGTAATGTTGGGACAGGTACAAATGCAGGTAAAAGTGTGACTCAGACACTCTTTCAAAGGCACAGGTGACCCAAGAATCATTCGTGTTGGCTTCTGAGTTCGGATTTGATTGACTTACAGCATCTTTGCATTCAAAGGTACTTTTCAATGTATTTTGATTGGATGAATATTGAAGTCATTTCAACTTTTTGGTAACTCTGCAAAGAAGTAAGCAAAAAATGTTCTTGATGGCATGAAGAGTGAAACAATTTTAAAATTAGACAAATTATTACTTTTGGATTTTTGTGTACATCCATAACTCATATCCATGTATCTCTAATTAAGCAAGGAAAAATGAAGTACAATGATAATGCCTGGTAAGTCAACTGGTGATTGACCAGACAGTGTCCATTCACACGCCAGATATCCTAAGATAGTATGTGATACCTTGAGGCTTAGAGCCAAGCCAGTGGAAAGGAATGTGCTTGGGCCTAAGAGAATAATTAAAGGGAAGTGAAAGCATCCCAAACTCAAGAGCAATGGGTTTGGTTTCCCAGGCAGGAACAGGGGTCCCTGTAAGTGAGTGGCTCATCCTTTAAAGTCCTGGCTGTTTGAAAAGCTAGCTCTGACAATTAGCTTTGCTTTGCTAAGATTTTCAATTAGACACTCTAAGTCAGAGATTCGTAGCTCCAAATTAGAGAACTTTCTCTCATTTGTTTGCCACCGAGTTTAGCAATCTCTCCTTGCAAGTCATAAATCTTTTGGTCAATATTTCTGCACCCGAATAACGTGTTCTAGAGACTCCTCTTTTGAAAGTATTTTGTCATCATTACTGAAGAGCGTTTAAACCGAGCATGGAGCTTGGCTCGACTCTGGGGCTGGGAGAAATCGTCTGCAGTTAATTGCTGCTGTGATCACCAGCCTTTTCAACACCGATGAAGGAGCAGCCAGTAAAGGGTCAGGTCTGGGATGATGAGGCATGTGTGCGAACTACCAGCTTCTCCTGGCACCTAACAGTTAATACATTTTACACCCAGTGAAGAGTGAAGCGGGGCTGCTGGCAATCAATCCTCCAGAAGAGAAGTAAACACAAACAAACAAACAAAACGTAAGAGCAAGATTAGGATCTGAAACAGTGAGACAGTAAGTGGGAAAAGTGGCAAGTAGCAAAATAATTTTAAATGGGGGGGGGGGCGTGCAAACTGGGCCAAGAAGCCACACTCTCCCGGGGTTTTGTCTACAAGGCTCCCCCACTGGGTAACGGGCGGACGTCTTTATTCTGTCTGAGGGGAAGGGAAAAAAAGGAAAGAACAGTACATCAAGGACCCACCGGGGCTGGGAGCCTTTACTCCAGCAAGCCGAGCTCCCAGATCCTTTCCGGGCAAACACACAGCGGAGGAAATGAAAACGAGGAAAACAATTTGTGCTTAGAACACTAAGATGTAGTTTCGCTTTGCTTTCACTCCCAGATATAACGTGGTTGTAGCTGTTCAACGTATACAATAACAGGCAAGGGGTCCTAACTTTTCAAGCCGCGCCGCACAGGAGCCCCACTGGTGCTCCGGCCGGTCCTCCCGCAACAGCACAGTCGTGGGAAAGCAAAGATACAGCTGTTTCCAGGCAAACGGCCCAGAACTGTTCAGCATCAACCAGCAGAGTCGCCCAAGAACGGGAGAAACACGCCCAAAGCGACTCCCGGGCGCAAGTGTGGGGCTGTGAGCGGCGTGGGCGCGCGTGCCCTGCCCACCGGGCCGCGGCCCACCCGGGGGCGCCCGGGGCAGGTGAGGGCGCCGGGCCGCCGAGGCCCCCCGCGCTGCGAGTTCAAATCCCGCGGAGTCCCGGGCACGGGGCGCACCCCGCTCGGCTGCGCTCGCCCGGGGCGCCGGGGACTCGTCCACCTCGCCCCCACCCAGCCCACAACAAAGGAGGCTCCCTAACGGATGCGCCAGCGCAGCCCACCGGGAGTCACCGGCGGGGACCGGCTCGGAGAGGGCACCCGGCCGTGCCCCCGCGCGACCTCCCCCCCACACCCCCGGAGGGGCGGGCGGCTCGGTCCGGGGACAAAGGGCCCGCGCGGGGCGCGACGCCGGGGCGCGGGGCGCGACGCCGGGGGAGCGGGGCCGGCCGGGGACTCACCTTCGCAGCGGCCCGGCTGCGCTCCTCGTGGAGCAGGAGGGCGGCGGGCAGCAGCAGCAGCCAGACGCCGAGCCGGGGCCCCA